>NW_027185776.1:2840751-2874550 GCF_028583685.1 Petaurus breviceps papuanus | reverse complement strand
CCTTCCTTCCTTCCTTCCTTCCTTCCTTCCTTCCTTCCTTCCTTCCTCCTCTTTTTTCATTTTATTTTTCTCTTCTGAGCCTCTTTTTTCACTCAAGCTGGAAGGACCTCAGTCCCTCACCCGCCCCATCCCACTGCTGATCAGCAAAGGAGCATTGATTTGCAAAATCCTACCTGAGAAGGACACACATATAGAACATATATAAAGCAGGGACAAGGTGACTTCAGATGGAGAGGCCCTGGGTGGGGGGAGGGGGAGGAGGCACCAGGAAGGGCTTCCTGCAGAAGGTTTGAGTGGACTTTAAAAAACAATTTTTTTTTATTCTGAATTCAAAAAGATAGAACATATCCATACATACAGTAGAACAAAAAAAATAAAAAAGATTCTTTATGAAATCCTGAATCTCCATTTCATACTAATTGCTTTTTAAGCATTTAAGTTCTAAATGTTATTTTCAAAATTGTGCTTCCTTCTGAATTTCCTTCTGTTCCCTTTCATGCATTTAAAACACATTTCAATGGCCCTCGTTTTTTTTGGCATCACTATTGCTAAGCCACCTTTGGTTCCCCGATTAAAAACTGAAAGAAAAAAAATTCCTTGAAACAAATAAATATAGTCAAACAAAATTAATTCATACAGTGATCATGTCCAAAAATAAGTATCTCTGTCTATACCTCGTGTCCATCACGTGTCTATCAGGAAGTGGGCAGCATTTGATTATAGAGATCCTCCAGAGATGTGGTTGAACATTGAACAGAGTTCTTAAGCCTCCCAAAATTGTTTTTTTTCCTTTTAAAAAGAAATGAGTTCTTATTGATATATTTTTTAAAGTATTGCCATAATTTACCTTACCCCCCTCCCAGAGAGCCATCCCATATAACAGAACTTTTAAAGGCAAAAAGAAGAGTAAAGAGTAAGAAAAATATATAAATGTGTGGAGTTTACAATACTTGTGGGCCTTTCACCTCTGCGAAGAGATGGATGGAATTCTCTTCTCATATCTTCTTTGGGTCCATGTTCTTCTTGGTGGGGTAGGGGAAGGGAGGGTGATTCTTTCCATTTACATTGTTATAGTGCTTTCATGTATTGTTTTCTTGACTCTGCTTGGTTCACTCTGCATCAATTTATATAAATCTTTTCATGCTTTCATAATTAATCATCACTTTATTTCCAGTTCTTTGCTGTCATAAAAAGTATTGCTATAGATACTTTGGTGGATTTGGGGACTTTCTTCTTATCAATGATGCCCTCAAGGGGCACCTTAAGGGCAAATGTGGCCTTCTAGGTCCTTGGGTGCAGTGACTGAGTCCAAGTTTCACAGAACAAATCCTTTTATTAAGGGTATTTGTTCTGTGATGTTTGGATTCAGTCAAAGGGATGCACTTGAGTATCTAGAGGGCCACATGTGACCTCAAGGCTGCAGGTTCCCTACCCCTGGGTAGGTCCTAGTGGTATAGGTCTAGTAGTGGAATCTCTGGGTTGAAGGGTATGGACATTTTAGTCACTTTATTTGCAAATACCAAATTGCTTTCCCAAATGGTTGTACATATTCACAGCTCCACCAACATTGTATCAGTATGACCATCCCCCCGTAACCCTTCCAACATTGTCACTAGAGCTCGTCTTTTTTCATATTTATCAGTTTTCAGGGTGTGAAACCTTGGGGTTGTTTTGATTTGCATTTATTTTATTTTTAGTGATTCTTTCATCTAGTTGTTAAAGGTTTGCAATTGTTCTTTTGAGAATCGTTCTTATCCTTTGACCGCTCAATTATTGGGAAATGGTTTGGGGCCACATATATCTATTCTATAGCTATATTACCTATATCTATAAATATCCATGTCCATAAATGTATATATATTTACATGTGCGTACATTTGCATGTGCACATATATATTAATTGTTTATATAGCTTAGGTACCAAATTTTTATCAGAGAAATTTGATACAAAGATTTTTTCCCCTCAATTCAACCCTTTCCCTTCTTAGGCTCATTAATTTTGTTTGTGTAGAAGCTTTTCAGTTCCATATAATAAAAGTTCAACTACTTTATCTTTTGTAATTGCTACTGACTCTTGTTTGGTTAAGAATCTGTCTCCTACTCATGGTGTCTTTTCTGATTTTTTTAAAATTATGTTCTCTAAAATCAAAGTCGTATATCCATCTAGAATGTATCATGGAGTGTGGTGTAAGATGTTGGTCTAAACCTAATTTCTCTTGGACTTATTTCCAGTTTTCCCAGAAGTTTATTAACTAAGAAGTTCTTTCCTAAGTAATTTATGTATCACAGATTATTGAACATCAGTATTAAGTTTCATTGTTTCTACTTTTCTTGTATACTCTATTTGGTTAATCTTCCTCTCTGGTTTTTAATTAATTATTTATTTTTTCAAGGCAATCAGGGATTGTGACTTGCCCAGGGTCACACAGATAGTGTCAAGTGTCTGAGGCTGGATTTGAACTCAGGTCCTTCTGACTCCAGGGATGATGCTCTGTCCTCTGTGTCACCTAGCTGCCCCTTCCTCTATGTTCTTTAACATCAGATGGTTTTGATGACTGGTACTTTATTATATAGTTTGAGGTAGGTCTGGAAGGACTCTTCTCCCGTTCCCCCTTTGTTCCTACCTCTTTTGATCTTTTCCCTTAATATTGTAGATATTTTCTTTTTCCACATGAATTTTGTTATTTTTATCAAATTTGGTAAAGTGTCCCTTTGATAATTTGATTGGTATAGCATTAAAAATATAGATTAACTTGAAGGTGATTTTCTTTCCCATGCTGTTGACTTGGTATAACTTCCTAGCCGAGCCTCAAGGAGAGCAGTGCATAGATTGCAAAGGCATGCACTGAAAAAGCCAGCACTGTTAGAGGCTCTATAGAGATACAGACATGTCAATCAGACACGCCCAAAGCAAAAAACACAGCTGTCTTCCAAACGTCCCTTTTTCTGCCGAAGGCACCACCATCCTTCTAGTCACCCAGATGACCTCAGTATCAACCTTGACTCCCCACATATCCAATCAGTTGCCAAATTTTTGTATTTTTACTTCTACAACATCTCCTTTCTCACTACTCACATGCCCATCATCCTGAATCGGCTCCTTTGACCTGGACTATTAAAATAATCACCTAATTAATTAATTTCTCTGCTTCACATCTCCATACCCGCCACCCCAATCTATCCAGTCCAAGACGGGGAATGGGTATGGTTGTTGATTATACCTTAACCGACTGATTAATGGTTCCAGATTCATTCATTTCTTGGAAGAAACTGCTGGACCTCATATTAAGCAGGATGGTATTTTTGGTAAGGATTTGGAATTAGGTTCTGGGTTCAAGTTCTGATCATCTGTTTGACTTCGGGCAAGTTACTTCACTTTTTTAGAGGTTAATGTCTCAGCTCCATTTATACTCTAGACCCAGTTATCTTAAGCAGCCAGTGTCAGGAGACTGTATCATAGCCCAGCTCTCCTGTCTTTATCCAACACCTCAAAACCCTTTTGTTGGATCAGGAAGTGATTGTCTTGCCTTCCCCTGCCCTCCCTTAAAGCTGTAGTGGGATGGCCATCAGCTCTGAACTTCTAGGCTCTCCAGATTCAGTGAAGAAACGACCAGCTGGGAGCTAACTGAGGACCATGTGCACTCTCCTCTCCTGAAAAGGGCAGTCACCATAGCAGTTTTGGAGGTCACTAGCACAGTTCTCCTGGCAAGATGGGAGTCAAGAGCTTGGCGAGAGGGAACTGAGACTGACTTCTTTTCTTTGCAGAAGAGGGAGAGTTATAGGTATGGCCAGTCAGTCAGTAAACATTTATTAAGCACCTACTATATGCTAGGCCCTCTGCTAAGCTCTGGGGATATGAATAAGAAAAAAAGAAAACAGCCTCTGCTTTCAATGAGCTTAAAATTTCCTGCCCTCTGAAGTGATTAGAGCCATGGTACCAAACTTCAGTCAGCTAAAATGTTACAGTGCCAGGAGTAAGGAAGACTCATCTTGCTGAGTTGAAATCTGGCCTCAGATGCTTACTAACTGTGTGACCCTGGGTGAGTCACTTACTCCTGTTTGCCTCAGTTTCCTCATTTGTAAAAATAGAGCTGGAGAAGGAAATGGCAAACCACTCCAGTGTCTTTGCTCAGAAAACTCCAGATGAGGTCACAAATGAAATGGCTGGACAGTAGGCAGAGAAGTCCTTTGTAGAAAATCTAGAAACCACACTGAGGCTTAGTTTGGGTTGATGAGATTGTGTTGGAGATGAGAAGTACCGTAAGAGCTCAGCAGAGAGAGAGTGAAGTCACACGGAGTTAAAGCCATCTTACGTGTGCCCTGCTCAGCTCTAGACACGAGATCCTGCCTGCTTTGATGCAGTCTTGAGCTAATTCTCCAAACGGCTTTAGACCAGGGGCTCCTAACCTCTTTTTGGTGTCATGGACCCCTTGGCAGCCTAGTTAAGCCCATGGACCCCTTCTCAGAATAATATTTTTAAATATGTAAGAGACAAATACACATTTACAAAGAAAACCATATTGAAATACAGTTATGAAAATATTGAAGCACAAGTTCTTGGACCCCAAGTTAAGAATGCTGGCACTGAAGTCTTCTTTGGGGGATCCTCAGTGTGGCTGGCCAGGACATTTCTTATTCTCTGGGTAAGAAGCATGGGAAATTCTGTATTGGTCCCACCCCTGTCTCAGTGGCATTCTGGCAGTGAGTCAGATCCCATGTCCACTGAATTAGGCCTGCCCTCAGAGAAGGGGGGTTAATATTGATAGGATGCTTTAGGCAAGCAGTGGCCAGTTGAGCCTGCCGGCATTCGTGCTGTCACTGGCTGATTTTGATGTCTGATTTGCGTGAATTCCTGTGCTGCTTTTCTTTCCAGACACATTCTCTCTGTGTCTCTCCTTCTGCACCCCCACTCCACTCTTTCAGTCTCTGTCTCTCTTCTCTCTCCTTTCTTGTTTTCCTCCCCCACTCTGCCTCTCTTTTCATCTCTCTATCTCTCTGCTTCTGTCTATTTTTATACCTATTTGTCTCTTTCTCCTTTTCCCCCTTTTATCCATCCCACTCTCTCTGTTTCTCTCTCCCTCTCTTTCCATCTCTCTCTGCCTCTTCTTTCTGTGTCTGTCCCCATCCTTTTCTCTCTCTATTCTTTTTCTCTACACCCTCTCTTTCTGCCTCTATCTCATTCCATCTCTCTCTCTGCCTCTGTGTTTCCATGTCTCTCTGCTTCTGTATCTTTTCATCTCTGCCTGTGTTTTCTCTCCTCTCTCTTTGCCTCTCTTCCCATCTCTCTCTCTGTCTCTCTCTCTGTCTCTCTCTGTCTCTCTCTCTCTCTGTCTCTCTCTCTCTCTGTCTCTCTCTCTCTCTCTCCTCTCTCTTTCTCCTAATTCTGTATTTTTCCATCCCTCTCTCTATTGGTCTCTCTTCTGTCTCTTTCTCTCTTCTCTTTACCTCTCTCCCTCTGTCTCTTTCCATCTCTTTCTGTTTCTTGGCCTCTATCTTTCCATCTCTCTCTGCCTGTCTGTCTCCATCCCTCTGCTTATCTCACTGTCTGTCTGTCTGTCTCCCTCTATTTTTCTAGCTCTTTCTGTCTCCATCTCTCACCATTTGCTTTAGCTGAAAGAAGGGCCACAAAGAGGAAGGATGTCAAGACTCCAGGGGCTCATTGTGTAGGAGGACCAGTTCAACTTAATTTGTATTGTCCCTGTCCTTTACCTAGCAGCTGCAAAATTATGACAGCCAATTTAGAAAATGCTGTAGCTGCTTGCTGCTTCAGGCCTCCTTAAATAGCATGGGGTTAATTATGCCTCTTCTGTTATTTCAGACCCAGAACCTACAATAATTCTGTCAAGCTGGGCTGTAGATGAACTTCAGGGTTTCCTAAGTAAATACGTGTTCCTTGGAGCCAGGAAATGTTGTCACCCAGGAGTGAAACGGCTCTTGTTTTCAAGCACCTTGCCAGTGACTGACTTTGCACCCAGACAGCAAAACTTAGATTTGTTAAAGCACTTGGGAGATTGTTTAAAATGCTTACTCAGAGTACCAATGCTCTGTCTACAGTAAGTATGTATGTAAAAATGATGATACGAACAACTAACAGTTATCTAATGCCTGCTGTGTGCCAGGCACCACATTAATTGCTTTATAATTATATCTCATTTAATCCTCACAACAACCCTGGGAAGTAACTGCTATTATCCCCAATTTACAGATGAGGAAACTGAGACCAACAGGTGAAAAGACTTGCCCAGGGTCACACAGCTAATAAGTTATTCGAGGCTGAATTTGAACACAGGTCTTCCTTATTCTAAGCCTGACCCTCTGTCTACTGCACCACTAAGCTGTTTATAGGACTTGATTCCCCTAGAGCATGGGACCCTTAGAAAAGCCACCCCAGGTATAAGGTGCTCTCTTAATTTACATTTATTTAATATCATAGCTTATGAGAGCCTTCTGATGTACTTCTACTGATCAATAACACAATCATTAATTTTTTAATTCAATTAATAATTTATTAATTGATTATAATTATATTTTATTATATACATTATATTTTATATTATATTATTATATATTATATAATTATAATTAATTCAAATAATTAATAAATCAATTGTTCAAGCAAAGACATTTAATGGAATAGCATAGTAAAGGAAATAGCAAAAAAAAATTCTTGCTTAAACCTGAGACACCACCATAAGTTGCAGATGCTATCTGTGGAAAGAGGGGACATGCGTAGGGTTCACAAATAGGGACACACACAAAGGAGCACAGAGCCAGGGCCTAAGCATGAAGTGGCACTTACATACTGAACAGTTGTGGAGGAGCAGCTCATGCCCCAGTGATGTAGGCAGGCACTGATGTCTTCTAGTCTTGGTTGGGCCTGCATCAGGCTAGCACATTTCTCTCTGCTTCTGTGTGAGTGTGCATTTAAGTGTGTTTGCACATATATGCCAGGGTCTTTATCCTGGGCAAGTCACTCCACTGGTTTCATGGTCTTTTCTGAATACTGACTTGTGACTTTCATCCCTGAAGGCCTCCTGCCCCCCACCTCACTTCCAGTCTTACAGAATGTGGTGACTCAAAAGCCATTCTCAATAAAGGCAGGCTGAAGCTCTTTAGTGAAAGCTGTGAGCTACCATATTCAGTCAGCAAAAGTCAGGCAGGGTGTACTCAGCCTAAGAGTAAGTTTTTTCCTCTAATCCCTAGGTCTGGGGTTAAGATTTCCATTTCTTGTCTGACTTAAAGTTAGAAATTCCCAACATCCTCTCTGCTTTGCCATGTAAATGAATTTAAGCTAGGGGGAAAAAGACAAGAAAATTTAGCCCAGGTATCCTACCTTAATTATACATATCTGTCAGCTACTAAATTCTATAGAACGGTTCTTTTAAAATTTTTTTTTCTCAGTTACATGTAAAAACAATCGTTTAACATTTGTTTTAAAAAAATTTTGAGTTGCAAATTCTCTTCCTTCCTCCCTCTCCTCCTCCCTCCTTGAGAAGGCAAGCAATTTGATATAGGTTCTGCATGTGTAGTCGTGCAAAACGTATTTCCATATTAACAATGTTAGAAAAGAAAACGCAGACAAGAAAAAAAGCAAAAAATAAAGTTTAAAAAGTTTACTTTGATCTGAATTTAGACTCTGGGGGTAGATAGCATTTTTCATCATAAATGAGGGATTCTTTTTTTTCAGAATTTATTTATTTTTAGTTTTCAATATTCATTTTCAAAAGATTTTGAGTTCCAAATATTCTCTCCACACCCAGATGACAAGCACACTGATTCCTCCTTCCCCCAGTCTGCCCTCTTATATATCCTCCCTTACCCCTCCCCTTACCCCTAACTTTCTTGTAGGTCAAGATGGATTGCTATATCCCATTGCCTGTATATCTTATTTCCCAGTTACATGTAAAAATCATTTTTTTAACATTTGTTTTTAAAACTTTGAGCTCCAGATTCTCTCCCTTCTTCCCTCCTCACACACCCCAGGTGGGAAGACAAGCAATTCCATATAGGTTAGACATGTGTAGTTATGCAAAACATTTCCATAGTAGTCATGTTGTGAAAGACTAATTTTATGTCCCTCCATGAAGGCACTCTTAATATGAGGTCCACAGACTTTCTTGGAATCTATGCATAGATTTGGGGGTTCTGTGAACTTGGGTGAGGAAAAAATACATAGTTATTCATCTCTAACTGAAATCTAGCATTTCCTTTGATTATTTAAAAATATTGTTCTGAAAAGAGGTTCGTGTATTTTACCACAATGCCAAGAGGTCCTTGAAATAGCAACATTAATAATCTCTGCTCTATAGCTTTGTCAGAGCTCTTTGACTTTCTGTCTCCTTGTGAGATGAATGAAATTAATTTCTCTTGAAAGATTCTACAAGAGAGCTTTTCTCAAGTCATTCCCCACTTCTCTCTCTTCTACCTTTATCCCAGCCTCCCAACTCAGGCCTAATTGACGAAGTAGCACCCCAGCATAATAGAACCAGAAGGGTCCTAGACATCAATCATATATCCCATTTTACAGAAGAGGAAACTGAGGTTCAGAAAAGGGAAGAGACTGGCCCAAAGTCATATGGTTAGTGACAAAGCTGGGCCCTGAACCTGATTCCCAGTCTATCAACGTGGAAAGCTAGAAGCTTTTCCTATGTCAACACACATAGAATCAAGTACTCTAAGGCAAGCTATCTAAGGATAGCTGATTCTTCTAGCCTCGTCATTTCACAGATGAGGAAACTGAGGCTCAGAGAGAAGCAATTTGTTCACAGCCACACAGCTGTGGCGAAGCTAGGACAAGCATCCTACTGCGACGGGCTTTTCACTGCTTTATAATTATTATCATCATCTCACATTTATATTTTGTTGTTCAGGCATTCAGTCATGTCCAACTCTTCCTGACCCTGTTTGGGGTTTTCTTGGCAAAAATACTAAAGTGGTTTGCCATTTCTTCCTCCAGTGGATCAAAGCAAACAGACATTAAGTGACTTGCCCAGGGTCACGCAGCTAATAAGTGTCTGAGGCCAAATTTGAACTCAGGTCTTCCTGATCTCTATCCACTGAGCCACCTGACTGCCTCCAGGTCAACAGAGGTTAAGTGACTTGCCCAGGGTCACACAGTTAGTGAGTGTCTGAGGCTGGATTTGAACTCAGGTCTTCCTGACTCAGTCCAGCAATCTATCCACTGAACCACCTAGTTGCCTCTCACATTTATATATTGTTTTTCATTTGGCAAAATTCTCACATTATTGAATTTGAATTTTATAACAATGATCTGCTGAGGAAGTAGATCATATCGTTAGTAGTCTCTCCATTTTGCAGATAAGAAAACTGAGACTAGGGGTGGCTAGGTGGCACAGTGAATAGAGCACCACCCTTGGAATCAGGAGGACCTGAGTTCAAATCCAGCCTCAGACACTTAATGCTTACTAGCAATGTGACCTTGGGCAAGTCACCCCAACTGCCCTGCCTTCCCCTCTCCAAAAAGCCCCCTCCCCCCAAAATAAAGAAAACTAAGGCTTAGAAAAGTAGACTGATTTGCCCAAGGTCACATAGGTTGGAAGTAACAAAGTCAATAATTCAAATCCAGACCTTCTGACTTCCTGGTCTCATGTTCCTTCTACTACCACATTGGGCTTCCCTTAACTGCAGAGCCAGCTAGGTTTTCTCCCATATGAATGCATACCATGAATCTGTTACTCTCAGCATTATTACATTTAATTACCATTTATTATGTGTCCTAACCAATACCACAATGAATAGAGCAACTCACCCTGAGGGTTGCATTGAGTGCTGCCCACACCCAGAGGCTGGTTACATTTCTCAGGCTCTAGCTTGACCAGCCTCATACCAGAAAGACTGAATTTGATGGGCTGGCTGAATCTCTGTTACCCAGGATGACTTGTGAGCCTCATAACCCCAAGGAGGACATGCAAGAGTGTTTCAGATGCCTTCCTGCAGGCAGGTTTTTCTTCCCATGGCACTCAGACTTAATGGACTTAGTGACTCCATGTCCCTAGATGTTGTTCAAGTCACTTTTCAGTCTTGTCTGACTCTTTGTGACCCCACTTGGGGTTTTCTTGGTAGAGGTTCTGGAGTGGTTTGCCATTTCCTTCTCCAGCTCATTTTACAGGTGAAGAAACTGTGGCAAAAAGGGTTAAGTGACTTGCCCAGGGTCACACAGGTAGTAAATGTCTGAGGCCAGATTTGAACCCATGAGGGTGAGTCTTTCTGACTCTAGGCCTCGCACTTAGCTGCAGTCATAGGACCTGGGTTTAAATCCTGATTTGGGTATTTTCTATTCATGTGACCTTGGGCAAGACATTTAATCTCCCTGGGGCTTGGTTTCTTCATGGCAGCTGGTGGCCTGGAGTCAAGAAGACGAGTTAAAATCCTTAAATCCAGCATAGCTGCATGATCCTGGGCAAACCGCTTAACCTCTGCCTGCCTTGGTTTCCTCAAGTGTAAAATGGAAATAATAATAAACACCTCCCTCCCAAGTTGTTGTGAGAAAGAACCAAATTAAATAATAAACTGTCAAGTGCTTAGCACAACACCTGACCCACTGCAGCTGCTTAATAAATTCTTCCTTCCTTCCTCATGTATAAAATGTGAGGGTTAGACTTGATAAACTGCTAAGGTCCCTTCCAACTCTGAATCTGAGATCACATGGTTCTGTTCCAGGTGAAAGAATCCCTAGCTACGATTCTGCCTCAGATTTCTTCTGTCTGTGCTGTGCAGCGCAGAGAGTGCTGGGCTGGGCAGCCGGTACTGGATGTCTAGCTCCTCTGTGGCTTTCCAGCTGTGTGGCCTCAGGCAAGTTCCCCTTTCTGCCTCTCTATTTCCTCTTCCTTGAAACGAGAAGTCTCATTTCTAAGATCCCTTCCTAGCTCTTACGATCTGTACTTTTATGAGTGTGTTACCTTTATCACCTTTTGTCAGGTGGCTCCCAGACCTATATATCCAGCCCTAATTCCTCTCCTGAGCTATAATTCCATATCACCAATTGCCTTTGGGATATTTCAAACTGGGTGTTCCATAGACGGAGGCCATCTCCAGTTGTCCTGATCTATATCTTGCCACTGGACCCAGATGGCTCTGGAGGAGAAAGTGAGGCTGGTGACTTTGCACAGTCTCCCTCACTTAAATCCAATTCACTTGCAAGTCGTGGCATCATCTCCCTGAGGTCATGGTTGTCTTTGTGAATGATGGACAAACAATAATCCATAGGCATCCTATGGCACTCAGCATGTTCCAAAGGAGAACTCATTATATTTCGTCCATACACCCCCCTTTTTCTTAACTTCCCTGTTTTTCTTTTGGTGGGGAGGTACCGTCATCCTTCTAAGTCACTCAGGCTTGTAAACCTCAGAGTGTCCTGATTCCTCACTCTTGTATATACTGTCTGTTGCCAAATCTTGTCATTTCTGTTTCCTGTCATCTCTTGTGGACACTCGCTTCTCTCCATTCAGATAGCTTCAACCCGATTTTAGTCTCTATTGTCTAAACAATTGCCAAAGCATTCAGTCTCCCTCCCTTAATTCTCTTCCTCCTACAATCCATCTTAACCAGCCACCAAAGTGATTTTCCTGAAGCACACTTCTAATCATGTAACCTCCTAGGACTGTGCTGGTGAATGTTTAACAACAGTCTCTCTGGACCAAAAATATACTATAGGGCACACTTTTAAGTTTAATCCATATTATTAATATTTTCTCCACAATTTTTTTCCCTTTTTTGGGAGGGCAGTTGGGGTTAAGTGACTTGCCCAAGGTCACACAGCTAGTTTTGTGTTAAGTGTCTGAGGTCGCATTTGAACTCAGGTCCTCCTGACTCCAGGGCTAGTGCTCTATTCACTGTGCCACCTAGCTGCCCCTCTCCACCATTTTCTTAAGACAATCAACAAAACAATAAATTAAACCCTAATCTGTAGCATTTGCTGATTTCTGAGGTGTAAACACTCACACTGAAAATCTAATTATTTGCTCCAGCACACTGCTCTACCCTTCTTCTCATTAAACTCAGTGACGTCTAGAATCAAATATAAACTCCTTTATTTGTCATTTAAAGTTCTTCAGCTACCAGAAAGCCACCCAACTTGAGGGTAACTGATGGACCTCAAGCCTGTTGGTGAGTTAGTGGAGTGTCTACCCCAAGCATGTGAATGATGGAATGGACAGATGAGAAGAATTTGTTCCAGTGGTCATGAAAGAGACTGAAGCAGGTGCTGTGGAGTGCTTAGAGCTTGGTCAGATGTCAAAGATGCCAAGGGCACCCACGGCATCCTGAGCCGTCACCAGTCATACTGACTTTCATCTTGCCACTGGACTTCAGTGACTTAGGAAGAGGGACTTTGTGCAGCTTTATATCACTTAAATCCAGTTCATGCACTAGTCAAGACATCCCCCATGATATCATTGGTCCTCTTTGGAAATGAAGGACAAACAGCTACCCAGTTCTTTAAAACCTGACAAAACTCTTCTTTTCCAGTCTTGCTACACATTACTCTTGTCGACACATTCTTTGGTATAGCCGTACTGACTTTCTTGCTGTAATTCACATACAATATTCTCTTTCCTCTGTTCATCCCTTTGTCCCAGCTGTCACCCAAATAGTGCTTGGAACATAGTAGGTGCTTAATAAATGTTTATTTACTGAGTGAATGATGACAACACTCTCACATCTTCCTCTTGGAATCCCTGGTTTCCTTCAAGACTAAGGTAAAATGCCACCTTCATCAGAAAGTCTTTCCTAGTCCATTCCCCCTCCCCCTTCCTATCCTAGGTGATATTAGGTGTGTCTTGCTTATACCTATATATTTATATGTTAACTATAAATCTATTAAATTACATATGATATATTAAATATAATATATGCATTTATATGTTTATGTAGAAATATGTGTGTATATGTGTATACACATATACAGACACACATACACATACCCTGATATGTATTGTGTGTATTCTCTCTTTATCTGGGGACATATTATCTCCCCTTGGTAGAATAAGTTACTTGAGGACAAGACCTGTCTTATTTTTGCATTTGTGTTCCCAGCAACTGTCACATGCTAAATCTTTAATAAATGCTTGCTGACTTATTTGATTGAACAAGTGGTATGGAAGATAACCCAAGAAAAGTAGAGTCAGCACCTCCATTCTTTCTGATGAGGCAGAAGACCAGTGGTCCTTAACATCTACCCTGGCACTGCCTCTTAAGATCTTCCAGGCTGTATTAGCTGCCCTGTCTCTAAGCCCTGCAAGTTAAGTCAGGTTAACAAGTATTTATTAAGTGATTACTATGTGACAAGCATTGGAGTGAGCAATGGGGATACAAGGAAATGCAAAAGACAGTACCTACCCTCAAGGAGCTCACAATCTCATGGAGGAGATACCATGTAAAAACTTGTACAAACAAGATTTATACAGGGTAAATTCAGGATAACCCCAGAAGGAAGACACTCACCTTAAGGGGAACCATGAAAGGTTTCTTCAGGGTTTTAATTGACACTTTAAGAAAGCCAGGGAAGCCAGAAGGTAGAGGCTAGTTTGGAGAGCATCCCAAATATGTGGGAGAGCCAACGAAAATGCATCGGGATGGTGATACAAGCTACTACTTCTAGACTCTTAAGAGGTAAAAGAAAGAGGAAAAGGACTACAAAGATATTTATAGCTGCTCTTCTTGTGATGACATAAATTGGAAACTGAGGGAGTGACTATGAACTGAGGAATGACTGAGAAAATTGTGGTATATGATTGTGATGCAATGTTATTGTGCTGTAATAAATGAAGAAGGGGATGGTTTCAGAAAAACCTGGGAAGACTTGTATGAACTGATGCAGAATGAATGAGCATCATACAATCATACAATAACAGCTACATTGTAAAGATTATCAACTTTGACTTGGTAACTGATCAAAACAATGACCAATCACAATTCTAAAGAGATGACAATGAAACATTTTATCTACCTTCAGATAGTGAGCTGATGGATTCAGAGTGCAGATTGAAGATTCCTTCCTTCCTTCCTTCCTTCCTTCCTTCCTTCCTTCCTTCCTTCCTTCCTTTCTCTTTCTTTCTTTCTCTCTCTCTCTCTCTCTCTTTCTTTCTTTCTTTCTTTTTCTTCCTTTTCTTTTCTTTTTTGACTTCATGCAGGAATTTGCTTTGCTTGTCTCTGTATATTTGTAATAACAGTTGTTTTTTCTTGACTTCTCAATGGGTGGAGGAGGAAGAGAGAGGGAGAAAGAATTTGGAACTGAAAATAAAATTGAATTTTTAAAAAAAGAAAATGCACGGAGCTGAATTGTCTCATATGAGGAACTGCAAGGGAGGTCAATGTCACTGTTTGGAGAGAAATAAAATGGTAAGCAGATTGGGAAGGTAGGCGGGGCCAGATTGTGAAGAATTTCAAACACCAAACAGGAGTTTATATTTGAATCTGGGGGTAATTAGGAGCCTCTATAGTTTATTAAATAGGCTGGTGACATGGTCAGATCTGCATTCTAGGAAGATCACTTTGGCAGATGAGGGAAAGATGGACAGATGTGAGGCACAGAGACCAATTAGAAGGCTATTACCACAGTTCAAGCATGTGTTTAAAAAGGTTCAAGACACATAGTTTCTGAGTAATTTAGTCATTTTATTAATAATACTGGCATTTTAATAAAAAGATGGTCATTTGGCAGTCTCTTAAATCAAAAACAATCATAGTGGTGGGTTCATAGTTTATATGCCCTTGGAAGAGTTTTCCCCAGGGTGGGAATCAATTCTTATTGGTTAACAATTAATGAGGGGTAGACTTTACAAAGAGAAGTGGGCTTACTCTAATAAGGGGCTGAGAGTGATTGTGACCAAGTGACCCTTGGACAGAGAAACTATCTCTATACTCAGACCACCCTTAGACTTGAGAGTCTATCTCCATCCAAGTTTGATTGAATGGAATTTACCTTAGACTAGAGATCCCTTGAAAGATTGGGTACAGTTGGATAGAGGAGAAGGTGAGTTCAACCTTCAGAGACTGAGGTCTTGAAAATAGAGAAAAGGGGGAACTTTGAATCCCCCCTGAATTCATTAGTTATTAATAATCATTTCTCTCACATGAAGTGATAAGGGTCTACAGCAGAGTGGTAACAGGGTCCCAAGAAAGAATGGGGCATATATGCAAAATGTTGCAAAGGTAGAATTAACCAGATTTGACAACAGGTTGGATATGGGGGCAGGGGAGGGAGAGTGAGGAGTCAAGGATACTACCAGGTTATGAGCCTGAGTGACTAAGAAGGTATTGGTACCCTCAACAGTAATAGGGGAGTTAGGAAGAGGAGAGGTTATGGGAGAAAAGATAATTATTTCAGTTTTGTACATGTCAAGATGTTCATAGGCAATTGGACATTCAAGACTAGAGGACAGGAGAGAGGTTAAGGCAGACAAATAATTCTGAGAATCATCTGCATGGAGATGATAGTTGAATCCATAGGAACTGATGAGCTTGCCAAGAGAAATAGTAAAGAGGGAGAAGAGAAGGTGCAGCACAGAGTCTTAGGGGATCTCCACAGTTAGCTAGTACAAACCAGATGAAGTTCTAGGAAGAGACTAAGAAGGAGTAGCCATGGGACAGCTAAGTGGAATACTGGATAGAGCACCAACCCTGGAGACAAGAGAACCTGAGTTCCAATTCAGCCTCAGACACTTACTAGCTGTGTGATTCTGGGCAAGTCACTTAACCCTGTTTGGAAGAAAAGAAAAAAAAAGTAGTAGTCATTGTCATTGTCATCAGACAGGTAGGAGAAGAATGAAGAATGACAGAAAACTAAAGAGAAGAGAGTATTAAGAAGGTAATCAATAGTGTCAAAGGCTATGGAGATGGAAAAGAATCAAAGTTCAGAGGGTGGCTAGGTGGCACAGTGAGTAAAGTGCCGGCCCTGGAGTTGAGAGGACCTGAGTTCGAATCCAGCCTCACATACTTAACACAAAAAAATTAGCCGTGTAACCTTGGGCAAGTTACTTAACCCCAACTGCCCTCCAAAAGGCTAAAAAAAAAGAATTAAGGTTGAGAAAAGACCATTAGAATTGGCAATTAAAAGAAAGGGAGGAGACATATAAGACAATATCTAATAGGGAGAATTGGATCAAGTAAGAGTTTTTTGAGGATAGGGAACCTCTCCCTCCCCCTGGCCCTATGAAAATTTTTTCTCCTATTTCACATAGGATTACAAAGAAAATTTTTAAGATATTTTTTCATCCCAGTCCATGGACCCCAATTCAATAGCCTTGGACCTACAGTAAATATGGAGGATCTCTAAGAGGCCATGGATAAAAACTAGTACAGACAGAGAAAGCGTGAAGGCATTGTAATCTGCCCCCGTTAGAGTCAGGGCTCACAAAGAGGAGATCACGAGTCCATTGACGTATGGAGATATTTAAGGTGCTTTCCTAACCTAAGGCTGATGTCACAGACAGCAATCTCTGAGTGTCCTTGGAGAATCCTTCAGTGACCCTTCCACAGACAGATGTCTCATAGGTTTAATTCAATGTGGTATTCCTAAAGGCGTTAGATTTTTTTTATTTTCCCAGGAGGGAGAAAGCAGAGGTGGCCTGCACCTATGGGATCTCTTTTTTGTGTTGCAGCATCACGGTACAATGCTTTGAACTCAGCCACTTCATAAGTGATTATCGAATTGAATTAAGATTCTCACTGTCCTACATCTGGATTTCTCTTAATTTGGATCTGTGAGGTAGTGTTAGTTTGCATAACTGAACTAATGTTCTCTAAGCTTATATATATATATATTTTTTTTTTTTTGTTTTTTTTTGGAGGGGGGAAGATAGGACAATTGGGATTAAGTGACTTGCCCAAGGTCACACAGATAGTTTTTGTGTTAGGTGTCTGAGGCTGGATTTGAACTCAAGTCCTCCTGACTCCAGGGCTGGTGCTCTATTCACTGTGCCATCTAGCCACCCCAAGCTTATATATTTTTGAAAAAGTTTATTGATATCTTGTTTTTATATTAACTTTCTTTCTAAGTATATCTCTTCCCTTCCCCTCCCCAGCAAACCATCCCTTGAAAAAAAAAGATCAAAAAGAAGAATGCAAAAAGCAGTTCAGCCAAAATAACCAACACATCAGCCGAGTTTGACAGTACATTCGGTGTTCCATACACAAAGAGGTCCCTCACCTCTGCAAAGAAAGTGATTTTTTTACTGATCTTCTTCTAGGGCCCGGTTTGGTCAAAATCACAGTGTTTCCTTTTTTTTTTGGTATTCTTTGTCCATTTTTGTTGTAAGAGTCATCGTGTATATCATGTCTAGTTCTGCTTGCTTAACTTCACATGCTTGTTTTTTTTCATATCAGTCATCTTACAGTACAGTAATATTCCATTGCATTCATGTGCCATAACTGGTTTATCCTTCCCCCCCCCCCCAACAATAGATGGGAATCTATTTTGTTTCTAGTCCTTTGCTAGCATAAAAACGTTTTTAAGGGGTGGCTAGGTGGTGCAGTGAATAGAGCACCAGCCCTGGAGTCAGGAGGACCTGAGTTCAAATTCAGCCTCAGACACTTAACACTTACTAGCCATGTGACCTTGGGCAAGTCCCTTAATGCCAATTGCCCTGCCTTCCCTCCCACCTCCAAATAAGTTTTTAAGTTAATATTTTAAAACAGGGATTTTTAACTTTTTTTTGTAAGATGGATCCCTCTGGCAATTTGGTAAAGTCTATGGACCCCTTCTCAGAAAGGTGGTCTTAAATGCATAAAATAAAGTATATAGGAAACCAATTATATTGAAATACCATTATTGAGATATTTTTGAAAAGAAGTTCAAGAACCCCCAGGTTAAGAACTCCCGTTTTAAAGGGAACAGAGGAAGATGGGCAAGTGCTCTTGAATCTCTGTGCATTGAGAAGGGTCATGAGGCCTTTCATTCAGGATCTAACAATGACTATCTTGGTGGAATAAGCATAGGACTTGAACTTAGAAAACCTAGATTCAAATTCAGATTCATCTCTTTTTTTTTAAAGAAATTTATTGATCTTTCTTGTTTTTATATCACCTAAATTCCCCCTTTCATCTCTTTTGCTATTTCCTCCCAGAGACCTATCTTTATAACAAAGAATTCAGATTCTTTTTTTTTTTTTGCCTTTTTGGAGGGGGGAAGGCAGGACAATTGGGGTTAAGTGACTTGCCCAAGGTCACACAGCTAGTAAGTGTTAAGTGTCTGAGGTTGGATTTGAACTCAGGTCCTCCTGACTTCAGGGCCAGTGCTCTATTCACTTCACCACCTCGCTGGCCCAGATTATTTTTCTTAATGGTGGTGTGATCCCAGGCCACTCATTCCACCATTCTGGGTCAGTGTGAAATGAAGAGGTTTGGACTAGGTGATGTCTAGAGGGCCCTTGAACTTTAAATCCTATGATGCTAATTCTCTTCTCTGAACTCAGTTTCCCTGTCTAAAAAAATAAGAATAATATTTGTACTACCTTTCTCAGAGAGTTGTTGTGAGGCAATGATTTGTACACCTTAAGGGCTGTATGCAAATATGATATTAGTATTAGTTAAATAGACTCACTAGAACTTATCCTGAAAAAATAAAAGGAATATTCTACCTTCGCATAGTTAGTATATATGTTACCAGCATTGTGCCTTTAATTCTCCCCCTCCCCTTTGCACCATGGTAATCTTCCTTAGTATATGCCTCTAGTACAGAATTCAGCATCTCTTCTGTTTTATAATCAGTTTGCTTTTCTTGGCATGGTCACTTTAAATTTGGGTTTTTCGTAGCTCATTCATTATGGAGGAAAGAACAGCTGGGTGGAACGCACAGGGCGATTTTAGGTCTATGGATGAGTGGAGTTAAATAGTCACCGCCTCATTCCTTGGTGTTTCCTGGCAGGTGGTCACTGGGGTAACAAGCCATGCTGCCAGCAGACTGGAAGCATACACATGATTGGGTCTTAGGTCTGGGAATGGTCAGCGTCATGCTTGGGATTTGAAAAGCAGAGAGGAGAGTGTGAATGTGCGTGTACAGAAGACACCGAAGGTGCTGGGGGCCAGCTGACAGCTTCCTGGCTCATGTGTGGTAGCTGTCAGAGAGAAGGGGAACCGGAGCAGTGTGCTGGACAGAATGTCTGGTACAGCCACGAGGTCAGCTGTCAGCTGTGGTTGGAGTCAGCCTAGTCGGGAAGTCTCCAGGTGTGTGTCTCCTGTTTAAATCTCTGGGACTGAGGGGTGGTTTTAGGAAGCACTGTTGTTAATTCGAGTTCCTTTTTGGGGGTTCTGACTCTGGTTTCTTTCAGGGGCTAAGAATTTTGTGGACTACTGTCCACTCACTGTACACTAAGAGCCATTGCTAGCCAGCGTTTGTGGAGGTGGGTAAGGTGCTCATCAGAGACAATAGGCAGGTGGCATTGAGGAAAGCACTGCAGTGGAAAGAACCCTGACTCTGCAGTCAGAGGTCCTGGGTTCAAATCCCCCATCTCTCACTAACTACTTGGGTGACTTTGGGCAAGTCACTGAACCTCCTTTGGTCTCTGTTCCCTCAGCTATAAAATGAGGGGAGTGGGCAAAATGGCCTCTCAGGTCCCTTCAACTATAGATAAATGATCTTAAAGAATCCTTAAGAGAGGCAGAAGACTAAGGATCTAAGTTTCTGCCTTACTGGCAACTTATTTATGACCTTGACCATAATCTTTCTGGAACTCAGTTTACGTCTTTCATAAACAGGGATAATGCCAGCCCTGCTACCCTCCCAGGGTCGGTGGGAGTACCAATTAAGATGGCATGTGAAAGGGTATTGGAACAGTTTAAAATGTAAAGCCCTTTTATTCTCCAAATTCCTAAAGGTGATTTTATTAATTGTCTAAGGGGAAAGGGGAAAACTGAGACCCCAGAAACACTGTTCTTGGGGTATGATTTATACTCACTCCCTAAAGGAGAGCCTGGGCCATCAGGAAGCCTTTATACACACACACACACACACACACACACACACACACACACATACACACACACGCACACACACACACACACATACACACACACATCCTTTAGAACTGGAAGCAGCCTTGTTCAGAGTGTATGACAGGCTGAAGGGAGGCTTAGAGGGAAATTCTCCAGAGTGAGTGTCGGGGAGCACTTACCCGCACCATGAGTAATGTCTGTATGTGTGTGCATGTGTGCACCACAGAGGAAGAGGGTTAATGACTAAAGCATTGTTTAGGTTACGTTGGGCCTTTGGTATTTCTGTACATAGATCTCTGACTTGCCACATTACAAAGGAGGGATGTGGGTTCACTTCAAGGAACACTTACCTATTAAGCACCTACTGCTTGCCAAGGCCCTGCCTGTGCTACAAGCTGCCAGAAATGCCTGGATAGATAGCAGTGGTACACAAGTAAAGTTCTGTAAGAGTTTAAAGAGGAAAAAGTTGACTTGTAGCTGAGTGGTTGGTGGGAAAGGAGGGAGGAGGAGGGGAAGAGGGAAGGCCTCATTAAGGAAGTCATCATTGAACTGCATCAGAGGCAGTGTGGGATAGTGTGGAGGGGGCTAACTCCATCATCAGGAAGGCCTGGGTTCAAATTCTGTCTCTGATACTGGTTGTGTGACACTGGGCAAGACTGTAACCCCTCAGTGCCCTAGGCATCCCTTTCAGGTTCTAAGTTCCAAGTCCCAGAGCTACTATTCTGCATTGGTGGAAGGAGTTCCCTACAATGACAACATTCTGGAATGAACCAAATCACAAACTTAACATGGGCCTTGAAGGATGGGGAGAATTTCACCAGACAAAAATGGAAGAATAAGACTCAGTTCTAAAAAATTAAACAGTTTATGCCCTCAAGGAGGAAGGGGGTGAAAATAACATGAACGTAGATAAATACAAAGATTTTTAATCCAGACCTGGAATTTCAGTGGCATATGGCAGTGGTCTCCAAAGTGGAGGGGTGAGATCCTATGGGGGAAGCATGGGAATGATTCTAAGTGGATTATGGCTCAAGCCCCAAGCAGTATGTGTGATCCACCAGACTTTGGGAAGATGGATGGCATCCTATCCTATGCTCCACAATGAATTGTGGACTTGTCTCTTAACACAACTGTTCTATCCTTTTCATTATTCCCATGCTATGCCCCTTTCCAGTGCTGACCCTGGTGTGGGCTCCTCAGGGCAGTTATACCCTAAACAAACCCAGCCACCCACGAAATTTATAATGCAAAATTTTACCCTTCCCTATAATCCTACATCTCGACTCCTGCAGCTGCAGCCATAACTTAGCTCTGCCCAGTGACCCTCCACCCCCTGGGGCAGGAGATAATGAGTCTTCACCCTACCCCCTACACACACACACACACACACACACACACACACACACATTTCACTTACAATCTAGAATGAGCCTAGGTTTTGATTACATTATTTTTCTTTTTAGGAGACATCTGGTGGCACAGTCTGTAGAGTCCTAGGCCTGGAGTTAGGAAATTGTTATCGTTTAGTCTTTTTTTCAGTGGTGTTCTACTCTTCATGACCTCATTTGGGATTTTCTTGGTAAAGATACTGGAATGGTTTGCCATTTCCTTCTCCAGCTTATTTTGCAGATGAGGAACTGAGGCAAGCAGGGTTAAATGACATGCCCAGGGTAACATGACTGGTAAGTGTCTGAGGCCAGATTTAAACTCAGGAAGATGAGTCTTCCTGACTCCAGTCCTGACACTCTATCCATTGCGCCATGGAATCGGGAAGACCTGAGTTTAAATACAGCCTCAGACATTGACCAGCTGTATGATCCTGGGTAAATCACTTAATCTGTTTGCCTGTTTCCTCAACTGCAAAAGGAGCATAACAATAGCACCTACCTTATAGGGCTGTTGTCAGGATCAAAAGTGATCATATTGGCTAAAGCACTTAGCACAGTGCCCAGCACATAGTAGGCATTAAAAAAATGTTTATTCCGTTATTTCCTCCTCCCAAACCCACTCTACTTCTATCCACCTTCCTTTCAGACTCGTTTTCTTTGACTCCTCACACAACTGAAACTATTCTTTTCAAAGAGCTTATGATCACTTACTTGCCAAATTTGGTCTTTTCTCAGTCTCCATCTCTCTTTACCTCTCTGCTGCATTTTATACTATTGATCATTCTTTTTTTTTATTTTTCAAATGCTTTATTAACTTCTGATTTACATCACTCATTTCTGCCAGATTTTGAGTTACATATTTTCTCCCTGTTTTTCCCCTACCCACCACCCCAAAATAGCAGTCCCACAGGATATCCACTCTTCCAGTCTGCTCTCTCCCATACTCTCTCTTCTACTTTTCCAGTAGGGCATGGTGGATCTCTATGCCCCAGTGCCTGTATATCTTATTTCCCAATTACATATAAAATAGTATTAATAATAGTATATATATATGTATATATATATTTAAACATTTGATTTTAAAACTTTGAATTCCAGATTCATTCCATTCCTCCTTGTCACCCACCCTTACTGGGAAGATAAGCAGTTCAGTATTGGTTGTACATGTGTAGCTAATGCAAAACATTAATATAGTAGATATATTGTAAAAGACTGACTATGTTTCCCTCCCTCCTATCCCACCTCCCACTTGTTCTGTTCTCTACTTTGATCCTGTCCCTTTTCAAAAATGGGTGCTTCCAACTTCCCTCCCTCCCAGACTGCCCTCCCTTCCATCATCTCCCCTTTCATCCCCTTCCCCCTACTCTCCTGTAGAGTGAGATATCCTATTTAGTTTGTATTTCATTCCCTCCCCAAGCCAAATTCAGTGAGAATAAGGTTGACCCATTTCCTTTTGCCTTCCTATTCTTCCCCTCCATTTAAAAATGCTTTATTAACTTCTGATTTACGTCATTTTCCCTTGCCTCTTCCATATGAGATAGTTTACTCCATTCTGTCTCTCCCCATCTCCTCTCATTATATTCCTCTCTCACCTCTTAATTTCACCTAAGTATCATCCCTTCCTATTAAATTGGTCCTGTGCCCTCTATCTATGTATACCTGTATACATATATACACACATTCACATATGTATTCATATGCCCATATACCCTCATATATATATATATATATATATATATTCCCTTCAACTATTTTCATACTGAGAAAAGTTTCATAAGTTACAATTATTGTTTTTCCATGTAGGAATGTTAATAGTTCAACTTTGATAAGTTCCTTATGATTCCTTTTCCCTGTTTACCTTCTCATGCTTCTTATATCTGAATGTCAAATTTTCTATTCAACTCTGGTTTTTTCATCAAGAATGCTTGAAAGTCCTCTATTCCACTGAATGACCATATTTTCCCCTGAAACATGATACTGAGTTTTGCTGGGTAGGTGATTCTTGGTTTTAATCCCAGCTCCTTTGCCCTCCAGAATGTCATATTCCAAGCCCTTCGATCCCTCAGTGTAGAAGCTGCCAGATCCTGAGTTATCCTGATTGTGTTTCCACAATATTCAAATTGTTTCTTCCTGGCTGCTTGTAATATTCTCTCCTTGATCTGGGAATTTCGGAATTTGGCTATAATATTCCTAGGAGTTTTCGTTTTGGGATCTTTTTCAGGAAGTGATCGGTAGATTCTTTCAACCTCTATTTTGCCCTCTGGTTCTAAAACATCAGGGAAGTTTTCCTTGAGAATTTCTTGGAGGATGATTCCTAGGTTCTTTCTTTGATCATGGCTTTCAGGTAGTCCATTAATTTTTAAATTATCTCTCCTGGATCTATTTTCCAGGTCAGTGGTTTTTCCAATGAGATATTTCCATTGCCTTCTATTCTTTCATTTGATTGGATCTGTTTAACAGCATCTTGATTTCTCATAAAGTCATTAGTTTCCATTGTTCCAATCTAATTCTGAAGCAATGATTCTCCTCAGTGAGCTTTTGAAATTCTTTATCCATCTGGCAAATTTGACTTTTTAAGTCATTCTTCTCCTCATTGCCTTTTTGAGCCTCTTTTGCCATTTGAGTTGTCTTTTTTTTTTAAGGTATAATTTTCCTCAGTCAGGCTGCTGACTCTCATTTCATAATTTTCTTGCATTGTTCTCATTTCTCTTCCCAATTTTTCCTCCATTTCTCTTATCTGCTTCTCAAGGTCCTCTATGGCCTGTAACCAGCTCATATTTTCCTTTGAAGCTTTTGGTGCAGGAGTTCTGACTTCACTGTCTTCCTCCTGTTCCATGCTTTGCTCCTTTTTGTCCCCAAAATAGGAGTCTAATGTTGGAATCTTCTGTTTGCTTTTCTTCCTTTGCCCAGGCATGTTGCCAGTCAATTACTTGACTTTTGGGCTTTTCTCCACAGTAGGACTCTGCTACCAGACAGGGGAGCTTCATACCAAAGGCTGGGGTTTTCTCAGCTGCCAGAGGTTATTTAGTTGGGTGCTCTCTCTGAGGCCTTCACACACTCTGGCAAGCTGGTTGAACACCCTAGGACCTCCACCCTAGACTGCAATCCAGATCCAAGCAGGTTAAAGCAAGAGCGATTACCCTTCATACTGGTTGCTTGGTCCCCCTACACTCTGCAGGCCAGGAGCTGAAGCTGCCACACGCGCCCACAGCCCTCAGCAGCTTCTCGCCCCAGGGGTAAAAGCCGATGTACTCCCAACTACTAGGTCCCAAAGTCCAGACTGCACTGACCTCTCACTTTGTCCTTAGCATCTATGTGTTGATAATTCTGGAAATGGCCACAGCTGCTGCTGATCTGGAGTCCCTCCGGCTGGTTGGTCAGGCCTGCCCTGGGGCTAAAGCCTCGGCTCTCAGAGCACTGCACAGGCCGATTCCCGCCAGCCTGCCGGGCTGTCCTCAGTGGGAGGTTAGCTTCTCTGTGTCATTTTGTGGGTTCTGTAGCTCCTAATTTGTTCAGAGTCCCCTTTTACATGAATTGGGGAAGGTGGAAGCTGGAACCCTGCAGACGTCCTGCTTCTACTCTGCCATCTTGACTCCGCCCCTCTATTGATCATTCTTAGCTCCTGGATTCATACTGTCTCCTCTCTGGGTTTGTGACCCTGCTTCCTCTCCTTTCTCCTCCTACCTCATTGCTGTATCGTCAGTCTCCTTTGCTGGATCACCTACCCTATTCTATCTCCTTATCAGCCAGAGCTGATATTCCATAAGACTCTCTCCTGGATGCTCTTCTCTTCTCAGTGCCTCTCACTTGGTGAATCCATCAGCTCCCATGGGTTTAAGTCTCACCTCCCTATGGAGGACATGTAGATCTGTATATCTGTATATCCAGTCTGAGCCTTTTCCCCAAACTCCTTTCCCATAACACCAACTCCCCATTATGGGTCGTTTCAAACTTGAGGTTCCATAGACATCTCAAACTCAGTATGCTCCAAACTGAACTAATTACACCTTTTGCTCCCTGAATCACCCATCTTCTGACTTTCCTTATTTCAGCCAAGAAATAAAGTTTAAAACTTTAGTGCTACCTCTGACTCCTCCCTTCCCCTCACTCTACTTATCTACAAATTTGCTAAATTTTGTCATTTCTACCTCAATCACATATCTCATGTCTCTACCCTTATATCTACTTATATAGCTACCACCCCATCGCCTTCCACCTGGACTATTGCAGTAGTCTCCTAATTGATCTCCTTTCCTCATCTCGCCCCTCTCCAATCTAGCCTCCACATAATTCCTTAAATGATTTTCCCAAAGCAGAGATGCTACTCATTTTCTCACTAAACTTCAGTGGCTCCCTCTTGACTCTAAGGTAGAATATAATTTCATCTCTATCACATCTCTTTTTAATAACTATTTTGGTGTAAATTTTATATAATTATTAGTACACATTTATATTATATATGATTTTATGTTATATTGTATAAGAATACATACTATATAATTTACATACAAGATATGATATATAATGTGATATAATACATATTGCATAATACATTTTTATAAATGTAACTTCTATGTTAGTACATGTAATTTATAAATTTATAAATAATATAAATTTACATATAATTTATAAATAATTTATAACATATATAATTTAATTTATAAATATGTATATATGCTTATATTGGGAATAAGTGGTCAAAAACCTTTTACTGATTGTGTGGTCAAAGAAATTTGGAGACTCTTGGTATGGGGAAATCCAAGTGTGGAAATGTCTGTCACCAAAGCAGATTAACTCCTTCTCTGTAACACACACACACACACACACACACACACACATATATCTATCTTTATATAGTCTTAGGAACTAGCTTGGGGGCACTTAGCTGCTTGGGAG
Organism: Petaurus breviceps papuanus; assembly: GCF_028583685.1. Taxonomy (NCBI): domain Eukaryota; kingdom Metazoa; phylum Chordata; class Mammalia; order Diprotodontia; family Petauridae; genus Petaurus; species Petaurus breviceps. The sequence continues at coordinate 2,848,316 of NW_027185776.1, read as the reverse complement.
AAATTAAGTGACTTGTGAGGGTCACACAGCTGGTATGCCAGAGGCTAGACATACGTAAGCCTAGGCAATCTTAAATTGGAGGCTAGATCTCTTTCCACTATGCTAATGTTGTCTCTAAAGCTTAAGGGTTAAACTCATAGCCTATTGCCAGCAAAATTTCTTGAACTAGATTAAAATGTAATTGGGAATTATTTTGTAAAATAAAAATACAACATAAATAGTGTTAATTTCTGGGGGTTTTTTTTTAAGTCAAAATGCAGCCTGCAGGGATCCCTTGCTATTTGAGTTTGACACTACTGTTCTAAATATAAAATTGATGCAAAGTACAAAATAATTATGGGAAGTGGGGGTAGGAGCAGCAAGCAGTGGAAAGATCGGTGAGCCACAGAGGTCTGCCTCAGCCCTGGGCCATGTCCTCTGGGACACTCATCCTGAAGATTTCCTAGTAGACATACGTTGTTTCTATGTGTGAGGCACTGTACTAAATTGCTTTGCAAACATCTCCTGGGATCCTCATAACAATCTTGGAAAATAGGTGCTATTGTTATCCCCATCTTACAGGTGAGACAACTGAGATTGAGAGGTTAATTTGACTTGCCCAGGGTTATATAACTAGTAAGTGAATTAGGCAAGATTTGACCTCAGGTCGTGCTGAATCCAAGTCTGACACTATCCTTGAAGTACTGAAGTAATAAATGACTATCCTGGAGAAGAGAGGGGAAGAGAAGGATGGAAGGGGCAAAGTTAAGTGGGAGTCTATTCTGGGCTTATGCAGAATAACGTAATTCTAGGTTTCAGAGCAACCCGCCACTGTTATTTCTTCCTACCACCTAAAGAGCATAAGATACCCTACAGTCTACTTGGCTGGGTGGGGTAAAGGAGTCCAATTTGGGTGTACTTCCTTCCCTGGAAAGTGACGAGTAAAACCCAGCCCATTAACTGTTTCCAGAAGGCAGTAGTTTCGGTTCCTCCCCAAAAGGAACTGAGGCTTACATCTGTATCGTAAGAAACACTAGGGGTAGAAATGAGGTACTTCAACCTAGAGAAAGTGGTTTTTAGGAAGTTGAGTGCGTCCTTTTTTGGGAAAAGCAGTCCACCAAGGGGAATGCTGATAAGCTAGAACATGTCCAAAGAAAGATGATCGGCATAATTTAAGGTTTAAAAACCATGGCCCCGAGGAATGACTCTCACTAGGGAACATAGAAGCCCAGAGAGGTGCTGTGACTTACCTAATGTCACAGAGCTAGTGTTAGAGCTAGGATTTGAACCCAGCTCCCTTGATTTAGTCTGCACTAAGATCAAAGGTTATAACTTAGAAGTCATTGAATCCCTCATTTTACAGATTAGGAAACTGAGTAAAATGATTTGTCCAATGTTGAAGAAACTAGGTTGTTTAGCCTGGGAAAGGAAGGATTGGGGGAGAGGGGAACAGGTCAAGAAAGCTATCTCCAAATATTTAAAAGGCTCTCCAGTAGATTTCTTCTGTTTAATTCCAGAGGGTAGATCTTAGACCAGTGACTTGGTAGTTCCTGGGAAACAGATTTTAACTTAACAAATATGGAAGAACTTTTGAATAATTGAGCTGTCCAAAGATGGAACGGACCACTGCATTGTGAGATCTATCACTCAACTTTTCAAGCCAAGGTTGGAGGATTGAATTTCCTCATTCTGTCATAATAACTGAACTGAAACTGAAAAACTTCAAATAGAGGCTAGGATGTTAGAGGAGGGATTCCAATTCTGGCAGACTAGAAGAGATGATCTACAATGTCAACCCAACTCTCCATTATTCCATGATTTTCCCCCCACATAGGAACCAAAAAGCCAAGCAAACCCTAGATTCAGATATTCATAGAATGTTAGAAATGGAAAGAACTATACTGACCTTCTAATGCAACACCTTTATTTTACATTTGAGAAAACTGAACTCAGAGAGAGGAAGTGATCTGCCCCAAATCACACAGCAATTTAATGGCAAAAACCAAGGTTGACTTCTGATCTAGCAGTCACAGCACAGGAGAAGGAGCTTGTTGAAAGACTGGTCGCCTTTTCAGAAAAGGCAACAGAGGACATGAAAGAAGAGTAGTAATGGGAGGGTGGACCTTTGACTGGCAGGTGGAGGGAAGAGGTGTGTTTGTTGGATATTCGTATTTTTTGTCTTTTTTTTTGTTGTTGTTACATTTGACTTCCAAGCTGTTGCCTTCCTTCCCTCCCAGCCCTGCACTGAAGAAGGCCAATTGGACAACACATAGTTCCGTATATCAGTTCTTTCTCTGGAGGTGGATAGCATCTTCCTTCATAGGTCCTTTTTAGTTTATTTGAATATTCATGTAACTCAGAATAGCTTAGTCATTCACATTTACTCTTCAAACGATATTGCTGTTATTGTATACAGCATTCTCTTGGTTCTGATCATTTCACTCCATTATTTCATGCAAGTCTTTCCATGTTTTCCTAAAACCAACCTGCTCATTATTTCTTTTTTCTTTTTTTTTTTAAGCAATTGGGGTTAAGTAACTTGCTCAAGGTTACACAGCCAGTTATTTCTGGGTGTGGTGCTGAGTGTCTGAGCCCGGGATTCAATCTCCAGGTCATCCCGACACTGGAGCCGGTGCTCTTACTGAGTACCTGGCCGCCCCTCTGCTCATTATTTCTTACAGCACGGTAGTATTCCATCACAATCAGATACCACAGCTTATTCAGCCATTCCCCAGTTGATGGACATCCCTTCAATTTCCAGTTCCTTGCCTCTACAAAGAAATCTGCTATAAATATGTTAGAACATATAGTTTCTTTTCCTTGATCACTTTGGGAAACAGACCTGATCTTAGTATTGTCCAGTCAAAGGGTATACACAGTTTTATAACCTTTGGGGCATAATCCCAGATTTCTCTCCAAAAGTTCACAGTTCCACTAACAGTGTTTTATTGTCCCAATTTTTCCACATCCCCTCCAACACTTGTCATTTTCCCCTTCTATCATTTTAGCCAATCTGATAGATGTGAAATGGTACCTCTAAGTTGTTTTAATTTGCATTTCTCTAGTCAATTATAATTTAGAGAATTGTTTCATATGACTTCAGACAACTTTGATTTTTTTCCTCCAAAATCTGCCTGTCTTTATCCTTTGACCATTTATCAAATGGACATTCATCTTTTGATCATTAATACTTGCGCTTGAACTCTACGCTGCTGGATCCCACTGATGTTGGAAGGTGCCTGCAGTGGTGCAGATCCCAACCATCCATGTCTGCCCATCCTGTGCTCCATGTGTCCATATTATCCAAAAATGTCAGCACAAGGGTCTACCCAACTTGGTGGAAGTCTTCCTCCTTTTTTCCTAACACTATGAGGTTACCAAGGGAGTACCTGGTAACTTCACTCAACTGCTCCTCCCTCTCCCTCACCATATGACCACACCCATCTTCTCTTCCTGTCCTATTTCCTTGAAGCCTGAGATTACTCCTGTTCTTCAATGTCCCTCATTGGTTAAATGTTGCATACCCACAATGTATCTCACTTGGCCTTTCTTCACCAGGACAGTGCGGGTAGTATTTTGGCATCAAAAAGACAGGCCTTTGTTTCACTGGGAAGTTTAGGGTCATTAAAGAATCTTTACAGTTTCTAAAAACAACCCAGCCTACTCTTTTCTCTCCCTTTCATTCATCAATTCATGGCCCATCTGTACTGTCTATCTCAAACATACTGATTGACAAACTCTACATTGTTCAATCAAATTACAATTTAGGCAATTTAATGCATTTGTTCTTCACTCTGTGGAGACCAAACTTTTGAGTGGTTACAGACTCCTTCCAGGATACTCTAAAATATTTCTATATTTGTTTTTTTTCCTCTCCTAAATTTATTACTTATTTTTGGCATTCTTTTTAAAAAATTTTTGAGTTTCAAATTCTTTCCCCCCCTGCAGCTCCTCCTCCACCTAATGAGAAGACAAGAAATATATCAATTAGACATATGAAATCATGCGAAACACATTTTCATATTAGCAGTGTGAAAAAAAAAAAACAAGAAAAATTGAGACCAATTTGCATTCAGAGTTCATCAATTCTCTCTCTGGAGGTGGATAGCATTTTTCATTGAGTCCTTTGTAATTGGCTTGGTTCATTGTATTGATCAGAATAGTTAAATCTTTCATGATGTTCCCTTGATGTGACCAGCACAATGGGGGCTTGATGAGGCCAGCCCAGTATCATCAGTAAACAGGAGTAACTGGGGAATAGAAATCCTATTCACAAGGAATCTTCTTTATCACTCATTTGGCAAGCAACATTTACTTGTTTTATGTCGTTCTTGGTGTTTATAATTGGTGTTGGTGAAGTTATTGAGTCGTCTTTAAACTGTCAACTCCTTAAGAGCAAGAATTGTCTGTTGCCTTTCTTTGTAACACCAGCACATAGCATGATATTTGACACATAGTAGGTACTTAATAAATGCTGAATGACTAACTGAATATTGAATAATTCTTATGAATAAATGGCAGACATCTTTTTGGGAAAAGCCTTTAGAGTAGCATTTATTTGGTTTAGTAAATCAATTTTTTTTTCATGATCAGCAACCTAAAACACAATGAGACCTTATATTTTCTACATCTTTCATCCATCTGAAAAATGATAAAGATACATCCCGTTGTTGAACATTACTTATAAAAGCCTATTTGTTCCTACTAATATTTTCAGGGGCAATGTCCTAGATTCATGTAAAAATGACTCACAGAAAGATTTTGTATAGGTGGAAGACTAGGCGAAGTGTTTGGTAGCTACTGATTTTTTGTTATTTTAAAAATTCATAATTAGTTATTAGATTACTTTTCTTCTTCCAGATGTAATTCTTTGCTACCCCCAAAAAGCACTTCTACAAGTATTTTGTTGTATATGGGAATGGTCTTATTATTAATGACATCCTTGGGATGTAAGCCTAGTAGTGGAATCTTTGGGACAAAGGGTATGAACATTTTAGTCACTAAAATTTCATCTCTGTATCCTTGGTGCTTTATATAAGATTGTGCACATTATAGGTACTATTGAATAGAATTTAATCTGAGTCATTGGACCTCAACTCCATTTTGCACCTTGCTGATTTATTTACCACATAATATTGTATTAGAATTATATGTTTATGTTTTATCCTTCTACTAGACTACATGCTTTATGGGGGAAGGAGTCATGTTTAATTTAACCTTCCTCAATACCTAACAAAGTGCATTGCACACACGTTTGTTGAATGAGTAAACAATGAGACACAGGCCCACACCAACCAAGCCAAGAACGAAACTCTCTTTCCTCCTGATTTACTTGAGAAGCTTCATGAGAATCGCTTTCTAGGCCAGTATGACCTTCTGTAGATTCGTAGATTCATTCAAGGGGCTCTTCAGGAGCTTCTGCATTCTGAAGCAGAGCTTGGGATTCCAGGAAAATGCTGTCATCTGCTGAAAGAGGAACATTGCATTCTCATCATCATAAGCTGAGATTTGAGGTCCTTGTACTATTGATCTGTTCTGACTGAAAACTTTTTGCATGTGACTTCTTCCTGAAAATGTCAGAAGTTTGAATTAAATTTCCACCTCCAAGGGAAAATCAAACCATATTGGTCTTTGAGAAATTGGCTAGCTATGTCTTTTTCCTTTTCTTTTCAGTCTTTGCTATATGCCTTCTAGAGAACCCAATTCTATAGCTACACCTGTACACAGATGGACATTTTGGACTGCTAGGGAGTTTATTGTCTTTTCCCATGTCGTGTTAAGCAAGTCATTTTCTTGGTTCATAGAAATAGAGGAGTAGAACTAAGCACCATATATAGGGATGTTGCCCTTAACCTACAATTAGTTATGATATTTGCTTGAATTTTTAAAGCTCTTTAAGGCTTACAAAGCACTTTCTTCATGGCAACCTTCTGAGGTAGGGAGCGAAAGTGTTATAATTCACATTTTACAGTTGATGAAAGTAAAGCTTAGAGTGGTAACATGATTTGTTCCAAGTCACAAAGCTAATGTTAGAGCTAGGATTGCAACCCAAGTCTATTGACTTCAAGTGTAATAGAATGACAGAATCATTGAGTTGGGAGGGGTCTCAAAGGCCAACTGCATTAGAGTATTGGGTTCAGTTCTGGATACCACATTTAAAAGGGATATCGACAAATTGGCTGTGTCTAAAGGAGGGTGAAGGCTTGGGAGAGAATGAATTCATTGAAAAAAATGGGCATGTTTAACCTGGGGAAGAGAAGACTCTGTGGAGGGAGGCATTGGGAAAAGGAATATGGAGACTGTCTTCAGCTATCTGAGGGCAGTCATGCGGGAGAGAAATTAGATTTAGATTACTTGGCCCAAGAGGATAAAAGTAGAGAAAATGAGTAAAAAATCCAAGAGGCACATTTAGTCTTGTTGTATGGAAATCTGACAATCAGAACTAAGTGAATGAGTAGGCAAATTAACTTTTGGTTTCTTTTCTTTTCTTTTTTTTTTTTAGCACTGGGGATAGTTTTATACTGACAATTCATATTCTTTCCCTTGATTATCCTTGTGACAAGTAAAAATAATAATTCACATTTATGTAGCACTTTAAGGTTTGCAGAGGGGTTAACACACATTCTCTCCTTTAATCCTCACAAGAACCCTGCCACATAGATACCATCATTGTTGTTGCTGTTTAGTCATTTCAGTCATGTCCGACTCTTTGTGACCCCATTTGGAGTTTTCCTGGCAAAGATACTGTAGTGGTTTGCCATTTTCTTCTGCAACTCATTTTATGATTTATCATTAATTAGAAACCTACTAAACAGAACATTTAATTAAATGGAATTTTTCTTCCACCCTTTTTATTTTTTTTAATTTAGATTTTTTTGCTTTTTTGGAGGGGAGAGGGCAGGGCATTTGGGATTAAGTGACTTGCCCAAGGTCACACGACTAGTAAAGTGTTAAGTGTCTGAGGTCGGATTTGAACTCATGTCCTCCTGACTCCAGGGCTGGTGCTCTATTCACTGTGCCACCTAGCCGCCCCTTCCACCCTTTTTTAGAAGAGACCAACTCCCCCATAGAGCAGGTGGGTGACACAGTGAATGGAAGGCTGGGACTCATGTCAAGAAAACCTGATTTCAAACACTTACTAGCTGTGTGACCCTGGGCAAGTCACTTAACTTCTGCTTGCCTCGTCTTATCAGCTGTAAAGTAAGGACAATAACAGCACCCACCTCCCAGGGCTGTTGTGAGGTTGGAATGAGATATTATTTGTAAAGTTCTTAGTATCATGCTTGGCACATAGTAAGTGCTTCATATTTACTGACTAACTGGGATCCCACAAAAGTTCTTAAGTCTCTAAGATTTTGTGGGCATGGCCACTTGAAAAGTGGTTCTGCCATCTCTGGCTCACACCTTGTTGGGAAACAGTGTGTGACCCACAAGTTTAACCAAAGTTCTGCAAAGTTGTCTTTAGACCAGCTTCCACCAGCCAATCCAACACTTTCCTCAGTCTCCTCATGTTCCTCCAGCATCTTACCAAAGACAATGATGTCATCAAGGCACATTAAAGCTTCCATATCCCCAACCACTTTCTC
>NW_027185776.1:2833363-2840741 GCF_028583685.1 Petaurus breviceps papuanus | reverse complement strand
GACAATCCAGATCATCTTGTATCCATGTTGCATAATGTACTGATCCTTTTTAGTCCTTTTGTTCCCTTTGGTAATCCACACCCATTTTCTCAGTTAATACCAAGTACTAACTTGGCTCCAGGAACTGAAAAATCAGTCAGTGACAAGAGAACTAAGCCTCTTGATTAGCCTAGGGAAAGAGATAGACATGTATTAAGGCAAAAATACTAGAGACTGCCCCTGTGAAACGTGCCTTGCTGGTAATTGCATGTTCACTGTTGTACAAGTGAATTATTGCATGCTTGAATTTGCTTTTAAAAAATGTTGCTGTTGTATTTAGTTGACTGTGTTTTGTGTTATGTTCATGCCTTGCAATGTCTGTTTGCTAATTGTGTTGTGTATATGCAACTGCTTATGCTTAAAATGTATTTTACACGTAGGCCTATTGTCGGTGTCGTTGCAGCTAGTTAGCTTTGCTTTGTTCGTTCGCCATATTTGTTGCTTTCCATTGACTCCCGTGAGCTATGGATATGCACGCACTTTGGAAATGTGCATGTGTCATCTCCTGCATGTTGTCAGGTATGCTTTCACTGTTGTCCCCTGAGGCGATGTTCTCTGTAATGCCATGGCTACTGCAATGGTACTCTTTTTTTAAAAAATAATTTTTTTTTAATTTTTAGTTTTCAACATTCATTTCCACAAGATTTTGAGTTACAAATTTTCTCCCCATCTTTCCCCTACCCCCACCCCAAGATAGCGAGCCTACTGAATACCCCTTCCCCCAATCTGCTCTCTCTTATATCCTCCCCCACCCCCCTCTAAGTGTCTAGTAGGGCAAGATGTATTTCTATACCCCAGTGCCTGTATATCTTTCTATATCCCAGTTGCATGTAAAAACAACAACAATTTTTTTTAACAATTGTTTTTAAAACTTTGATTTCCAGATTCTTTCCTTCTTTACTCCTCACCCCCAGTGGGGGCACTGGGAAGATAAGCAATTCAGTATAGGTTGTATATGTGCAGTTAGGCAAAAATGTTTCCATAGTAGATATATTGTAAAAGACTAAGTATTTTTCCCTCCATCCTATCCCACCCCTCACTTATTCTATTTTCTACTTTGACCCTGTCCCTTTTCAAAAGTGTGTGCTTCTAACTACCCTCTCCCCCAATCTGCCCTCCCTTCTATCATCCCCCTCTTATCTCCTTTCCCCCTACTTTCCTGTAGGGTGATACCCCATTGAGTGTGTATGTTATTCCCTCCTTAAGCCAAACTCATTGAAAAAGATTAAAAATTAAATTAAATTTAAAAAAAAGATTAACCTATTCCCTTTCACCTTCCTGTTCTTCCCCTCCTGCAATGGTACTCTTAATGTGCATTTTTTTGCGGTTTCAATAACACTGAAGGTTGTGTAGCTGGGATACAAGGAGAATCACTCATTGTTTTAAAGGGCTAATACTTGTATAATTACAGGTTTTGGACTTGTCCCCAGTTAATCTTTGCCAGGGATTGTAAAAAAAAAAAAACTTTAGCTCAGGGAAGGAATGTAACCTCAGTCCTAAAGTCCATAAGTATGGGATTCTTTCATCATCTGTAGAGATCCATGCCCCATGCCTGTGTGAGGGGCAGGGCAGGGTTGAGGAGAGTGAGAGAGGAGAAAGTCAGGCTCTTCTCTCTCTTTGCTTTTGGCAATTTCTCTGATTTCTTAAGTCTCTTTGGTCCTAGCAGTTGCTTCAAGTGCTTTTGGCTTCCAGCTTTGAGAGAGAAGATGGATGAAGCCAATCCTGCTTTAGGTTGCTGGAGGGAAAATAATACTGTGGAAGAAACTGTCATGAAAAGAACTAACATCATGTCCCCATCATGTCCTTACCCCCAGTTTGCTATACTAGAGACTCCAGGGAATTCTCCCGTCAGTGATATCTGGGACTCTCTTGGTTGAACTGAGTTCTCTCTTTCCCAGGTGTAGGACTCCTTGACTCTATATTGCCTAATATTTTGTTGTTGTTGAGTCATTTTCAATTATGTCTGATTCTTCATGACCCCATTTTGGGGGGGGGCAAAGATACTGGAGTGGTTTGCCATTTCCTTCTCCAGCTTATTTTACAGAAGAGGAAACTGAGGCAAACAGGGTGAAGTGACTTGCCCAGGGTCACACAGCTAATAAGTGTCTGAGGCCAGATTTGAACTCTGGAAGAATAGTCTTCCTGATTCCAAGCCAGGCACTTTATTCACTGTGCCATTTAGCTGCCCTTAACTGTCTGATATATATTCTATTACATATGCTTTCCCTGATTTTTGCTTTGTTGTTGACTTGGATAAATGGGTTTCTTTGCTTTGAAAAAAAAATGGATTCTTACATTTTATAAAGAAACTCAATATTATAAGAGGTGTTATACTATAAGCAGAAAGAATGCTAGAGTTGAAGTAGAAATGTGAAGCATTATTATTATAATAAAGGCTGGAGCAAATAGGGACTTTTAGTTAACTTTCAAGTTATCCAGATAATTAAATTTAATTAATCACTGCCCCATTGCTCCAAGCATCCAGTAGTTAATGGAGGTTTTTCTTTTTCCTTCTAGTGCTTTAATTCATTCTCAATCCTTCCCTTGATCCTGAGAAATGCAGGATGTTACCCTGGTAATGGCTCACTGGCTCCGTTTATTACTTCCCACTTCCCAAAAGAGAGTCCTAGAGATCACTGATGGGAAAATTCCCTACACTCCATCAAGCTGGGGATGGTTCCTTTCATGTCAGTTTCTTCTAGAGTACTGTTTTCTCTCCAAGAACCCTGAAGTGGGATTGGTATCATCCATCTTCTCTCTTAGAGGTGAAAGCCAGAAGCATCTGGAGCAGCTGTGGAAACCAAAAGAAAAACATTTCTCTCACCTGCTCCCATTGACCAGGGACCCTACCTGCCCCCCAAGAAGGACCATGCTTTAGATGATACCCGATTTTTGTTCCATGTTATTATCAGATTATTTCTGCAAAGACTTAAGTGGAAATACAAAGATCAATATTATTTAAGACCATCTAAAGGCCCCTAAAGGACCACACTGCTACTGGCCACTTTTTCCCCCACAATCTTTTAAAAAAAAACTTTTTTTTGGAGGGAGAAAGGCAGGGCAATTGGGGTTAAGTGACTTGCCCAAGGTCACATGGCTAGTACGTGTTAAGTGTCTGAGGCCAGATTTGAACTCAGGTTCTCCTGACTCCAGGGCCAGTGCTCTACTCACTGCACTACCTAGTCCCCCTCCCCCGATCTTTTATGAAAGTCTTGGGAGGAGGAAGTTTAATTGAGCCTCAGTGTCTAGGCCAAAGGACCACCTGATGGATGAGACCACTTTAAAACATAATGTAAGATTTAAGTCTCTTCAAATAGAGTTCAAGATATACTATACTCTTACCTTCTTTGTGATGGGTGGGTGGCCCTGAGATCAGGAAGACCTGAGTTCAAATTTAGCCTTGAACTCTTCCCAGATATGTAACTCTGGGTATTCCACCTCTATTTGCCTCAGTTTCTTTAGCTGTAAAATGGGGATAATAATAACTCCTCTTTCCCAGAGGTGTTGTGAATTATCAAATAAAATTTTTATAAGTTTCTGTTGTTTTTCAGTCATTCTGACTCTTCATGACCCCATTTGGGGTTTTCTTGGCTAAGATACTAGAGTGGTTTGCCATTTCCTTCTCCAACTGAGGAAACTGAGGCAAACAGGGTTAAGTGACTTGCCCAGGGTCACATAGCTAGTAAGTGTCTGAGACTTAAGCCACTTCTGGGGCTATGCTGAGAAGAATTAGGGAGTGATGATGACAAACTTGGTTTTTAATGGCTTACTTGATTCTCATAAATAATTTTTTAAGTTCATGAAGCTTAATGCTTGTCACTAACCTTAATATTTATGAAATTTTAAGTATAATTATCTTTTTCCATTTTATTTTTGCTTATTTCTATTTTATTTTTTCACATTTTAAAAAATTCTGAACTTTAGTATCAACTAAAGTGAGTGTTTCAATATACACAGTAGAGAAGAAGAGAGGGTTATACATGAATGTGCATCTGTTATGTACAGCTTGCTTTTCTCTTTATTTGACAAATTTATCATGTTACTTTCAAGTCTGCCCTTCTTGCCTGTGATTCCTTCTGGCTTTCCTTCTGTTCTCTTCTGTGCATTTCAAAAAAAGTTTCTATTTCTGTTTTCTATTTTTTTTGGGGGGGGGGGTGAATAACTCTATCCCTTGCTCCTCTCTTTCTTCCTTCCCCTCTCCCAAACTGAGAAAAAAAGAAAAACAAAATATCAGCAATAAATATGCACAGTCAAGCTAAACAATTCCCAAATTGCCATGTTCAAAAATATATCTCTCATTCTCTACCTTGAATCCATCAACTCTCTGCTTCATCGTAAATCCTGTGGAATTTTGATTGGCCACTAGAGCCCCAATGTCTTTCAAAGTTGTTTGTCTTTATAATATTGTTTTTATTATACAAATTGTTCTCCTGGTTCTGCTCACTTCGCTGTCAGTTCATACCACTCTTCTCAAGTTTCTCTGAAATAGTATTCCACCACATTCATGTGCCATAATGTGTTTAGCTGTTTCCCAAGAAATAGATGCCCCCTCCTAATTCTTTGACACCATAAAAGAACACTATAAATATTTTTGTATATATCGATCCCTTCCCCTCTTTCTTTGATTTTCTCAAAGTTTAGCCAGTAGAGGTATTTCTAGATCAAAAGGAATGCACAATTTAATAACTTTTGGAGCATGGTTCCAAATTGCTTTCCAGAATGGGCTAGAGCAGTTCACAGTTCCACCAAAAATGTGTCTAAATGTGTTGTACATATTTGTAAATATTTTGTACCCTTGGTAAGCATGTAGTATGGAAGCCAGGCTCATCACTGGAGACTCTCTGGCAATAATATCTGCTTCTTATACCCCAGTGGGGAAATCACAGACTGCTAGAGCCCAGGCAGGAGAGAGAAGGGAGAGCAATTGGGCAGGTCACATTTTAGTGTCTTGGGGTTGGAGGAGGGATAAACACCCAAGCATCTTTGCTGATCTAGATGCTTTGGAGAACATTGAATACTAACCCTTCTAAGGACTTTTCTGTGTTTGGCTTTTAGGGGTATGTGTTCCAGCGATAACAACAGCCCTTTGGCCATGACGTAGGGGTAGCATGGACCCCAAACTCCAAGTCCCCAGAAACAAAATGAGACTGGGAAAGGTAGACTATCTCTTAACTCCTTGAAGGGCAAAGTCTTCTTTGGTCCAGAAGATGGGGAATATTACAATAGGCAATTCCTCTAGCAACTGTACCATTGACCATACCATTCACCAGACTCTGGCTCCAGTAATATATGTTTTGGTGTTGGTGGTGGGCTTCCCAGCCAATTGCCTCTCTCTCTACTATGGCTATCTGCAGATCAAGGCCAAGAATGAATTGGGGGTCTACCTCTGCAATCTAACTGTGGCTGACCTCCTCTACATCTGCTCCCTGCCCTTCTGGCTCCAGTATGTTCTGCAGCATGACGACTGGCCCCATGGAGACCTGTCCTGTAAGATCTGTGGCATTCTCCTCTATGAGAACATTTACATCAGTGTGGGCTTTCTCTGCTGCATTTCCATTGACCGGTACCTGGCAGTAGCTCATCCTTTCCGCTTCCACCAATTCCGCACTGTGAAGGCCGCTGCCGGGGTCAGTGTGGTGATCTGGGTCAAGGAGCTCCTGGCCGGTGTCATTTTCCTCATCAATAATGAGGTCGTGGAGGATGAGGACCGACATCGGGTCTGCTTTGAGCATTATCCCATCCAGCCGTGGCAGCGAAACATCAATTATTACCGGTTCTCGGTGGGTTTCCTCTTTCCTATTTGCCTTCTCTTCTTCTCCTACTGGGGCATCCTACGGGCTGTGCGGAGAAGCCACGGCACTCAGAAGAACAGAAAAGACCAAATCCAGAGACTAGTATTGAGTACCATGATTATCTTTCTGGCCTGCTTTCTGCCCTACCACGTCCTACTGGTCATCCGCAGCCTATGGGAAGATAACTGTGAGTTCGCCAAGGGGATCTTCAATAGCTACCACTTCTCCCTTCTCCTGACCAGTTTCAACTGTGTAGCTGACCCGGTGCTATACTGTTTTGTGAGTGAGAATACCCATAGGGATTTGGCCAGGTTGCGCACTTCTTGCTTTGGCTTCCTGACCTGCTCTGGGAAGAAGGGGTCCAAGGAGTCCTATCAGCTGAGCAGTCCAGAAGCCTCTGGGAAAAATGAAACCCGGAGGGAAGAGCCCGAGCTGTTAACTAAACTCCACCCACCATGCCAGGCTTCCTCTCCTGGAATGGGAGGGACTAGCCAGGAATGTTAGACCAGGCCAAGTCATTCAGCCTAGAGGTACCAATGATGTGATCTGTGGGCTGGAGCTGTCTTCTCTCCAAATGGGCCGCTGGCTTCAGTTCTAACACCTATATCACCTACAGGCTCTCTGTCTAGATAAAGCCTGAAAAATTGAGTGAAAATGAGCCACGGACAAATGTTGCAGCTCAGCCAGGTTCTCCTACCCCCGACTTCCGCCCTCTGATTGTTCTAGGAAAACCCACTCACACACACACATGCTGAGTGTGTGAATAAACTCCAGGAGATTCCCAGGGGCTCGAGTTGCCAGCGGCACATTCAGGCGGGCTTCCACAAAGCTCAGGATGTGACTGCCTCTCTGTCTTGTCTGGGAAGGGGAGCGTGAATTGCAGCCTGTAAGACATTTTTGGAAAAAAAGGATCTGTGTTACAAGTATAAATTGAAAAGGGAACTATGGATTGGGGATAGAGGCTGCTATGATAAAAGGAGTGTAAGGGGGATATGGAAACAAGTTTCACGAGAAGGTATTAGTGTATGTGTGTGCTTCCAAGTAGCCCTACCTAACCAGCCTGCTTACCGTCTGAATCTCCCATATTGCTGGCTCCTTTGGGTTAACACAGTGGCATTTCCAATTAAAATGCACCATTATTATTTGAGGCAAAGGGAGATATGAAAAGCTGTTATCATCCATTAACTCTTCTAGATCACCTAAAAGAATGAGGACTTTATGATGGGAATGAGGAGGGACATTTTAAGGAATGAAGACGTTGTGCGGAGAGAGGTGGTCCAGATGTCCTTCTGTGGAGAGTGGGAAGCTGTTGGATATCAGGATACATAATGAGGCATCTGGGTTCAGAAGGCAAGGAGAGAGGATTTAAAAGCCTCTAAAAATAAACTTCTCCTAGCTGGGATTTTTACCAAGGTTCTTGAGTTTTTGGCAAGTTAATACTAGGTGACCCTTTGAATAAATGCCCAGGGCTTTCAGAATGTCTGGGTGGGAGTGGGCCACACGTACCCCCCTCATTCTCTTTGTCTGTGAAAGTATTCAAAGGGTCA
>NW_027185776.1:2796651-2833353 GCF_028583685.1 Petaurus breviceps papuanus | reverse complement strand
ACGTACCCCCCTCATTCTCTTTGTCTGTGAAAGTATTCAAAGGGTCATCTTTAGGAATAGAGATTATATTCGTTCTGCTTAGCTCCAGAGGACTAGGAACAAGAGGTATATGTTACATGGAAGCAGCTTTAAATTCAATAGAAGGTGAAATTTCCCAACAATTAGAGTTGTCCAAAAGGAGAACAGGCTTCCTGAAGTGGTAGCGAGCTCCCTGGAGATGTTCAGACAGAGCTGGCTGACCCCTGATAGGCATGTTGCAGAGGGCAAGCAGGGCCTCTGAGGTCCCTTCTATCCTTTAGATTCTGTAAAATCCCAGCCCATCTTTTTTTCAGTCTTTTAATTCTCTTGTTTCTGAATTCAGGTACCTCCTTCGAAAGATATTTCAGATTAAGTTTTATTAAGCATCAAGTAGAAAAGCAAGGACTACAGTCAGAATGTGTGTTAACTATGGGGTCCCTCAAGGCAAACCACCCATAAATCTGCCACTTCCATCCACCCAAAGGTGGGAAAGATAGAGGTGTATTTACAATTAAGCTTAGTGTCCCCACTGGCAGCTAAGCCCCCAGAGAAGGGGAGCTGCAGAGAGGCAGGGCCCAGCCTGAGATGGTGGTCTTGGAACTGTTGTGCTATGTCCAAAGAAAGTCCATAATGGAGGCCATTAGAGGAGAGAACTGAGGAAGGCCCTAGCTTGGTTGGCTAGATCTGTACCTTACACGGTGCCCTCAGTTTTACACCCAAATATGCCTTGAGCTATATGGCATTAGACAAGTCCCCCAATTCTCTGGAACTGATTTCCTTCATCTCAAGTGCCATGATTCTGTCTCCTCTTGTTCAATGGAATGAGTTGGTGCTTTGTCCAAGTCAAATTTTAAATGGCGCTCCTATCACTTGTCACTTTGGAAACCTCCATCGGCAGGAGAGAGTTGGGCAGAAGAAGGAAAAGTTTCTTTGTCTTATCTAGAACTTTCTTTCCTTTCATTTTACTCATCACTTGGTATTTTGACCTCTGCCTCTCCCTTCCTCTTTTTACCTAGAAGAGTCACCTAATGGGCAAATGCTTCTCCCTTCTCCCTAAGTTAACCCTTTGGATGCTTTTTGCTCTCTCTCTGTTATTGGTGCACTTTCTACTGGGGCTCAGCCCCTGAGTATTCAATGCCTTCAGGCTGGATGACTGCCTCCCTTCCGTGGCCAGGAAGCCTCCAGGACAAAGCTCATGCCGAGTTCCCTTTGCTATTGACTCCTCCTACCTTCTTGGGACAGTCAATAAATTCAATTTAACAGTCATTTGCTAAGCATCTACCCTCTGTGGAACCCTGTGGTGGACCCTGGGGATCATCCAAAGATTATATAAAATGAGATCCTTGATCATCCAGTAGACTATAGAGACATATAGATAACTATGATACACAGCAATACATGAGAATAATCACTCATTGTTTATTGCCCTAGTGACTCTGGACAAGTCACCTTGCTTGCCGTACTGGTCCTCAACTGTAAAATGAAGGGGTTAGACTAAGGGCCTCTGAAGTCCCAGCCAGCCATAGATCTAGGATTCTTTGTAAGATCCCTTACACTCTGGCATTCTGTAAATCTACCATCTGCAGCATTCGAGGGTTGCAAACCAAGGGTTAGGTAAGGTGGGGGTAGAGGGAGCAATTCATGTCTGTGGTGAAAGATTATTACTGACTGGAGGAAACCAGGAAGACTTCTAGGGAGGTGTCATGCCAGCTGAACTTTAAGGGAGAGACAACATTGTTCCTTTGGTTTCTATGTACAAGATTTGCACCAAAGTCTCCTCTGGCCCTGGCTGATCTCTCTCGTCTTCAATAACTCTAAAAAGTTGTAGGATTGTGTCATTGTCGTTGATGTTTGTTGTCTGTCCTTTGTTCTCAAAGAGGACCAATGACATCAGGAGGATTCTGTCATAGAGATATCACAGGAGCCAACCTTGGTTCAAGTCATCTCTGAAAATTATGTGTGACTCTATGCAAGTCACCTAACTTCTCATAGCCCAGATAGCTCTCTAAGACTGTAAGTTATGGGGCAGATGCCAAACAACATTGTTCATGGGGTGCAGACACCCATGCAATCACTGGAATCTTCCCCACCAAAAAAAAGTTATTCTCTGCCTGAATGCTCCTTCTGCCAATGCAAGTCACAACCTTGGTGAATTAGTGGGTCTCCATGAATTGCAGGAGCAAAACAAACCAGGTCCTCTGGAAGAGGATCCCCTTTGAACATAATGATATCGGTTCCCAGAGAACAGGCACAGCCTGATGCCACCCCCATCCTCAAGGCCTCTGCAGCCTGGTATGGCTGTCAGAGCTTGAGGTCTTGGAGTGAGACTTTCATGGAAGCTGGTCTCTTTCCTTTCTTTTTAAAAGACACACAATGAACTCCCCTTGGGGCATCTATTGTCATAGCCTTCAATTCCAAAAGTCATCATTTTGGCCCCACAATGCACTGTCACCTCCAAGGCCCAGTGCAAAAACCAGAAATGGAGTTAGGGCTGCATTTTGGAATAGGAGGAGATATATCTCTATATCTTTTTCCAATTATAATTTTCCTTCTAATCCCTCTCATTTTTTTTCAGAAATTTATAATCATGACATGAATGATTAATCCATTAAGAAAATGAAGCACATGCCAAAACACTTTAATAATTGGCATTTACATAGCACTTTAACATTTGCAAAATGTTTTCCATCCATTATCTCATTTGATACCCACTCCAGCTTTGTGAGGGTGGTACTGTTTGTATAACTGTTGTTAGCATTCATTTGTTTCAGTCATGTCTAACTCTAGATGACCCCATTTAGGGTTTTCTTGACAGAGATACTGGTGTGGTTTGACATTTCCTTCTTCAGCTCATTTTACAGATGAAGAAACTGAGGTAAACAGGGTTAAGTGACTTGCACAAAGTCACAAAGCTAGTAAGTGTCTGAGGCCATATTTGAACTCAGGAAGATGAGTCTTCCTGACTCCAGGTCTGGCACTCTATCCACAGTGACACCTGGCTGCCCCTTTGTACAATTGTCCACATTTTCTAGGCGGAGAAAATGGCCCTCCAAGAGTTCATGGGACACGCTCAAGGTCACATAGCTAGGAAGTACCAGAGATAGAGAAGTGATGTGGTGCAGTGATTAGAGAACTAGCCTCAGATGGAGGAAGTGTGAGCCTCTGACCCATCCTGATTGTGTGACCTCAGGCAGGCCCTAGTCAGTGCCCCAGCCAACCTCTAAGACCATAGATTCCAGAAAAGGAGTTGATCTGCTATAGTCAATCCCCCACAGGGAGCTCCCTACAGCAATGTAATCACAAGTCATGGTTAAAAAATAGTGGGGGTTTGGGATTTGAACCCAGGGTTTCTTGACTCCAAGGCCAGAAATTTATTTCTTTGTGCCAGTAGTTCTCAAAAATGTGGTCCAGGGAGCCTTGGGGGTCCCAGAGACCATTTCAAGGAATCTGCAAGGTCAAAATTATTTTTTATAATAATGCTAAGGTGTCTTAATTGGTCAGCCCTTAAGGGGAAGGTCCTTGATGAATTTTGTGAGTGTAAAGGGGCCTTGAGTTGAAAGTTTAAGAATCCTGCCATGGCAATATATTTTGCACAATTGAGCATGTATAACCCATATTAAATTACTTACTGTCCCAGGGTAGGGGAAGGTGAGGGAGAGAAAATTGGGGGCTCAAAAAATTTCTTAAATGAATGTGAAAAAGAATCTGTGCCCTATGCTGTCTTTTCTAATTCCTTAGAGGGACCTTCTTGTTCACTGAGAAATTCAGATGCCCTGGATTTGGAACAGGAGCCTAGAAAGCAGCTCTTCTCTCCTCACCTAAGCTCAGCTGTTTGACTCATCTAAAAAACTCATAGGGCAGTGTTAATACAATTGAGAGAGCACTGTCACTGGAGTAGGAGGGCCTGGGTCTCTATATGTTTTTTTGATGTTTACTTCCTGAGCACGCCACTTATCACTGAGGGATCTCAGCTTCCTCATCTGTAAAATGAGAGAGAATGGACTGGGTGGCCTCTGAAGTTGCTTCCATCTTTATAAAGTCTATGATCATTCTACTCCACCCTCACCTCTTTCCACCCTGAGCTGGCTGCTGGTAAAATGGAACCTGGAGAAGAGGTTTGGCCAAAACGTACCCCAGGTGACTTGTGTGTGTCTAGGGGTGGGGTGGAGTGGCTCTGCCCTCTTGGCTGATGCCCACACTTAGCATGTGATCTCCCAATTCTTGTCAGGCTAATGACTTTGCACAGACTGTCAACCCCAACCCCTAACATGCCTGTATAACTGGACCTCTGAAAAGGGAAGGACCTCAAACCATATTATACCTGGAATGTGATCGCCTTCATATCCAAGTCTTAGAAGTTGAAGCTTCTTTAAGACCCAGCACAGACTCATCTTACTCCAAGAAGCACTTCCTGGTCTCCTCACACTCTGACCCTCAATACCCCAAGTATTAGTGGTTTCTCCCTTCTGAAATTACTGTGTATATACTTATCTGTTTATATGTTGTATCTACCAGTAGACTACAGGGTCCCTGAGGGAAGGAACTTCGTCTTTGCGTCCCCAGGGCCTACCCCAGTGCCTTGCACACAGTAGGGAGTTAATAATGCATGTCTAATTGAGTTTAATTGAATGGGAAGGTTACTATTCTCACACCCTTCTTCTGCAGGGAATTTTTCTAGGACCATAGAACCGTTGGTACTCTTGCCTTCTGGAAAGTTTTTTTTTTATATTTTTTTTTTTGGTCTTACTACCAGGAACAGATTGTGCTGAACTGAGTGTATGTTTTGTTTACTGCTGAGAGTTGTATTTTTATATAGTTTTCTCTTTTACACCAAATATGCATGTGTTGTACTATGTATTTGGACTAATGTTGCTTGCAAATAAACAAGTGAAATGAAGGCTTGCATTGTTATTATTTGTATATTTGCCTTATTGTGCCTGCTAACCTAAACAGTTTTTATCTTTGTATCTCCCCCCAGCACCTGGTACAACACAGTGCAGTCTTAATAATGTTTGTTGAATGAATGGATATAATCTGGGAAAGATGGGCTTCTGTTTCCATGTGCCTAATTTATAGAATGTGATTTGTATGTAATCAGGGCTTCATAGATTGCTATTCTAAAGGAATGTAAACTCCTTGAGAGCTTGTCTTTTCTGGGCACATAGTGGGTGCTTAATAAACACTTGCTAGATCATTTATTGATTGATCTTCCTAAAGCTCAAGTCTGACCATGCCACTAACCCCACCACCTCATTCAGTCAACTCCAGTGACTTCCTATCATCTTCAGAATCAAATATAAAATCCTCTTTCTAGTGCCCAAAGCCCTTGTCACCTGGCACCCTCTTACTTTCCAATCTTTGTATCTTCTTCACTCCCACACTTTCTGCTGTCTAGTGACATTGGACTCCTTGCTGTTCCTCCCACAACGTTCTCCATCTCCCAACTGCAGGCCTTTTCAGTGGCTGACCAAGTGAATGGACCTGACAACTCACAAAAAGCTGGTGTGTATCCTTCTGGTGAGAGATGTCTCTCCTTCAACCCAAGATGGTTGGAAGAACCACTGTGAGTATGGGGGGGGGCAGGTTGGGACAGAATCATTGACCTCCATAGAAGCCATTCAAGAACCTCCAACACCTGACTCCTTCCTACATTTTTAGTTTAATTTCCCATTGTAAACTAGACTAACTTCTGCATTTCCCTTCCCCCTACTTCTTTTTTTTTTGGAAGGGGGAAGGCAAGGCAATTGGGGTTGTGACTTGCCCAAGGTCACACAGCTAGTAAGTGTGTCAAGTGTCTGAGGCCAGATTTGAACTCAGTCCTCCTGACTCCAGGGCTGGTGCTCTATTCACTGTACCACCTAGCTGCCCCTCCCCCCCCACTTCTTATTCCACCTTGACTTTCATCCTCACTTTATATAGGATAAGAGGTAAAGACTGGACCTCAGATCCCTTTAGAATAGGGAATTCCAGGTAAGGGAACATTCAGATTGGCATCTGCCTGGCAATTTATAGTCTTAAATCATGGGCAATATACATTACTGAAATAAATCATGACCTCCTGCCAAATGGGTCCACTATAAATTAATGTTATTTAACCTTGACCAGAGGGGCAGTATAGTGTAGTGGGTAGGTATCCAGTCTCAGAACCAAGAATACCAGAGTTTAAGTCCCTCTTCTGATACCTGTTTGCTGCATGACACTGGACGAATCATTCAGTGCTCTGGGACAGTGCTTCTTAAACTGGGTTGCAGCCCCATAGGGAGTCACAAAAAATGGCAACAGTAAAAAGGTTTCTTAACTCACAATAACCAAAAATTTATTAAAAATTAAACAAGTGATGAATCGAAGGTGTTTTCTGGCAGCCTTGGTTCTGAACACTTTGTACTGCACATGCCATCAGGCTACACAATGCCAATGAAAGCTGCCAAAACTTGACACTGAAACATGCAAAGGGGTCAGGAGTGGGAAAAGTTTAAGAAACCCTGATCTAGGAAAATAAGTTGTAAAAAAGGTGCCAATTTGAATTGGTAGAGGGAGTTCTCTCACCAGG
The DNA here is from genome assembly GCF_028583685.1 of Petaurus breviceps papuanus. NCBI lineage: Eukaryota > Metazoa > Chordata > Mammalia > Diprotodontia > Petauridae > Petaurus > Petaurus breviceps. The sequence continues at coordinate 2,826,785 of NW_027185776.1, read as the reverse complement.
GAGTTCTAAATATTAGTAAAATCATAGGCACAAAAACTGTCCCTGACCTCAAATAAACACCCACGACTGGATGGCAATCTTTTCATTCATTTCTGGTTGATTCTTGATCATACTCCCTGTGGTAGCTATTTGCAATATATCCTCTTTTCAAGTTCCCATCGCTACTCCAAACCCAACCTTGCTGCTTTACTGAGAAAATGAAGGCCATTCTTTGTGGATGGCCATTGTCCCTTCTCTCCACCTCAAATATCTCTCTAACCCCTCCTAACTTTGCTCTAATCTCAGAGGATGAGGTGACTACTCCATTTGTGTACTTATGTTCAAGCCTTTCCATTTCCCTTGGCCGATTACCCCATCTTTCTCTCTAATCCTCAGTTTTTCCCTATCCACTATCTTCTTCCCAGTCACCTAAAAAAAGCTTATGTTTCTACAATCCCTAATGAGGTCTTCCCTTCATTCTTCCCTCCCTTCAGTGTGCTATATTTCTCATCTTTCACCGAAAAACTACACTGGTAAAATATAGTTGCTACTCATTGTTTAAACTTTGTTTTTGTTCAGTTGCTCAGTTATGTCTGACTCTTCTTGATCCCATTTGGGGTTTTATTGGCAAAGATACTGCAGTGGTTTGCCATGTCCTTTTCTAGCTCATTGACAGATGAGGAAACTGAGTCAAAAAGGGTTAAGTGACTTGCCCAAGGTCACTCTGCTACTAAGTGTCTGAGACCAGATTTGAAATACGGTCTTCCTGACTCCAGTCCCAGTGCTCTTTTTACTGAGCCACCAGGCTGCCTCCCTTTACTTATTACTGACTCCTCCATCCCTTGTAGTCTTGTCTTCTGGTCCTTCCAAGCTACTGATATTGCTTTCTCTAATGATTTTTTAACTGCTAAAGTTAAGATTTTTTTTTCCATTCCTCAGCCTCCTTTTTGCAACTTCTGACACCACTGACCATTTCTTCCCTTCTGGATATTCTCTTTCCTTGGCTTCCTCAACATTGCTTTTTCCTGATTCTCCTACCTGTCTGACTCCTCCTTCTTTGTTCCTTGATCTATGTTTCATCATCAATCTCTCTAATATCTCCAAGTTCGGGTACCTCTCCCAGCTATATCCTAAGTCTCTTCTCTTCTCACTGTTCTCTGTCCCTTGGTGATCTTGTGATCTGTTGTTGTGATTTTATCAGTCCCTCTACCTAGACAACTCTCAGGTCTATACTTATGCAGTATTAATGTCTCTCCTGAACCCCAGTCCTATACCACCAACTACTCTGTGGATGTCTTTATCTGTATGTAACATTGGCACTTTAAACCTAGCATGTCCAAAAACAAACTTTATCTTTACCTCCAAAACTCATTCTTCCTACAAACTTTCCTATTTCTGCTGAGGACATTGCCATCTTCCCACTCACTTAAAGTCAAAGCCTTGGAGTCACCCTAGATTCTTGCCTCTGCCTCACGTCCCTTCCCCCTGATCCACTTAGCCATCAATCCTACTGATGTTACTTTGACACTGTCTCTCACATCTGTCTCCTTTCTATCCATATGGCCACCACCCTAGTTCAGGCACTTAATGACTATTGTCTAGATTCTCATTTTAACCTCCTAATTGGCCTCTTTGCCTTCCTTCTCCAATCTATCCTTCACACTGATACCAGATAATCTTTCTAAAATCACAATTCTGACCATGTCATTCCTCTGCTTAAAAACTATTAGTTGCTAAATTAATACCTCTAGCAAAAAATATTTAGCTCAGAATTCAAGGCCATCTACAGTTTTCTTGGAATCTACCTTTTCTGTCAATTTCAAATTACTCCCCTGTACATGTTCTACATTCCAGCCAAACTGGACTTTATCTGTTCCCTGAACTCCCCATACCATCTCCTACCTCCATGTATTTGCTTGAGTTGTGCCTAGAAAGCATATTATCCACTGTGCCACCTAACTGCCAATACATGGACTTTATGGGGTTTTCTTGGCAGAAATACTGGAGTAGCTTGCCATATCCTTCTCCAGTGTGTCCCCGTTTTCTTGATGAGGAACTAAGACAAATAGAGTTTAAATGGCTTTTCCAAGATCACATAGCTAGCAAGTGTCTGACACTGGATTTGAACTCAGGTCTTCTTGACTCCAGACCTTGCACTCTATACACTGTGTCACCTAGTGGCCCCAAATACACAGGATAAGTTGGAATTGATCAGCAGGGGGAAGGTGCTTGCATTAAGAGGGATCAGGAAAAGTTTCCTATCGAAGAATTTTAGCTGATTGAGTGCTGTATTCAGAGATGGAAGACTTGGGTTTGAAGACTGTTTCCACTATTTGCTACCTGTATAACCATAGCAAGCTAGTTAATCTCCCTGTATCTCAGTTTCCTCATCTGTAAAATGAGGAAGTTCAAGTAGATGACCTCTGAGACCCCTTTCAGATTTAAGTTAGGGAAGAGGGAATATAAAGCATCTTTTGGTAAGTAACCATCTTCCATTGGACTCTAATTCCTGTCTCTGGGGTGATCTGCTTTTCTCCCAGTCCTCCCAATCCACAAATTGGGAGGGGAATTGAGGGATTTCATGACGGCTGTCCTGGGGAGTCTATGCCAAAACAGAAGACTCAAGGAGGTCTCTACTTACTTGGCAATAGTCAGTTTAGTCTTATGAAAATCCTCCTTGCCTCTAGGGATTAGTTTTGCTTGAGTTAACATCCATTGTTAGTGGATGTTTCTACTAGGGTGGGGGCAGATATATTCTCCATGCTGGTCATGTCTGTGTTTACTGTTTGAGGTTAGCTACATCATACCAAAATGCTCATTTGGCTCCGGGCCTCTTTATTCTGGTACCTTCTCGATCCTATTTTTCCAGATAGGTTAATTGGGGGTATTAAGAATTAAAACCCACACTCTCCTTGCTCTTCTAAGCAAGGGCAGGGAGGAAAACCCATCTGGTGTGTTTTAAAGCCATTAGTGTCTGGGCTGGAATATTTGAACAGGTTCTTTCCCATTTACACATGTTCTTGCTGACCCAAATGAGCCTCATCTTTGTGCTGACACCCACTAGTGTCCAGGGTGACCCAGCAAGAATGTGAACACAGAATCTGACTTTAATGAACACAGGGAGACTAATAGCTTGTGCCTTTTACCTTAATATTTTTTCCTAGAAACTGATTCTCAAAATGAGCAACGCTGTGACATTCAGTAATGGAAATCATCTTTGAAAAAAAGACCTGGAGCGAACATTGGAATGATGACCATGTTATTTGAAGCAAACAGATCAGAAAGATGATTTGGGCAAAGCCTGTGTCTAGAAGGAATCTATGTGCAACTTGTTGACAATCACCCAGTGTGGCATAGTAAAGACTATGGGATTTGGAGTCAGGAGAGCTGGGTTTATATTACAGGGTGGTCATACTATTTGTCTAAAGGGGATGATAACATGTGCAGTAATGTCCCTTGTACTCTCTCCTTCTCCATCTTCCTTTGAGGCCCATCTCAGGCACTGCTTCCTCTATGAGGCTTTCCTTGATTCACTCTAAGCTGAAAGTCATCCTTAATTTTCTTAAATTTCTCCTGGTTCTTTGATATTTCCTTTGCATTTCTCCTTCTCTTCTGTATTATATTACAATAGCATATATTCAATGGCGATGTGGAGTGGTGGATAAAGAGTTGGCTTCAAAGCCAAGAAGACCTAGGTGAAGGGCCCACCTCTGACTCATGCTGGCTGTGACATCCTGGGCAAGTCCTTCAACCTTCTTGTTGTTCATCCTTTGTTTCTGAAGAGAACCATCACAAAGGTGATGCTTTAACTTGGGAGTGAACTGGATTTAAGCGAGGCATCAGCCTCACTCCCTCTTCTAGAGTCCTCAAATTCCAGGGGCAGGACAAAAGTCAGGATGACTGGCGATGGCCCAGGATGCAGTGGATGACCTCGGTATCTTCAATGTCTGACCAAGCTCTAAGCACTCCTTGGTGCCTGTTTCAGCTGCCTTCATGACCACTGGAACAAGTTATTCTCATCTCTCCATTCTACCGGGGGAAGAGGCCTCCCTAATTCACCAAGGGGTTTGAGGCCTGAACCTCAACCTGGTTCAGTTTAGCTCATCTTCCAAGACAGTTTTATTGGGGTGTGGCCACTGCACATGTTGCAGCTTCTTGGAGCCACAGGTGAGAGTTGGGTGAAAGGTAAACACCAAAGGTGGATGAGCAACCCTGAAAAGGGCTCAGCAAACATTCACACATGCTAGTCTTCCCTGAACACCCTCTATATTTCAATTAACTTCTTGTGTTCTAAGCCAACTCTAGATTGCAGGAACTGTGCTCTTCTACGTTGGTAGAAGGGATTTCCTCATCTGAAAGTTCCCTATAGCAATAAAATCACAAGTGTAGTTCCTATCACTATCAGCTGCCAAAGTGACTTTTCTAAAACACAGGTCCAACCATGACATCCTCCTACTCAGTAAACTCCAGTGGCTCCCTGTCACCTCAAGGGTCAAATATAGAAGAATTTGTTTGGTATTCAGAGTCCTTCATAATTTAGCCCCCTTCTGCCTTTCCAGTCTTCTCATATCTTACTCCCTAACATGTACTATTCCATCCAGTGACACTGGCCTATTGGCTACTCCATGAGCAAAACACTCCATCCCCTCAGTTTTGGGCATTTTCTTTAAGGTTTCTCCCATGCCTAGAATACTTTCCCCACCATGGGACTTCATACTCCTTCCAAGAAAGGACTGTACCATAATTTTAGTATTTATGTCTCTGGTATATGATAGACATTGAACATAATTTTAGAATTTGACTTTGTCCTGAGAGAAACATCTGTGTAATATACAATCAGTTGGATAGTGGTAATGGGAAGAATCTCAGAGGATAGTGAGATGATGCAGAAAAGCAAAGGAGGTCCATTTGACATCTTTTCTTAGGGTTCATAGAGCCATAAGATTATAGATTTAAAGCTGGAAGAGACCTTGTCTCAGAGATCTTAGAGCAATAGTGTCAAATTCAAACAGAAATGGGAGTAGAAACAAGAGCCACTAGTTCATATATAAGGATCCCTACAGGCTACATATTGTCTTAGAAAATCTCACCTGTTTATTCTTTTTTATAATTAACACATCAAAATATAAAAATCACATAGGAACTACAATTTAATCTCAGGCCATGCTCAGAAGTAGTTGGCTCCTGCTGTGTTTAATACCTCTGCCTTAGAGGATTCAGAGTTCCCTATATATTTTGGTATTATACCTTTATCAGAGAAATTGGCTTCAAAGATTTCCCCAGTTCGTTATTTACCTTCTAATTCTATCTACATTTTATGTAAACAAGATAGTCCATTTTCTCTCTAGTGATTCTCTTGCTCATTGAAGAAGCTTCTTTGCTCAGTCAAGAACTCATCTCTTATAGATTGTGAGAAGTATCCCCTTGCTTTTTCTCCTCTCACCTGTATGCACTACCTTAGTACTTCTCTGAATTCTCCACCTTGCCCCAGGAAGCTCATTACTGGGATAACTTCATCATCCTATAAGATCCCATCAGCCTTGCTACTTAAACTCATTATACCCTCTACCTCTCTTTGATTGGAGGTAGGGCCATGAACTCCAAACTTCAATTTAAGGAGACTGCTCAACCTAGACATCTCATTTTCCATTTGGTTTCACTACCTTGAGGTTTCTCCTTCATGCTCCTATGACAAGGCACCTTCCTCAACCACCAATGCACCACCCCTACCTGATTTTTCAGCTTTCTTCGGCATGTTGTCTTCCCCCACTTGATTATAAACTCCTTGAGGGCAGAATTGTCTTTCATATTTGTATCCCCAGTGTTTTGCATCATGTCTGGCACATAGTAAGTACTTAATACATGCTTATTATGACCTTCATATCTGCCATATATTATAGCTTATTGTAACTTAAGATGTGAGATACTGATCTGAACTTAATTTATTCTAGACTACTTTTCAGTTTTCCCTGTAGTTTCTGTCAAATAGTGAGTCCTTACCTCAGTAGTTCCTTGGGTTTATCAAATACTGTGTGTGCTACTATTGCTTCTGAGTCTTGCATACCTAATCTGTTCCATTAATCAAATTTTCTATTTTTTAAACCAGTTTTGATGATTACTGCTTCAGGGTGTAGTTTGAGATGTGACACTTCTAGGTCTCCTATTTTCCCACTTTTTACATTATTTCTGTTGATAGTCTTTACCTTTTGTTCCTCCATGTGATTTTCGTTATTATTTTGTTTAGTTCTATAAAATAATCCTTTGGTAGTTTGACTGGTATGTCACGAAATCTATAAATTTGCTTCAGTAGTATTGCTATTATATTAGCATGACCCAAACCATGAGCAATTAATATCTCTCCAGGTGTCTTCCTTTGTTTCTGTAGTGGGTTTTTTTTAAGCTTCATTTTAGTTTTTAGGGGTTTTTTAGTTTTGTTTATATATTTCTTATATGTGTTTTCATAAGTGCTTCATAATTTTTGAAAAACCTCTGTATTTCTCTTACAGTATAGGGTAGACTCACAAATTATAATTGTTAATAATTAAGTTAACTTTATCAGTGTAGCTAGTCAAGCAGGTGAATTTGTTCATTTTTAGATATTTTGTTATCAAAAGGCCACAACGCAACAATTAAATAATTGGCCAGGTCAGTGAGCAGAGCTTTCAGTTGGCATCATGCTTCTCTGTGGATAGATACCACATACAATGCAAAAATAAGCAAAGAAATTGTTTTAGATTTCATTCCACAGAAAGTTTTCAGTATGAATCCATTCCTCTTTCTTTATGGGATTCTAATTCATGGACAGTATCATACCTTAATTTCCTATTCATATTAATTAAATTTATTTGTGAGTTTGTAAAATGAATGGAAAGAAAAGCAATAAGCGCCATTTGGTTGGCCTGTGCAATACAGGAAGGTGAGTAATGTATGATAAAACTGCAAAGGTAGGTCAGGTTGTGAAGAGCTTTAAATATCAAATAGGAGATTTTATATTTGATCTTAGAGGTAATAGGTTGTCCCTGGAGTATATTAAGTTGGGGTTGGTGAGGAATGTAACATGGTTAACACAGTATGGAAAGAAAATAACTTTGGTAGCTGTGCAAAGGTTAGACTGGAGGGGGAAGAAACCTGAGACAGGAAGGCTTAATTAGGAGTAGTCTAATAGTCTAGGTGATAAAGTCTAACTATGGTGGAGGTGATTAGTGTAGAGGAGACAGATCTCAGAGATTTTGTTAAAACAGAAAAAAACCAAGATTTAGCAAGTGAATGGACATATGAGGATGAATACAAGTGAGGAATCAAGGATGATGCAAAAGTAGTGAACTCAATTAACTGGAAGAAACTCAGGTGACTTATCAAAAATAAGGAAGTACAGAAGAAGGGAGAGGTTGTAGAGAAAGAATTTAATGAGATCTTAAGGCAGATTTCCATGTTTGCTCATTCTGTGTGATTCACTCTGCCCCACTCAAAATGGCCTATATAGTACACGAAAGTGAGCAATGTATAATAAAACTGGAAAGGTAGGTTGGGACCAGATTGTGAAGGGTTTTGATGTCAAAGAGAAGATTTTATATTTGGTCTTGGAGGTAACAGCTTGTCACTGAAATATACTGAGTTGGGGTTAATAAGAAATGTAACATGGCCAACACAGTACCAGGGTGGTAAGGAATGTGAAATGGTCAGCACAGTACTGTGAGAAAATAACTCTAGCAGCTAGGCAGAGGACCAAAGTGGGGAGAGACTTGAGGCAGGCAGACCAACCAGCAATTAGATATTGCAGTAGTCCAGGAATGAAGAAATGAGGACCTACATTAAGGTGGTGTCAGTATCAGAGAAGATAAGAGGATGTAGAGAAATGCTACAAAGGTGAAATCAACAGGCCTTGGCAATGAATTCAAATTTGGGAAGTGACAGATAGTGGGGAGTCCATGGTGACATCTAGGTCATGAACCTAGGGGACTGCCATCAACAGTAAGAGAGAAGTTTGGAAGGGGCTTTGGAGCGGGGAAAGATAATATTAGTACAAATTATTGATTTTCAAGTATCCACCTTATAGGTTTATCTATGTCCTTAACTGTTTTCATTCTTCTTTATTTGGCTTCACTGTTCACAAGCACCCCCAACAAGAATCTGGGCAGGAGGAAGTGATGATTATCTATCGAGTCATTAGCATGGAGGGTCCCAGAAGGCTGGGATGGAGATGCAGGCTGAATACAATGGCTACAATATTGTTAGAAATCAGTGTGATTTCTCCTGTATACCAAAGTCATGTCAATATTTCTATTGGTTTAAGGAAATGTCTTATTTGACTAGACAGTGGGTCCATATAATTTTACCTTCTCAGGACCACATATTACCTTATTACTATATATGAATTTGGGTGACCTTATGTATTTTACTAGCACTTGTGCTGTTAAAATGAACTTTTCACTTCTAAAAATAACCACAGTTATTATGCCAATTTTATGAACCATTTAATTGATGTCATCAGAAAAGCTACCATCATCATTGTTATGAAGTCTATAATAAGCTGAAGCATAGATATTGCAGACCATTCCTGGAATGCATTCCCTCCTCATCTTTACCTCTCAGAAACCAGATTTCCTTCAGAGCTTAGTTCAAATGCTCCCTCCCACATGAGCCTGTCCTTGGTGCTCTTGGATACCGGTGCTTTTCCTCCCTCCATCCCATTACATCGTATACAATTTTACATAGTCTTAGAATTGCAATGCTGTCTTCCTCAACAGAATGCAAGCTTCTTGAAAACAGGGACTGTGCCATTTTTGTCTTTGTATACCTGGTACCTAGCCACAGTACTTGACATAGAGTAAGTACTTTATAAATGTTTGTTGGTTTATAGTAACTAAATTAGTTATAATTTTTTAATAAAAATCTTTTAAAAGAAATTCTCTTATCTCATTAGAGAACAGGTTTTTTAAAAATGAGGACAAAAGTAGTTCAATATATTCATTAAAACTCAATGGAAAGGCCAGCGGATTCTGGGTAAATGGAGTAGGTCAGAAAATTCCAAGCTCTCCAGATTTCTTCCACAAAAAAAGTGCCTCAGGGTGAACTATAGCAGTAAAAATAAACAAGAGTCGGCAGAACAGTGGTCCTTCTGGGAAGACCTGAGAAGATCTGAGGTTTGGACCCTGTAAAATATAAACACTTCCAGGCTAGTTCTGCTGAAAAAAAGAAGTGGCAAGCCCTGGGGCTAGCTGGATTGGAAGGTAGCCTCAGCCCCAGCCATAGGAATATTTACCTCCCCAACAGTATGGGAGTTGGTTATCTGTGCAGGAGAAAATTGAGGGAACTTCTGCTGATATGGGACTCCAGACCCAGCTGTGCTACTAAGATGTAGCCCTGGGTAGGAAGGAACAAGCACAGAAGCAGTGGGGTGGAGGTGTTCCTGGCTGTGGGTACTTACAGGAGGGCAGAGTTCTTGGTTTCAGTTCCAGCCTACAGAGAAGACCTAAGAACAGAGGGACCATTCCCCATCCCCCAGGACTAGAAATGATTAGAACAAATTGTTATTAAAAATATTAGCAGGCAAAGGAGAAAGTTACTGTGGGAATAGAGAAGACCAGGGTTCATCCTCAGAGGATACTGAAGTAAAAAGAAAGCCTCTCCTACCCCAAAGAGTAATGTCAAATGGCCACCTGCCCCAAAAGAATTCATAGAATAACTTAAAAAAAGACTTTAAAAATCAAATGAGAGAGATTGAGAAAAAAAAATAATCCAAGGTTGTTTCCACATTCACTAAACTAATCCACAAGGCATGATCATGCATGATTTTTTGACTTTTTTTGACCATCAGTAAATTTTCAAAGCTAGTCTAGAAGGAAATTGCTCCATATCTCCATTATTATGACCTCCTAGTCAAGTGGAGGTGATGAGAAGAATGCCTCCCTCCCAATCCTTTCCAGTTACCTGTGAAATTGCATTTGTCTCCGCATGTTGGATTTCTACCCACCATCTCTTACAATCTCCAAAGTCCCCTGACTTGGCACAAGAATACAGCTTGGTTACTTTAAGATGATGTGTATATATGAGGTGGGGGGAACTGGGGAAATAGAAAGGGTGATAGAGATTATATGAAGTGTATGTGTGTATTATGTGGTGGTAACATCAATCAACTCTTGGATCATTTCAGCATGAGTGCCATGGAAGGGCAGACCATCCACTTCCATCCCCACATTGCCAGTTACTCCACTCCGAACTTGGTATTGTACTAGGATTTTCATCATCTTCTCTTCCTGGAAAAAAATGGAAGGTAGAGAAATGTTTTTTTTTGAAAAAGAATTTGATAATGACCTATATTTCTATAGCATTTTAAAACTTACAAGAAATTTCCTTTATTGCAACCCTATGAGGTAGGTAGTGTAAATGTTAGCCTCATTTTACAGGTGAAGGATTATTCAATTCAGAGGAATTAAAGTATTTGTCTAAGGTCATACAACTAATAACCATCAGTTAGGACTAAAGGCAACTGAAATGCTTTTGCATGAACAAAATCAGTGCAAGCAGAGTAAAAAGAAACTATTGATAGGGAAAACAACCTTTGCATCAAATATCCCTGACAAGTGTATGACATCCAAGATTTATGCAAATATGTATGAACATATGTTTTTATATATATGGATATGTCTATATATAGAGATTCTACAACAGATTATTAAAGACTATGAACATAGTTCTCAAAATAAGAATTGAAAACTATTAACAACCATATGAATAAAATCATTGACAATAAAAGAAATGCAAGTCCAAAAAACTCTGAAGTTTCTTCTCATAAGCAGTAAACTGGCAAAGATGATAAAAGATGAGAATAATCAATACTGGAGGGGCTGAAGGAAGATAAGCATACCAATACACTATTGATGGATTTTTACTTGGTCTAACCATTCTGGAAAGCAATTTGGAACTATGCTAAAAAGACAATCTGGGTGAGAAATGATAATAGACTGAACAAATTTGATGACCATATGAATAGAGGACAGATGACAAACAGGGGAGATGTTGTGGAGGTAGAAATGAGGCGTGACAAGTTATTAGATATGAGAGTTTAGGGAAAATGTAAAGTTGAACATTACTGCTAAGGTTATGATGATGGTACCCCCTGACAGAAAACAGGGAAGTTAGGATGGTTCTGGGAGGACAGATGATGAAGGGGACCATATATCCAAGATATTAGATATATTAGAAATATCCAAAAGGTAGTTAGTGATGCAAGATTATAGCTCAGGACAGAGAATAGAGCTGGAAATGTAGATCTAGGATTCATCTGCATAGAGGTGACAATTGATTAGATGAGAATTAATGAGGCCATTGAGACAGGTTGTAAAGAGAGGAGAAGGCAACACAGGAAAGAAACTTGGGGGACACCCATGGCTGGGGAGGGTGGAATACAGATGGTGAACCAGCAAAAGAGACAATGGCAGAAGGAGAACCAAGAGAGTAATATCATGGAAACCTACACAGGAGAGAGTATCCTGGAGAAAGGGATGATCATCAACAGCATCAAATTTTGTAGAGAGGTCAAGAAGGATGAGGCTTAAGAAATCTGGCAATTAAGAGCTCATTGGTAACTTTGGAGAGAGCAGTTTCAGTTTGGTAATGAGTTTGGAAGACCACAGGAGGTTGAGAAGCAAGTGAGAGGTGAAGAAATGAAGGTAAATTATGGGGACAGGCTACAGGAGGGCATGGTATAGGAACAAAGGTACCCACAGAGATGCTGCCCTTGCTAAGAAGAACCACATCTTCATAATAGAATAGAATAAAAGAGAGAATGAAAGGCAACGTCAAGGGATTTTGAAATATAGTAAAGGGGAGAAGAGGGAGCTTGTGATGGATGGCCTCTATTTTTTTTTAAGTTTTATTGATGCTCTTTTTTAACAATGGTGTCACTTTCTAATGATACTTACCTTAATAGAAAAATATTATAATATATAATAAATTAACTGTAAGTATGCTTATTGATATATGTTTATATTATATCATGTTAAATTTATATCTATTTATAAATAAGTACAGCTAAGTAAAATTAATCAACATATTGATCATGTCTGCAAATTTATGCCTCATTCTGCACCTACAGTCCATCCCTTCTCTGGTAAAGCAGGAGTCATGTTTTACCATCATCAGTACTCTGAAGTTATGATTGCTTTGGTCACTACCTTAATTAGAGTTCAGAAGTTTTTCAGCGTTAGTGTCCTTTCTGTGATTGAGGCTATCACAAAAATTGTTCTCCCGGTTCTGCTCACTTCACTTTCTCTAATTTAATATAAGTCTTTATTTTCTCATTCATATGTGAGGAGGAGTCTTCTGCTAAAAAGTTGTGGATTAAAATTCTGGCTCTTCCACTTACCAGGCGAATAACCTTTGACCTTTAACATCTCTGCACCCCAGTTTCTTCATTTTTAAGTGAGGTTGACTAGATGACTCCAAGATACCATCTAGTCCTAAATCTATTGTCCTAATAATCCTAAAGTATGGAGAGACGGCATGGGAGGCTTGTATAAAGCATTTAAAAGTTTATAAAATACCTTTCTCACAACAAGTCTAGGACATAATTGATTTAGGTTCACTTGATGGATGTTTTAACCAGATCAGATAATTAAAATGACTTGACCTTGGTCATATAGTTAGTAAAGAGCAGAGTCTGAACTGAAAACAGGTCTCCAGACTCTAAAATTAATGCTCAGGACAGTATCCCTAACAGAGCTTATTACCCTACCAATATCCTCCTAGGAAGCTGTAGTCTAGCCAAACTGGACTCTGTAATTTCTGGCCTCTGCTCTTCCCTATATTTGATATACTCTCACAGCTACTATACCCCCACCTTTTAAATTCCTACTCACTCTTTAGAATTCAAAGAAAACTGTTTCCGGAGTAAGAAGAGGGCATAAGTTCAGATGTCACCTGTCCTGCTTACTTACTACCTATGTGACATTGGGTAAGGAAGTTAAACTCCTTGTGCCTTTGTTTTCTCATCTGTAAAATGAAGGGGTTGAATGAGATGACCCTCAGGAAACCTTCCATGAAAGCTGTCACCCCTGGATCTTACATACATAGCACAATGTTTTACACCTCTTTTTTTTTTACACCTCTTTAATATATTATTTTCTCTTCTAGTTACCTACAGATGTCTTTTCCCCTCCCAGACTATAAATTCCATGAGGAAATTCCATGAGATCTTGTCTAAACTTTGTATCTCTAGAGTAGAGTGCCAGGCCTGGAGTCAGGAAGGCTCATCTTTCTGAGTTCAAATGCAGCCTCAGACACTTACTAGCTTTGTGACCCTGGCAAGTCACTTCACCCTGTTTGCCTCAGTTCTTCATCTGTAAAATGAGCTGGAGAATGAAATGGCAAACCACTCCTGCATCTTTGCCAAGAAAACTCCAAATGAGGTCACAAAGAGTCAGACAGGACTGAAAGGACTGACAACAGCAACAATGCCATACAGTATGGCGAACTCAGAAGACACTTAATTATTTGTTGAATTGTGTCCAAATCACAACTTGGTACCCACCCTCTGGCTTTTCGTGACCAATGCATGAGAAAGTTCCCTTTAGAAGGTCCATGATGAGTCTCTCTTTTTGTTTTCTTTGTGAAACTTTTAAAGGATATGGTACCCTGACCATCTCATCTACTTCCCACAGCCATGGGGACTTGCCTGGAATCTGTTTCCTGTTCATTGTTTTACTTTTTACCCTTTATTTTCAACTGCGTCACATTTTTTTTTTAAATTAGAAAACACTCTTGTAACTACAGGGTAAATTCCTTACCAATTCTTTGCCTTCCTTTGTGGGACATATCCAATGTTGGTAGCTTAATGATTCACCATAAATACTTGACGTACAAATTGGTTCTAAGATTACAGGATCAGATAACTTAGAGATAAGGTACCATTAAAGACCATAGTCCAACCCCTATGTTTTACAGATGAGGAAACTGAGGTCAACAGAGTGGAGTTAATAACTTAAAATTACACAGGTGTTCAGTAGAAGAGATGAGATTTGAACCCAGGTCTCCTAACTTAAAATCTAATGCTCTTAGCAGCTGCCTAGCAGTATCTTTGCAGAATCATAGAATGTCAAACTTGGAAGGGGCCTGAGAACATGGAGCATTAGAACATAGAAAGCTGGAGCTGACATGGAATGTTGGAGATGAAAGTCACCTTGGAGGGCATTCAGAAAGCCTTTCGTAGGCCTATTAATTCCAGTGCCTTCCCTCTGTTTATCATCTCCTATTTATATTTGCTTTCTTGTTGCCTCCCATCATCAGACAGCAGGCTCTTTGAGGACAGGAACTGTCTTTTGCCTTTCTATCTTCATTGTTTGGCATAGTGCCTGGTACATAGTGGGTGCTTAATAAATGCTTGCTGACAACTCATCTATGTTTCTTCATAGTTGACAGAATTGGACACTGAGGCCTAGAGAGGGAAAATGACTTGCCTGAGGTCTCATGGCTAGCAGCAGTTCTGCCTTGGCACACCTGGGGAAATCCCCTGTGGTGACAGTGAACAAAGTCATGGGGATGGGGAGCTGGGGTAAGGTGGCTATATCAGGAAACATACAGTCTTTCCCTAGACACATTTATATCTGGATAGTCTTATACAGAGATAATTCTGTCCACACTATACAGGCAGAGTATGCCAGGTGGATGGTATAATTACAAGTTGGCTGGGAGTCTGGCCAGCTGCTGCTTGTGGGAAGGGGGCAAGGCAAGGAGAGAAGGCCCTTCATGAAATGGTACAAAGAGTGCTTTGCTGTCCTTCCCCCCCTCCCTTTTTTTTAAACTAATGGTTTATGGTGAGGGAAGTTCATGAAATGTTCTATGCTGTTTACAGAAAGTTAGGCCTTTTCTTCCCCTCTGCTGGTAGGGCAACTGGTAACAAATCCACTCCCTCACCCCCCATTCCTTTGCAATGAGTCCTTTGCAGAGACCAGGAATATCCTAGCCTGCATGCAAAAGGGTTTGATGGATATAAGGTAGATGAGACGTATATGGTGTGTGAGAGACCCCCCTCTCTGGGAATCACACAAGGAGTTCAGTAGGTAAGTTATCTCCCCCTACCGGACACGAACGATTGCCCATGGACAACACTCAGAAATCTGGGAAGGTGTGGAACAGGTCTAGAGTGGGACCAAAATAAGTTAAATATCTCCATTTTCAAGAAAGACCAACATTAAGAAGGTGAGCTTGAGGACAAATGAGAGAATTGACTGAGGGAGAAACACTGTTTCCTGTCCTAGACAAAGGAAATGCAATTTCAGCCAAGAGGAAACTTGTCAGCACTCTCCACATGTGGGAGGAGGGCACTCAGGAGTTCCTGGGCCATCCTGTTCCCAGACTCCACCTCCTGCTGCAGGTTGTAAAGTTGGAAGCTAAGGGACCTCTTGTCAGGACTATTGTAAAGGAGATTTCTTTCATATAGGGGTTAGACCAGATGGCCTCTGAGGTCCCTAAACCAGACTGAGGGTAACCAGCAGGCCTCACACCTGTTGGTGAGTTAGGGGGGTGTCTACCCCAAGCACAAGAAGATTTCTCCTGGTGCAACAGGCAAATAAGAACAGTTTGTTCCAGTGACCATGAAGGCAGCAGAGTGCTGAGAGCTTGGTCAGACATCCCAGGCCATCACCAGTCATCTTGACTTTTATCTTGCCACTGAACAAAGATGACTCAGGAAGGGAAAGTGAGGCTGATGACTTTGTGCAACTCTGCCTCACTTAAATCCAGTGCAGGTACCTGTCAAGACATCACCCTGTGACGTCACTGCTCCTCTTTGAAATCGAAGGACAAACATCTACATACTGTGTTTCCCCGATAAGACCTATCCCGAAAATAAGCCCTCCCCTTACTGTGTAAGATTCCTCTAAAATAAGCCCTCCCCCGAAAATAAGCCCTATTGAGATTGCTACTGTAGTGAAGGTGATCCCCTGTGCTACACGCTACATTACGGTACCCTCTGTATGCACCGTCCCCCCCCCGCCCCTCCCCCCCCATGAAACGCACGCCGCGCTCCAAGCTGCATCCAATCAGAGCTGCAGCAGTGAGTGCGTCATCCTGTTCTTCCCCAGTGATTTGCTTATTGAATGAAGTTACATTTTTTTGTTCACATTTACCTGTTTATTAAAATTGCTGTCAATGTTCATTAAAATAAGCCCTCCCCTGAAAATAAGCCCTCTGGTGTTTTTCTGTCCAAAAAAATAATAAGATAGTGTCTTATTATCAGGGAAACATGGTAGGAGGATGTGAAGAATGGGAGAGGATGAGCAGCCTGTTTTGAGTACAATGTAATGTGCATAAAGTCACGAAGTGTGAGATGAAGGTCTAGAAAGGAAGGTTAGAGCCAGATAAAGTAAAAGTGTTGAGGGCCAGGATAGATACTGATGTATACTTTATTGGGCGGGCAATGAGAGCCAGTGATGATGATTAATGGCATGATCAGAGTGATGCCAGGGTCACCCGACATCTGAAGGTGCCTGCCTCATGGAGCTTTAGAGATAATAGAGGCCATCTAGCCCACCCCCTTGGTTACAGCACAGAGATTCAAAGGCAGATCTTCTACCTCTAAACCCAGCACTCATTCCTGCACAAGTTACCAGTGTGTGAGGGAATAGCTTAAGCAGGAAGGGTATAATGAGCACACTCTTCTCTGTGCTCTTGCTTCACCAGAAGTTTCCAGACTCTAGAACCAATCTGGCTCTTTTAATCCCCTTTGACATAGCTGCTAGAGGCAGGATGACACCTCTCACCCCTCAGCCCTATTTTATCCCAAAAGAGATGGGCAAAAAGTTATTTTTCCCTTAAGTCAATAAGACAAAAGGGACTTAAAAAAAAAACTTCTTGTTTTTCAGTTGTTTTAAACTCTTCATGACTGTTCTTGGCAAAGATAATGGAATAGTTTTCCACTTCCTTCTCTAGCTCATTGTATAGATGAGGAAAATGAGGGAAACAGGGTTAAATGACTTTCCCAGGGTCATACAGCTAGTAAGTATCTGAGGTCAAATTTGAACTCAGGTCTTCCTGAGTCCAGGCCCAGTGCTTTATTCACTGTACCACATAGCTTGCACCCCTTTTTTCTGAGTTCATGTTTTATTTCATACACTATAGATCACCTCTAAAAAGAACCCTTCAAAAAAGGAACTTTTACACATACACCTCTGAAAAGACATTGCATGTCTGTCATCTGAGGATGAAGCATGATACAGGAAAATGACCTAGGTTTGAGTCTGGTTCTGTCATTTTTTAACAGATAGATAGCACAGTGGATAGAAGTGGGCCTGAAGTCAGGAGGCCCTAAATTCAAATCTCACCTCAGACACTTACTAGCTGTGTGACACTGGGAAAGTCACTTCTCCCTGTTTGCCTCAGGTTCCTCATCTGAAAAATGAACTGGAGAAGGAAATGGCAAATCACTCTAGTATCTTTGCCAAGAAAACCTCAAAGGGGGTTATAAAGAGTTGGACACAACTCAACAACAACAATATTGTGTGGTACAGAGACACGTGGGTCAATAACAACAGGCCTCAGGTCAGTCTTTTCATTACTTTGAACCTCAGTTTCCTCATCCATAAAAATGAGAAAGTTGGAATAGATGTAGCTAGCGCCAACATTCAGTGACTCTGATAGCTAATTTTGGAGACTTGAAAGTTGGCCTGTAGAAAATTAGCCTTTTCAGGCATAGTACAACCTACTATGGCTCAGACAGAGAGGTGGAGGGAATGTGACACCAATGAAATCAGGATTTGGATTGAAGTATGAAAGAATATTTCTTAGGAACCTAAGGGAAAAGGGGAAGACCCTTCATTTTACAGCTGATGAAAGTGATATATGAAAGGATAATAACAATAAAAATAGCATTTTTATTTATAGTGCTTTAGGGTTTGCAAAGAGTTTTGTGTTATCTCATTTGATAATTAATTTGCCCACGGTCACACAGGCAATGGCCATACAGATGCTGCAGGACTAGGTGCTGAGACAATGGGAGGCTGGCCATGTGAACACCAAAGGAAATGAATGACCAAACCAAGGTTTTGAAAGAAGCAGGTGATAGTGATAGTGACCCTGCCTTCCTCTAAGTTTCCTGGCTAGGATTTCTCCTATTGGTTATGAGTTTTGTTTCTGTTGAAATTATGGAGGGGAGGGGGAAAATACCTTGTTCTGTTGCTAATAGGACTTAGCTATGAGTCCCATTACTGTTCTTTATGTCCTTTATGATAAATATGTTTCATGTCCAAACATTTATTAGATTGTTGTTTGTAAAGAGGATTGAATACTTATGGATGAGAGCAAACATGAGCCAATCCAATTGACATTAGAAAGAAATTCCTTAAGACCAAACCCATTGTATCAGGCTTTAGGTGTCCATTAAAGAAATGATTGAGGTCACAGAGTACAGATTCCTGCCACTACCTTTAACCACTGTCCAGACAGAGCACGGTCTAGCACACTACAAAGGCTGCCTGAAAGCACCCCCACTTTCATTCCTTCACCGCCAGTCAAGGGATCTCCAACTTCTAGCCTGAAGTAGATCTGTATTGGTCTTGCTTCCAGGTCAGGAAGAGACACTCAATTCCTTCCAAAAGCTGCTCTGAGATCTCATCTTTGGTTCTCCCATCAGAGCATCTATTGACAAGCGATCAATCGTCCAACAAACATTTTTTAAGCATTTACTGTCTTCAGGCACTGCACTAAATGCCAGGGATAAAAAGGAAAGCCGACATAAACAAATGAAAAATGCTACCCTCAATGAGCTTACTTTCCAGATGAGGGAAACAAAACATAAAGTAAGTAACTAGGGATATAATAAATGCTTGTTAACTGAATGATCCTCTGGTCCAGGGCTATGCTGCATGTTATCTCTATAGGATCCAAGGTCTTTGGGATATGAAGATAATTTATTATCTGTCTCCAGAAAACTTCTTCTTACTGCTGGGGAATTTCAAGTTGGCCCAACTCCTCCCTGAGATTTAAAAAAAACAAAATCAACTTGGTCAATAACAACCTTATCCCTGGTACCTAAAGCATTCACCTCACTGATGCATTTACTATGTAATACTGTTTGTTACAGTAACCTGTGTTGATGTTTTATCCCCTGCCAGACTGTAAACTCTAGGGTCTTTGGAACCATTTATTTCTTAAACTAGTGTCTAGCTTATTGTTTTATACATAGTAGTTGATTTGTCCTGTACTTTACTCCCCTCCTTGGACTCTGTGATCCAATGATAGTGGCATTTTTGCTATTTTTCACATGCAACTCTGGACATTTTCAGTGACTGTCCTCCATACCTGAACTCTGTCTTCATCTCTATCTTCTGGTTTCCCTGACTTACCTAACGTTTTAAGTCTCAGTGAAAGTTCCACCTTTTAAAAAGAACCCTTTCAGGGGTGGCCAGGTGGCTCAGAGAGTAAGAGCACCGGCTCCAGTGTTGGGATGACCTGGAGATCGAATCCCCAGGTTCAGATACTCAGCACCACACCCAGAAATAACTGGCCGTGTAACCTTGAGCAAGTTACTTATCCCTGATTGCTTAAAAAAAAAAAAGAACCCTTTCCATTTTTTTCTTTCTTAATATTAATGTCTTCTCTCTTAGATTCTACTCCAAGTATATCTTGTATATTGCATATATTACATATCTAATATATATATACTGTTTATATATAGATTTTTGTATGTCATCTCCCCATAGATATTTTTTGTCTTTCTTGTATCTCTAGTATTTAGCTTCTTCTGACTACCATGTAGCTGCCTACCTTGCATGAGTTCTCTATAAAACAGTTTTTTTTTTTTTAGGAAAACATGTATTTGGCATTCAAACAACATGGGCAGCCCATTAGAGTTGTGCTCTTTGTAGCAGAGTTTGAACGCTTGGCAGTTTAGCTAGAGAAAGGACCTCAGTGTACAGTAACTTTGGACTTGATTGTAATAACATGGGAGACTGGCCCAGCATGGCAGGCCCGAATCAAAGAAAGCACTGTGCTCTCTGAGCAAAGCAGAATTGCAGTAGCTCAAAAGAAATGTGAGATGCACAAATCTAGAGACAGCTCCGCTCCCAATACTCATGCTCATACTATTTGTGCCTGCCTATGATAGAGCCTTCCGAGCTCATATTGGTCTGATCAGCAACAGACATACTGTACCTTGATTCTAACACAGTGATGCCCTTTCGGTCTTCTACAAGAACAAAAGACAACCAGCACTTAGCACATCACCAGGCCCATTATGGATGTTTAGATGCTTGTTGACTTGACTTGTTCATTTCTATCTCTGTTGCTCTGACCTTAGCCAGATGTGAAGTCTAGTTCTATATTTTAGTAAAGCTGAGCTTCTCCTCCTGTTTTATTTCAGCCTAATCTCATTTGTGGGCAGTTGGATGGTTCAGTGGATAGAGCACTGGGCTTAGAATCAGGAAGACTCATCAGATCTGGCCTCAGATACTTACTAGCTATGTGACCCTGGGCAAGTCAGTTAACCCTGTTTGCCTCAATTCCTCATCTGTAAAATGAGCTAGAGAAATAAATGGCAAACGACTCCAGTGTCTTTGCAAGAAAACCCCAAAATGGAGTCACAAAAGGCAGACACAACTGAAATGACCCAACAACAACAACAAAATCTCATTTATCATCTCTTGGTAGACAACACATTTCCCTGGAGCATGATCAGCTCTCTCCTATAAAACTAGAAACTATAGAAGCTTGATTGATTTTTGTTTTAAAGGTCAAGTTCCCTTCTGAGACACCTACAAAGTTCTATTTTTTTCCCTCTTGAGCACAACCCCCAGCTCTCAGCTTATTTGCAGAACCAAGGTGAGTGACATTCCTTAAGCCCAATGACTAGTTTAAGCCTTTCTTGGCTGAAGTGATCAATTTTACCCACTTCCCCAGGTTTTCTTTGATGACCCATCCATCACTTAAAAACCAGCTCTTGGGGTGGCTAGGTGGTTCAGTGAATAGAGCACCAGCCCTGGAGTCAGGAGGATCTGAGTTCAAATCTGGCCTCAGGCATTTAATACAAAAAACTAGCTGTGTGACCTTGGACAAGTCACTTAACCCCAATTGCCCTACCTTCCCCCTCCAAAAAAGCAAAACAAACAAACAAACAAAAAAATCCAACTCTTTTCCTCTATACTACCCTCTTCTTCACCCTGTCCCAGGGGAACCTAACCACTATAGTTGGATAATATCAAAAAATCTGTAAACATTCAGGAAAAATAACACATAATGTCCCAAAACAGAAGAGGAAACCCACTTCTGCACAAAGGGAAAAGCAGGTGAGCTAAGAGACCAGATGGAAAACCATAATGGTGAATTTTCCATGCTTGGTTGGTTTAAATCATACTAGGGTATTTCCTTGTGCTGATTAATTCTTTCTTTCATGAGTCAGAGATCATATGCAAGAAAGCCCCAAACACCTCCCCAACACCTACTCTCATGAGCCAGGAAGTTTGAGACATAGGGGCAAGACTACACTAGATTTGGAGACACAGAATTTGGGTAAGAATTCCAGCTCTGACATTTCCTGTGAGGCCCTGGGTAGGCCACATTGTCTCTCTTAGCCTCAGTGTCCTTCTCTATAAAATGAGAAAGGCAATCTACATGAGGGGTTCTTAATTAATTTCAGAGAGTCAGTGTACTTAGATGGGGGAAAAATCTTTTTTTTCATTAACCTCTAACTGAAATTTGACATTTCCTTCCATTACACAGTTTTGAAAAACCATAATTCTGAGAAGGGGGTCCATGTTGTTTAGTCATTTCTTTGTGTCTAATTCTTTGTGACCCCATTTGGAATTTTCTTGGCAAAGATACTGGAGTGATTTGCCAATTCCTTTTCCAACTCATTTGATAGATGAAGAAACTGAGGCAAGCAGGGTTAAGTGACTTGTCCAGGGTCACACAAATAGGCTTCAATAGAATGCCAAAGGGGTCCCTGGCACAAAAGAAAAGAAAAGGCCTAAGAACCTCTGGCCTAGTAGCCTAGGTAGTCTCTAAATTCCCATTGCATTTTCAATCCTATGATCCTATCTATATTCAAATATATATTCCAGTTTTTAGGTAAAGTCTCCAGATTAGCTTTCTACTAGGAACTTTTTGGGTAGCTAGGTGGCAAGATAGAGCACCAGGCCTGGAGTCTGGAGGACCTGAGTTCAAATATGGCCTTTGGCACTAACTAGCTATGTGACCTTGGACAAGTCATTTTATCCTGTTGGCTTCAGTTTCCTCATCTGCAAACTAAGCTGGAGAAGGAAATGACAAACCACTCCAGTATCTTTGCCAAGAAAACCCCAAGTGGGGTCACTAAGAGTTGGATATGACTAATCAATAAAACAGCAACAACAAGGGACTTTATACCACTTCTTTAATTCAAGCTGCTAGCAAATGGTTGTAGATAGTTAATGCAGGCTGAAAAACTTGCAAAATAGCTATTAGCTTAGTGACCCGTGTAACATTGTTTGCATTCATCTTGTCTGAACAGGAAGAGAAATATAGCAGCTGGTATATTCTAGAAGGCACTCTCTTAGCAAGTATCTATCCTGGCTTCCTGGCTCCTTCCGGCCCAGTCCATTCTGGACAAACCATCAAACTAATCCTCCTAAAATCACTTTGTCATTCATCATTCATCCAGGTGGTCATTATGTCTCTGAAGGTAGGTTAATTCAGTACACACAGCCCTGGGTTTGGAATTAGATGGACTTAGCTCAAATTCTGGATCTGCTCTCTTAATGTCACTGCCACAATGGTTAAGTCAATTGCACTCTCTGGCCCTCGGTTCCCTCATCTCTAACAGGAGAGTTGGACAAGATAACTTCTAAAGTCCTTATATCCTAAAGTCCTAAAATCCTATAAGATACCAACTGCCACCCAACTACAACCCAGGGCAGGCGAGCCAACCTTTCTGGGGTATCTAGGCACCCTGAGAGAGAAAGAGGAGGCAGCATGTGCCAGGCAAGTCAGACCCTGCTGGAGACAGCTCAGCACTCTAAAGTCAAGAGCCTTGGGAACAGCAGTGCATCCTGGGATGGAGTCTGATGACCATTCCTGTAACAGCCACAGCTACACCTACTAAAGGCCCAGAAAAAAAAGTTCTTGTTTGGCTCCAGTGTCGGGAAGACCTGGGGATGGAATCCGGGCTCCAACACTTAGCACCCACCTAGAAACACCTGGCCATGTAACCTTGAGCTAGTTACTTAACTCCAATTGCTTAGGGGCGGCCAGGTGGCTCAGCGAGTAAGAGAACCAGCTCCAGTGTCTGGGGATCAAATACGGGCTCAGATACTTAGCACCACACCCAGAAATAACTGGCCGTGTAACCTTGAGCAAGTTACTTAACCCCTATTGCTTTAAAAAAAAATAAAGTTCTTGTCACAGAAGTCCTTGGAACTGTCAAATGGTTCACCATAAGAAACGGATTTGGTTTTATCCATGGAAATTTGCTTTGCTCCTGTACCCTAAGGTTCATGGGATTTTTATGTGTACTTGCAGCTAAAATCTTCCATGTGTGTTATATCTCCCATTAGAGTGTGAGCTACCTGAGAAGACTGTCTCACTTTCCTATTTGTATCCCCAGTACTTAGCACAACGTTTTGCATATAGTAAGTACTTAATGCTTCATTCATTCATGACCCCATTTGGGGTTTTCTCAGCAAAGATACTGGCTAGTTTGCAATTTCCTTCTCCAGCTCACTTTACAGATGAGGAATCGGAGGCAAATAAGGTTAAGTGACTTGTCCAAGGTCGCATAGTTAGGAAGTATCTGAGAACAGATCTGAATTTAGGTAGATGAGTCTTTCAGATTCCAGGCCCAGGCCTCTATCCACTGACCCACTATCTGCCCATTAAGTATTGTGGAGGATTCTAAACCAGCATAAGGCTCTCCACCCTCAGGGACTTCTGCACTGGTCGGGAAGTTAGGATGCAAGTGCATGTTGACAGCAAAGGACAGCTCTTGGTTAAATGAAAAAAAATGATCCTGATAAAAACAGGATCATAGAACCTTAAAATGGAAGATGATCCAACCTCCTAGCCAATGCAGGAAACCCTTCTGATATATCCTGATAGGCGGTTTTCTAACCTCTGTCTCCAAACTTTCTTTCTATAGGTAGGACAGGATATAGTCATTCTTGAAGTCTGGTCATGAAACTCCACTGGCTTAGCATGAACAATTTTTAGACAAACTACACCTACCACTATGGACCTCACATATTTCAGAACACTAGATACATCTATTAACCAACCAATCAACAACTGATGGATTGTTATGCTGAACTTGCACCCAGTGTCACAGAGCTAGTGTTTGAGGCTGAATTTGAACTCAGGTCTTCCTCACTCTAGGCCCTGTGCTCTATCCACCAAGCTGCCCAAGAGTCAGGAAGACCAAAAGTTCTAATCCTGTCTCAGACTCTTATTTAGATTTGTGGCCCTGGACAAGTCACTTAACCTCTCCCAGCCTCAGTTTCCTATTTTGTAAAGTGAGGATAAAAATAATGCCTACCTCACAGGGCTGTAGTGAAAACCAAATTAGATGCTATAAAGTTCTTTTCAACACTTAAAGTGTCATATAAATGCTATTTCTCACTAATTATTATTAACAATAAAGGCTAATGATGATGAATATTAGTAATAACATTCCTATTTCTAAATGACAGTATTTCACATACTTGAAGACAGCTTTCCTAGTCCTGCAATGTCTTCTCCATTCCTTATTCCCTCTCCCATTCATCATATGACTTAACTTCCAGGCTCTGCTCTGCACATGTTCCAATTGGTTAATATTCCTCATAACATGTAATGCCAATAACACAAAGATATATTCTAAGTGCTGTCTACTGTGGTTCAGAAAAGGAGTGATCAACTTGTGCTAGTATCCCCTCTGCTCAAAAACCTGCAATGGCTCTCTATTGCCTATCAGATCAAGTCCAAACTCCTCAATCAAGTATTCCAGGTTCTCCAAAATTTGTCCCATCACCCCTTTCATCTGCTGTCTAATTCAAAGTGATCTTTGCCACAAACCCTCTACTTTAAGCTGTCTGTTCTCCTAACTCCTCTCTCCCTCCCTTTGTCCATCCCAGTACATACACCCCTTCCTCTTCCCACACTCTTCACAATCTATGGAGTGGAGTATGGATTTGGATTTCTGCTCCTGGTGGACATACCCTTCCCTCTTCTCTCTTGCTCATCTTTCAAGGCTCAGTTCAGGTCTTCATAGAGCCTTCCTTTAGGACGCTAGACCACACTGCTCTCTCCTTTATCTGCTCTGCCAAAGAACTTAATTTCTGTCACCTACTCCTCCCTACCCCCACACACATTAGCACTTTTTTGTATCCATCTACCATTATTTTGTGTGTTATTTTTCACTCCACAGTTTTAATATATACTGTTTAAGAGGCCCAAAAGAAGGTCTCCAGACTATCTGGGTGACTCCTCTGTAGATGCTTTATCAAAGGACAGGGACAAAAATCATACAGGTTAAGAAGACATGGATGGACTGCTATTTGTACCAACAGAGTGAATACGCCTAACAGTGAGATCATGAATCAATGAATTATTGTTATTATTAATAATCTTGTGTGGGTCTTTTTAGTGGTACTCGGAAGCAATTCTGGGCAAGCTGATGTTCTGCTATTACTCTTTTACATTTAATGCTGTGGAGAATATATGGCATAGGTAGATAAAATAATTGCTTTTTGTAATTTAATAAAAGTATTACGATGTAAGCTCGTCTTCTGTAAGCTCACTGAAAGGTTCTTTGGGACAATTCCAGCAGCAGATAGGATGATGAGGATTGATATATGCCTTCTCCAATTCCCCCATGGTTTTGATTTCATTAAGCTTTTCATTACACATAGCTTGGAGATTATAAGTATTTGGAATGTGGGGCAGACAGTGCATATGAACAGTGTACTGGACCCAGAGTTGAACAAGGAAGAGATTAGGATAAATTGCTTTCAGGAAATTGCCAAGTACTTTTAATGACCCCAAGCTTCCTTTGGAAACAAAGGTTCATCTTTTCAATGCCACTGGTGTCTCTTCAAACAACTGAAAGTAAATATCATCCACAGGACAGTGGAGGAGGGGTATATGGTGGGTGTGAACAGAAACCTCAAAGAGGGACAGGATTAGAAGAAAATTAATGGAAATTTAGGAAATGTATGAACGGAAGAGAAGATGGCCTGGTTAAGTGGCAAGAGGGAGAGATGACAAATGAACAAGCCAGAGTATACCATTGGTATCCTTGGGATTTCAAGAGAAAGGGATGAAGGCCTCCAGCAAGTTGAGTGGGCCCCATGTGGTAAACTTAGGAGAGGCCAAGTAAAAAAGTATCACAGGATAGATCAGCATGGAAGGGTTACAATCTCTATTACAGGAGGGATTAAACAAATAAAAAAGAACCTTCCCTATTATATTTGAACATTAGGTAGTACATTACCTTTAGGACAGATGGGAGTGCCTGAGCCCAGACCAGTGCTTTTGATGAGGCGGTGGTTGATCCAATAGCTTTCCGTAGGTAGTGCCCATGAATGTTGCTCGTGTTCAGTAAATAGAGTGCACAGGCCAGAGCATAGCCTCCCCAATTGGAAACACCTGACACAGAAAACAGACTCTAAATCACAGGACCAGAGAGATAGCTTGCTTCATTTCCTTGTCTTTAGGTAGAATCACCACTTTAACTGTCTGAGCAGAAGAGGTTCAGTCCTTTTACTGAGCTCCAGAAGAAGGGATTTCACAACATCCCTAGATACTTAATAACCCTCAAAATTAAGAAATTGACCATTCCGACTAATCTTAGAGTGGAAAGAATGCCAAACTTGGTGACAGAAGATTTTATGTCCTAACTTGCCCACTTACTGTGTTGCCTTGGACAAATCATTTCACCCTTCTGACCCTCCATCTCTTCTTCCATAAAATGGGGTAATAATACCTATATTGCCTACCTCACAGGAGTATTAAGAGGAAACTTTTAAACCATGAAGCTCTATATAAATGTAAACTATTATATAATTATGTATAACATATTACTATATATAACCATATTATTACATAATTACATCATATATAGGAAAACATATATAAAATCATATTAAAAGAACATAATTACATTTAATTTATTTAAATACATTAATATTTCTATTTATTAGATACATTTATTATACAATCATTATATAAAGTAATAGTTCTTATATTGGATAATCATTATGGTAGAACATCATATTCCATTCTTCAATCCAGGGACACTGGCCTTCTGGCTGTTCTATGAACAGGACACTTCATCCCTCAGCTCTGGGCATTTTCTCTGCCTATCCCCTATGTCTGGGATGCTCTTCCTCCTCTGCTTGGACTACTGACTTCCCTGGCTTCCTTTAAGACCTAGCTAAAATCTTACCACCCTCTATAGGAAATTTTCCCCAACTTCTCTTGATTATAATGCTTTCCATCTATTAATTATTTCTTATTTATTCTATATAGCCTGTCTTTTGCTTTTTTTGTCTCTTGGGTTTAGCAGTGCCTGGCACATAGTAGGTTTTTAATAAATGTTTTCTGATTTATTGATTATGTAATTTGTACTTTTTTTTTTTTTTTGCATTTTGCTCATTAGATTGTAAAGTTTCTCAAGGGCAGGGACCGTCTTCTCCTTTTCTTTGTATCTCTAGCATTCAGCATAGTGCCTGACACATAGTTAGTCCTTAAGATATGTTTACTGATTGATGACATAATTTCTTTGTACATTTTTGCATGTTGCTTCTATCATTAGATTGTAGGCTCTATGAAGGCAGGGACTGCTTCTCTTTGTATTTCTAGCGTTAAGTATAGTGCCTGGTATGTAGTAGGGGGCTTAATGAATGCTTATCATTGACTGATTCTGTGGGCATCGTACCAGCTATGACAGCAAAATCAGCTTCCACAT
This sequence comes from Petaurus breviceps papuanus, assembly GCF_028583685.1. Classification (NCBI taxonomy): domain Eukaryota; kingdom Metazoa; phylum Chordata; class Mammalia; order Diprotodontia; family Petauridae; genus Petaurus; species Petaurus breviceps. Next base: position 2,798,899 of record NW_027185776.1, on the reverse strand, counting down.
CACAAGCTATGACATCCCCATTCTTAATGTACTTCTTCACAGATGTTTTGACTTTTCCCATCCCAAGTTCATTCCCTCCATCACCAATACCTAGGATAGACGGGGAAAAGGATAAACAGATCAGTTTCATGAACTGGAAAGAAGTTAATTTCTTATACATAACAACAATACCATGCCTATCAGTTGAGGTAAATGAGGTACTTAGAGGCAACTTAAGTGACTCAGGGAGAGAGGAGGTGCTGCCCTGCACTGGTGGAAGGAGTTGCCTCTTCTGGGAGTTTCTTATATCAGTGAAATCACAAGTCCACTGTCTTATCTCCACTTCAGTATATGTTGTTTCCTTCAATGATGTAAAACACTTGTTGATCGATTGATCCTTTTAAATCCCAGGGCCAACTTTTTTCAGCTAGGTAGCATAATGAATTGAGCTCTGGGCCTGAAGTCAGGAAGACCTGAGTGCAAATCTTACCTCAGACACGTATTAACTGTGTGACCCTGGGCAAGTCACTTAACCTGTCGGCCTCAGTTTTCTCAACTGCAGAATGGAGATAATAATTGCACCTATCTCCCAGTGTTGTGAGAGCAAAATGAAATAATATTTGTAAAGCACTTTTCAAACCTTAAAGTACTACATAAATACTGGCTGTTGTTTTGGTGCAATGGATAGAGTGCTGAGCCAGGAATCAAGAAGACCCGAGTTCAAATATGACCTCAGACATTTACTAGCTATGTGACACTGGGAAAATCCCTTAAACCCTGTTTTCTTCAGTTTCTTTACCTATAAAATGGGGATGATAATAATAATACCTAATCCCTCCCCCCACCCAGGGTCATTGTGAGGATCAAATGAGAAAAAATTGTAAAGTGTAGAGCACAGTGCTAGGCATACAGTAAGCACTATGTAAATGCTATCTGTTACTACTTTTTTAAAAATTATTTTTCCAGAATAAGAAATTGAGGTTTGGAGTTGTGACTTGCCCAAGGTCTCTGAATAGTTCTTACTTTGCATTTTACCTTTCTGTTCTCAATAAAATACTGCTACTTTCAGAAAATTTCCAAAAGACCCAGTTTTATAGAGTAGGCATCACTGAGGTCCACAGATATGCCCATGAATATGCATGTGTACACATACACACACATACACAGTGTGGTATAGTGGAAACAATCTTGGAGTGGGAGAATGGAGACCTGGATTCAAGTCTTGGCTCAATCACTAACTCATGAATAAATTTCTTCTCCTCTCTGTGTCTCAGTTTTCTCTTCTGTCAAATAAGAGAGTTAGACTAACTGCTCTCTAAGGCACCTCCTAGCTCTAATATGCTGTGTTCTTCTATTCCTATACCCACTGTATATACTCATATATATCTTTGTACAAAGTCACATATATCTTTATTTCCATCTATTCTTTTTTTTTTAAGCAATCGGGATTAAGTAACTTGCTCAAGATTACACAGCTGGTTATTTCTGGGGTGTGGTGCTGAGTATCTGAGCCCTGATTTGATCCAGGTCATCCTGACACTGGAGCTGGTGCTCTTATCTGGCCGCCCCTAAGCAATCGGGGTTAAGTAACTGGCTCAAGGTTATATGGCCAGGTGTTTCTGGGTGGGTGCTAAGTGTCTGAGCCCAGATTTGATCCCCAGGTCTTCATGACACTGGAGCCGGTGCTCTTACTTGCTGTGCTACCTGGCTGCCCCATTTCCATCTATTCTTGAAACTTCAATGGTCATTATAGGATTTCTAGTTAATGCTGTCCTTATACATAGGGAGAGTTTATAGTCTTTCGGTAAAATATGAGTCTCTCCATGAAAGTTCCCCTGCCTCCAAAGTATTCATATTACCTTCCAGACACTACCTGAAATCCTATTTGAGTTTAATTTCACTGAAACTGCCACTCCAGAGGTGAAGCCAAGATGGCAGCATAAGGGTAGCAACCCAGTGGAACTCTTTCAATATTCCTCTCCAAATAACTTATAAATAATTTAAACTTAAATTTAAATTTAATTTAAAATAAATGGCAGAGTCAACAAAAGGTCAGGGTGAGATATTTTTCCAGTCTGAGAGAACTTAAGAAATAGGCAGGAGAGATCTATGGCACTGGGCTGGAAGCTTATCTAGAACCCACACGGCCTAGGGCAGCAACAGCAGCTACAGCAGAGGCAGCAGCTTTAGAAGCTCTCAGCCAAAACTGGTAAGGGAAAGAATGTGTGTGTGTGTGTGTGTGTGTGTGTGTGTGTGTGTGTGTGTGTGT
>NW_027185776.1:2790072-2796641 GCF_028583685.1 Petaurus breviceps papuanus | reverse complement strand
TGTGTGTGTGTGTGTGTGTGTGTGTGTGTGTGTGTGTGTGTGTGTGTAATATACATTTGTGTATAGAAATCTATCTCACCCAATAGGGAAATAGAAATGGAAGGGGAGGAAAGAGAGAAGGGGGGGGGGCGAAGATAAAAAGGGAGGATGAATTAAGGGAAGCAGTGGTTAGAAGCAAAATAGACTTTTGAGGAGGAACAGGATAAAAAGAGAGAAGAAGAAACAGAAGAAAATGGGACAGAGGGAAATACATAGTAATCATAACTGTGAAGGTAAAGGAGTTGAACTCACCCATAAAACAGAAGCAGATAGCAGAATGGATTAGGAACCAGAATCTAATAATATATTGTTTACAAGATACATATTTGAAACAGAAGCGCACACACAGAGTTAAAATAAAGGGTTGGAGTAGAACCTATTATGCTTCAGATAAAGTTAAAAAAAGGCAGGTGTAGTAATCATGACCTCAGACAAAGCAAAAACAAAAACAGACTTAATTAAAAGATATAATCAGAGAAACTACATTTTGCTAAAAGGTAGCATAGACGGTGAAGCCATATCAAAAATAATTTATATCAAGTTTCTCTGATAAAGGTCTCATTTCTCAAATATATACTGAGTATAGAACTGAGTCAAATTTATAAAAAAAAAGAGCCATTCCCCAATTGATAAATGATCAAAAATATAAACAGTTTTCAGAAGAAAAAAATCAATGCTATCTATGGTTATATAAAATGTTTTAAATCACTATTGATTAGAAAAATGCAAAGTAAAAAAACAACTCTGAGGTACTACCTCACACCTATCAGAAATGAAAAATGCTTGAGGGGATGAAGGAAAAATAGGTACACTAATGAATTGTTGATGGAATAGTGAACCCTTTGAACCCTTTGATGCATATAACTATGCATCACTTTTGAACTACTAGGCTTGTATCCCAAAGACATCAGAGAAAAAGGAAAATTACTTTATATACAAAATATATTTATAGCAGCTCTTTTGTGGTAGCAAAGAATTAGAAATACTCATCATTTGGAGAATGGTTGAACAAGTAGTGCATGAATGTGATGGAGTACTCTTGTATTATGAGAAATGATGAGGGGGGTGGTTTTAGAAACACATAGCAAGACTTATATGAACTGATACAAAGTGAAGTGAGAAGAACCAAGAGATCATTGTGCACAGTAACAGCAATGTTGTAATGATGATCAACTGTTGGAAGACTTGACTACTCTGATCAATACAATGATTCGAGACAATTCCAAAGGACTCATGATGAAAAATGCTATCTACCTCCAGAGAGAGAACTGCTAAACTGCAAATTGGAGTATAATTTTCTCACTTTATTTTTCTGGCTTTTTAAAAATATGGCTAATATGGAAATATGTTTTGCATGATTTCATATATATAATTGATTTTTGTTTGCCTTCTTAGTGAGTTGATGCAGGGGTGGGAAGAGGGGAGAGAATTTGGAATTAAATTTAAAAAAATGTTAAAAACAAATAATAAATTAGGGGAAGAAAAGAAATTGCCACTCCAACTCTTCTGGGAGTGGAAAGATAGAGGGATATTGGTATTAGTTCATCATACCTTGGTATGATGATTTTAATCAGTCCATATTTTCTCTGAAACCTAGTTGAGAGGTTGGGGATTCTGATGGTGGAAGAGAAGGAAGAATCATTTTGAAGCATGGAGGGAAGCCCTGGGTGGGATGCTATAATAACAGTAATAATGATAAATCACATTTGTTGAGTTGTTGTTTATACCTTTGTTTTCAAAGAAGATCAGTGACATCACCAGGTGATATTTTGAATAACTCATGAATTAATGTGAGACAGAGGTGCACAGAGTTGTCAGTTTCACTCTCTCTTCCAAAGTCACTGAAGTCCAGTGGCAAGACAAAAGCCAAGACAACTGGCAATGGCCCAAGATGCAGTGGATGATGCTGGCATCTTTGATGTCTGACCAAGTGCTAAGGACTCCACAGCACCTCCTTCACCTGCCTTTACAACCATGAGAACAAAATGTTTTCATCCACCCATCCTGCTGGGGGAAGTCTTCATGTGCTTGGGGTAGACATCTCCCTAACTCACCGATAGGTTCCCTCAATGTGGCTTAGCCTGTATGCCAAGAAGGTTTTACCAGGTGAGAGTTGGGTGAAAGTGAACATCAGGGGTAGAACAGTAGCCCTGAAAATGGCTCAGCAAGCCCTCACATCAGAAGTGTTATGGATGGTGGCCAGGTGGCTCAGCGAGTAAGAGCACTGGCTCCAGTGTCGGGATGACCTGGGGATCGAATCCCGGGCTCAGACACTCAGCACCACACCCAGAAACACCTGGCCGTGTAACCTTGAGCAAGTTACTTAAGCCTGATTGCTTTAAAAAAAAAAAGAAGTGTTAGTTCTCCCTGAATGCCCCATACACCTCCCAAAGAGGGAAGAAAATTATACTGATCTGTTTATGGGAATTTGTGAGTCCTCTAAAGGTTTTGCTCCTGATGAGTTCTTTTTAATGGCTACATTTTTAGTAAATTGGAATTAAGTTTGTCCTGTACTTAACTAACATTCGCTTTTTTACTCTAAGTGCTTGTTTAGGGATTTCAGGACTCTGTTACTGAAATCTATTGACCAGAAGGGAATCATCTTTAGAGATTTCCCAGAGCAAACTCTTGGTTGGGAAATAATAAGCCAAAGAGAATGATATTTTGGGGGGGTCATTCACTGTGAATAGGCCTGGAGTCTGAGGCACTGGGCCATGGGTTACACCTTTACTACACACTACACAGTTAATATTTAGGGACTGGGAAACTGAGGTAAAGGGAGCACCAAGTAGGGAAAGATATACTAAAGGGGTTCCTTGATAAGAGTCATGGAACATTAGAAGGAAAAACTGGAGATAATGTTCTAATCATCTAATCCTACCCCCTTCATTTCTTTTTTAATTGAGCAATCAGGGTTAAGTAACTTGCTCAAGGTTACACTGCCAGTTATTTCTGGGTGTGGTTGCTGAGTGTCTGAGCCCGGGATTCGATCTCCGGGTCGTCCCAACACTGGAGCCGGTGCTCTTACTCGCTGAGCCACCTGGCAGCCCCTAAGCAATTGGGGTTAGGTAACTTGCTCAAGGTTACACGGCCAGGTGTTTCTGGGTGGTTGCTAAGTGTCTGAGCCCAGGATTCGATCTCCAGGTTTATCTCAACACTGGAGCCGGTGCTCTTACTCGCTGTGCTACCTGGCCAGCCCTCCCCTTCATTTTTACGGATGAGGAAGTGAGGTTCAAACAGGAGGAGTAAGTTACCCAGTCACACAGCAATTCAATAACAGACACACCACTGAAGTTCAGTTTTCTGGTCTTCCAAACTAGTGCTTTTAATGCTACTTAACTAGGTGAGTTTTTATGTATATCACCAGTAATTTCGGAAAGCTTAGCTCCTCAAGAGGAGATACCAAGAATTTCTCCACAGCCTCTACCTCCACTGAAGAGATTATTAATTTTTTCTTGGTCATGGACCCCTTTGGGAGTCTAGTAAAACCAAAGAACCCTTTCTCAGAATAATATTTTCATAATTTTTAAAAATGTTCAATTTCAGTCAGAGTTTAGTCAAAATAATGATTATTTTTCCTATCCAAATTCACAAAACCTTTGAAACCCCTTTGGGAGTATGTGGACCCCAAGCTAAGAATCATGACTGGGAACAATAGAAATAATAATAATAATAATAACTCATGTATTCACAATACTTCATAAAGTACTTTCCTCACTATAACCCTGAAAACTAGATAGATCCATTTGAATAAAAGCTTATCAGCATCCATAGCATTTAAAGTTCATAAAGTGCTTCTCATACATTATCTCATCTGACTAGCACTATTATTTTCTCTATTCTACACATGAAGAAACCAAGGTTCAAAAGATTAAATGACTTGCCCAGGGTCACACAACTACAACATGTCAGAGGAAGGACTTGAACCAAGGTCTCTCTGGACTTCCAAGTCTAGAACTTTTTGCTCTTCTCAATGCTTTTTATTCTGTGAACCCTTTTAATGACAACAACAACAAAATAAGCTACTATGTCAATTTAATTAAAGAATAATTAAATTAATTTAAAGATAATTTAATATGTTACTCATAATTTCTGCATTCATTTACTACCTAAGGTGCAATTAAGAAATTTTTAGCATTGGATCATTGTTGTGGACCCCCAAGGAGTTCATGAACCACTCAAATATACCATGTTGCCTCTTTCTTCTTCTCGATGTGGAAAGTCAGCTTCAGAGAAGTTATATGAGTTGTCCAAGGTCACAAGGCTAATAGTCAAAGAATTCAGACCCAGGTCTCCTGAATCCAATATTAGGATATGCCACTTGTGGTTCAGTCATATCAGTCATGTCTGACTCTTCATGACCCTATTTGGGGTTTTCTTGGCAAAGATACTGGAGTGGGTTGTCATTCCCTTCTCCAGTTCATTTTGCAGATGAGGAAACTGAGCCAAACAAGATTAAGTGACTTGTCCAGGGTCACACAGCTAGTAAGTGTCTGAGGTCAAATCTGAATTCAGGTCTTCCCTACTCCAGGCCTGGCCATCTGCACACTATGGCGCCACCTACTGCTCCACACTTGATTACTTAACCAGGCTACTAGATGCCAATCACCTAATCCAATCCTCCCTTCTCTGGAGATACAAATGCCCTCCACCTCAGGAGGCCAGGTGCTGGAGAGGAAGAGGCAGAGGCAATAATAAGAAGAGAATGCTGCCCTCTATTTCTGGAGCAGCCTTTCTGGGAACTTCAAAAGCAATTTGCAGTCATTGTCTAATCATCCCAGAGGCACCTAATTGTCTTATTGAAACCTCAGAGGCAGCTGAGAGGACTAATGAGCCTGGGAAATACTTTGGAGTTGTAAATTAATATAAGAAGATGAGCCTAATTTTCCCATTGCCCTAAGAGATTGCATCTCTTTGGGAGCTGTATTAACCCTTTCAAAAGTATCATGTCTTCCAGAGCATCTAAGTTACTATTGTTGTTTTTCAGTTGTGTCTGCCTTTTCATGACCCTGTGGACAATACTGTCCATGGGGTTTTCTTGGCAAAGATACTGGAGTGATTTGCCATTTCCTTCTCCAGTGGATTAAGGCAAACAGCAGTGAAGTGACTTGCCCAGGGTCACACAGCTAGTAAGTGTCTAAGGAAGGATTTGAACTCAGGTCTTCCAGACTCCAGACCTAGTGCTCTGTCCACTGAGCCACTTTGCTGCCTCTTAAGTTACTATTAGGGAGAACTAGATAGCCAGTCATTGAAGCTGTTCATCTTTTTCCTAATAATATAAAGTCACAGTATAATTACCAACATCAAGTTATTGACATGATTAAGCAAGCAGTTGGAACTCTTTTATCTAGTCTTCTATAGGATCACAGTGCTAGGTCCTTGAAAAGACAGTAAAGACTGTCTAGTACAACCCTCTCACCACAGAAGAGGCCCAGAGAGATGTACTTTTACTGGTATAATTCCCTATACCAATGAAACTAATCCAGTCCCTATCACCATCCCATATATAAATGCCTAAAGTCACAAAGCTACTTAGTGACTTGCCCAAGGTCACAAAACTACTTAGTGACAAAGTCAGTACTAGATGCCAAGTCCTTCCACTGAAAATCTAGTGTTTTCACCATTTGTGTGTGCATGAATCTATTTTCATCTCTCCTTACTAGACGGTAAGCTCATTGAAGGAAGACTGTTTTATCTTTGTATCTTCCCCAGGGCCAGAAACAGTGTTCTGTGCATAGTAAACACCTAATTAATATTTAATCGGACACATTATGATGTGTCCATAAAGCACATACTGTACTTGATAGAAAATCCATTAATGTGTTCCTCCATTTTTTCTTTTCCTATACAACCCTTGTCCTTGTTCTCTCCTCAGTTCTACACAGAGAATCCCACCTAATGTACTGAGTGCATTCTAAAACTATAATTCTGTGATCTTACATGGTCAGAATAGTAAAATGGAACAAATGCTGATTTACAATCAGAGAACCTGTGTTCAAGTCTCCCAACTACCTGTTAGCTTTATGGTCTTGGGCCAGTCACTTAACTCCCATGAAACTAATTTTCCTTATCTGTGAGATGAAGGGGTTGGACTAGATGACCTCTGAAGTCCCTTCCAGCTCCAAATCTATGATCCTCTTAACATCATATGGGAACCAAGGAAGCACATAGGTACCCATATTGTTATCTCTCACCCTCAGTTCTTGACCAGCCCACATACTTTTCTAGTCGCACATCTCCTAAATGATGGGTTTTATATTACTCCTTGTGCAGTTCTTTAGTAATCTAGAACAATCTAACACTAATGTACCAGTCATGGAGATTTGAATTAGTCTAACCATTTTGGAGAAAATCAATAAATAGTTTAGAGAGAAAAGGGATAGAGGGAAGAAAGGAAAGAGAGAAGAAAAGGGAAGAGAAGGGAAGAGAAGAGGAGAGGAGAGGAGAAGAAAGAGAAGAGAAGAGAAGAGAAGAGAAGAGAAGAGAAGAGAAGAGAAGAGAAGAGAAGAGAAGAGAAGAGAAGAGAAGAG
>NW_027185776.1:2778062-2790062 GCF_028583685.1 Petaurus breviceps papuanus | reverse complement strand
AGAAGAGAAGAGAAGAGAAGAGAAGAGAAGAGAAGAGAAGAGAAGAGGAGGGAGGGAAGAAGAGTGGAGAGAAGAGGAGAGGAAAGAAAGGAGGGAAAGAGAGAGGAGAAGAGAATCAGAAGGAAAGGGAGAGGAGTGCAGAGAAGAGGAGGGGAGGGAAGAGAAGAAGGGGGCAAAGAAGACAGACAGAAAGAAAGAGACAGAGAGAGGAGAGAAAAGACAGAGACAGATGGAGACGCAGGATAACAGTAGTAGTAGTGGTGGTGGTGGTATAGTTACAGTCATAGTCATAATCATAGTCATAATCATAGTAGTGAGAGCAGTCATCAAAGCCTGGAAGTTCTGGATTTAAATCTTCTTTCTGATTTACTGACTAGGATTGCAGGGAGGGCCCCTTCACCTTTTGGTGCTTTAAATCAATTCTCCAACATTATATAAATTGCAGAGAAGGTGCCAACCTGCATTGATAGAGGGATTTTTCTCATCTGGAAGTTCCCTACACCAATGAAATAAATCCAATATATAAATGCAAGAAAAAATTGGAAATAGAACAAAAGAAAAATACGTCCTTGATTGGGGGGAAGAGCTTAATAAACTATAGAATTATAAAGGAATATTATTATAGCCTAAGAATCAACAAATAAAATAATTTAGAGCAAGACTGTTATGAACAAATGGATATAAAGCAGAGAAAGCATAAGCAGGAACACTATATTCTACTACTATTTAAATGAAAAAATATAAAAAGACACATGAACTCAGGTGAAATGCAATAATCAATATTGCTTTCCATAGGCAGATTGTAAGAAACATTTCCCACCTCGCATTAGAAAGGTGAGTAAATTCAGGTGTAAGAATGCTACATACTGTTATATGTGGTTGCCATGTTTGATTTTATAAGTAGGTGGTACAATGGGTAGAGTGCTATTGTCACAGTCCAAATCATTTAACATCTGTTAGCCTCAGTTTTCTCATCTTTAAAATGGGGATGATAACAGCACCTAATTCCCAGGGTTTTGTGAAGATCCAATGAGTTAAAACATGTAAAAGACTTGGCATACTTTAAAGCTCTACATAAAAGCTAGTTGTTATTATTATTATTATTAACACTACTTAACTATTTCCCCTTGTTACAAAGGAGAAATCCACAGAATGGGTATTTCAGGAAATGACAGTGGCATAAAAAGCCAAAAGCCATCAGTAAAATTTTTAAAAATATGTGCTAAAGCTTAATTATCCCTATCTTGTCTTTTTGGTGACTGGCATTTTTGATTCTTTGGTGACCAGTATTCCATGCTTCATAATCATATCATGTCATTAGAAGAATATTGGTGCTTGAAAGATGGAGTTTTATTGTGTGATTTTGTAGATATTTTGTACTTGATTTACATATCCTATCCTCCAAGGAGGATGGCAACATCTGGCAATCAGGGACTATTTATTTTTTATTTGTTTATCTCCCCTTGAACAAAATAACTCACTAAATGGTTGCTGGATTAAGATGAGGAGAGAAGTGTACAGCCATGCAAAGCATCAGATAATTTTCCAAATACAAACAAGTCTCCTCCTCTTTCTCCCATTATATTCTGCTCATTGTCCATGTGCACAATCTGTCCAGAGTACTGATGGAGCAGCAGTATTAAGTAACAGGCAATCCCATAGCACAGCCTGAACAAAAGGCATTCTTCCACCTACTTGGTTTTCCTTTGTGGAAAACTGTTTGGCGTGCTTGTGGATATCATTTAGAAGGATGTTCCTGTCATACACATACTAACACTGGAACAATACAGGGGTGATTAGCATGGCCCTGTGTAAGGATAACACACACATTCATGCAGTGCCCCTTATTTTTTAAACAAACTTTGGTATATAAATGTAACTATATTATTGTGCTGTATTAAATGACAGGTATGATGAATACAGAAAAACATGAAAATATTTACATGAACTGATGCAGGGTGAAGTAAGCAGAGCCAAGAAAACAATAAGCACAATGACTACAACAATGCAAATGGAAAGAACAGTCACAAAAAAAAAATTACAAGTGAATGTTACAGAATTACAAAGTACAGTCTGAAAGAAGAGGTAGGAGAAGATAACCCCACTTACCCCTCTGCAGAGGTGGGAGGTCAATGGATGTTGTACATTCTACATATTTTCAGACTTTTCAATGCATTGGTCAAGTTTTGTAGGCTTTTTGCCCTCTTGAGTAGCCTCTGATAGTTATCTGATTCCTGATATCAGTTCTAACTTGGATGCTCACACTAAATAGCTATGTAATCTCAGGAAATCACTCTGTATCTCAGGGTCTATTTCCTTATGTGCACAGTGGGAATTAAACCTGCCCCACCTACCTTACATGATTATGTAAGGATAAAGTGAGATAAATATAACAAGGATTCTTAACCTGGGAACTATGAACTTGGGTTTTAAAAGATATTTTTTGATGACTATATATAGTTGATTTCCTTTGTAATCCTCTTTTTTTGTTTTATGCATAAAAAAATTGTTCTGAGAAGGGATTCATGTAACAAGAAAAGAGATTAAGAACCCCCGATATTGGGGCGGCCAGGTAGCTCAGCGAGTAAGGGCACCGGCCCCAGTGTCAGGATGACGTGGGGATTGAATCTGGGCTCAGACACTTAGCACCCACCCAGAAACACCTGGCCATATAACCTTGAGCAAGTTACTTAACCCCAATTGCTTTAAAATAAAAAAGAACCCCCGATATATAGGCTGGACCTTTGTAAATAAATCTAGAGAAAAGGAAACTTCTATGAGTAGTCCTAATTTTGGTTTGGGGCAACAGTGGATAGAACACAAGGCCTAGAGTCAGGAAGATCTGAATCCAAATCTGGCTTGAGATACTTACTATCTATGTGATCCTGGGCAAGTTACTTAACCCCTAATTGCCTCAGTTCCTCATTTATAAAATGGGGGCACACAAGAGAAGAAAATGGCAAATGACTCCATTATCTTTGCCAAGAAAATCTCATGGACAAAGTCCATGGGGTCATGAAGAATCAGATATGACTGAACAACAACAAATTTCGGTTCACCAGTCAAAAGGAAATGTTCACCATCCCTCTTAAATCCAGGTTGTCCATGCTCTCTTACCAGTTGATGAAATGCTAGGGATCTTCTGTGCAGCAAGGAAGAGATCATCAATGGGGTCAACTAGATGCTTAATATTAACTTTTCGAGCATTGTAATAATTGCCATCAGCTGCTTTTCCTGAGCGCTCAATAGCCACCAAGTGATCAAATCTACAGAAAGGAAAGAAAAGAAGTAGGTCATGGGTGAGATCCCTCAGGGAACAAGCAGCTGGTATAAATATATAGGGACAGAGATTGGTTCTATGATTTCATTAGTATAGGGAACTACTGAATAAGGAAACTCTTTCTGACAATACAGGTCAGCACCTTCTGTGTAACTTATGACCTTAGAGAAGTGTAGAGGGCATTGAGACATTAAGTGATTTGTCTAAGGTCATACAACCACTATATGTCAGGAACTGATTATGAACCCAGGTCTCCCTGGCTCCAATACACTAAACCTGCTGTCTATCTACTATACAACATTTACATACACATGTGTACATATACACATATGTATGTAGTTGTAAATATGCATTGTGTTTGTATACACACACATATATGTATGTATGTGTATATATATGAAGCTATTTTTTTAAAAGTAAAAATCTTTAGAAGTTCCCCTTTTAGAATTGTGGAATAAATAATGATAGCAATAACAAGAAGAATAATAGCTAACATTTATATGGTATTTACTGTACACCAGGCAGTGTGCTAAGCATTTAAAAATTATTATCTCATTTGAATCTCACAACAACCCCAGAAGGTACAGATGAGGAAATTAAGGCTTATAGATGGGCAATGACTTGTCTGAATCCACACAGTGAGTGGGAGGGTGATCCCCCCCTAATCAAAAGAAGTATATTAGAAACCCAAAACCAGTCTAGTCCGCAAAAATTCTGCTTTAGTCCTGACTTTGACTGCAATTTCTCATTCATTGTGGCTTCACCTCAGTAGGCTCAGGGTGTCCTTGCTTCCTGGATTTACATCTGCGGCTTCCTATTGGGGTCATTCCTCTAGTCTTGTCTCCATATTCCTTGTTTCAATCATTGGTAGTCTGGGCCCTATATTCTTGCTTGGTCCTTTCCTCAGATGTGGTATCTCATCCTCCCTGTCCCCAGAATTCTGTCAGACATTTCCCCCTCACTATTAATAATAGAGAGGCAGCTAGATGGCTCAGTGGATAAAACGCTGGGCCTGGACTCAGGAAGACCTAATTTCAAATCTGGCCTCATAAACTTATTAGCTGTGTTACCCTAGGCAAGTGATTTAACTTCAGTTTGCTTTCACCCACTGGAGAAGGAAATGACAAACCACTCCAGTATCTTTGTCAAGAAAATCCCAAACAGGTTCACAAAGAGTTGGACAAGACTGAACAACATTAATATTACTTGATAATGGAATCAAACCCCATCTGGTTCTATTCTCTTCTGGTTATCTGCAATAATGACCATTTGGGGCCAACTGTTTATGTTTTAGCCTAGCTGGGACACTGATACTCTCTATGATGTTAGAGGTCTAAGCAGTGCTTTTTATTCTACTGCCATCTCTAACTTTTCCTCCTTCCCACCCCATTCCATCCTCCATTGAAGGGCACTTTTATTAATTGAAAATCCCCCTTTGTGAGGAGAACTAGAAGAACATTGTGCATGGTTACAGCCACAGTGAGTGATGACTAACTTTGATAGACATAGCCCTTCTCAGCAATGCAAGGTTCTAAGACAACTCCAAAAAACTGATGATGGAAAATGCTATCCACATGCATTATAATAAATATAAACAATAAATATAATAAAGAATTATGGAGTCTGAATGCAGATTGAAGTATACTATTTTCTCTCTTTTTTTGTTTCTTTTTTCTCATAGTTCATTCCATTGGTTCTAATTCTTCTTTGCAACATGACTAATGTAAAAATATGTAGAGACTATATCAGAGTGGACGCCATCTTGGGGAAGGGAGGAAAGGGGAGAAAATTTGGAACTCAAAAGTTTGTGGAACTGAATGTTGTAAACTAAAAATAAATAACTAAATATGCTAAAAAAGAAAAGAAAAGAAAAGAAAGGAAAGGAAAAGAAAAGAAAAGAAAAGAAAACTCCCCCTTTCAGGACACAAGCAAATAAAACCTAAGGTGATTTTTACTTTTATCATTTCCTGTTCAGTTATTTTTCAGTCATGTCTGACTCTTTGTAACCCTGTTTGGGGTTTCCTTGGTAGGAGATTTTTTTCTTCTTCATTTTATACATGAAGTAACTGAGGCAAAACTGGGTTAAGTGACTTTTCTAGGGTCATGCAATTAGTAAATGTCTGAGGACAGATCTGAACTCAGGAAAATGAATCTTCCTGACTACAGACCTGGTGCTCTATCCACTGAGCTACCTAGCTGCTGCCTTTTACTTTTTTTTCTTCTCATTTTTTTCTCTCTTTTTTATTTTTTAGTTTATATCAATCATTTCCACAAGATTTTTGAATTACAAATTTTCTCCCTATTTTCCCCCACCCACCACCCCAAAACAGTGATCCCACTGGATATCCTCTCCCCCAATCTTCTCTCTCCCATATCTTCCCCTATCCCCCCTCCAACTTTCCAGTAGAGTATGGTGGATCTCTATGCCCCAGTGCCTATATATCTTATTTCCCAGTTACATGTAAAATAATAATAATAATATATTTTTAAACATTTGATTTTAAAACTTTATATTCCAGATTCCTTCCCTTCCTCCCTTGTCACTCACCCTTACTGGGAAGATAAGCAATTCAATTTAGGTTGTACATGTGTAGCTATGCAAAACATTTCCATAGTGGATATATTGTGAAAGACTGACTATATTTCCCTCCATCCTATCTCACCCCCCACTTGTTCTATTCTCTACTTTCAACCTGTCCCTTTTCAAAAGTGGGTGCTTCTAACTTCCCTCCCCCCTAGCCTGCCTTCCCTTCCATCATCCCCCCTCCCATCCCCTTGCCCCCTACTCTCCTGTAGGGTGAGATACCCTATTTAGTGTGTATGTCATTCCCTTACCAAGCCAAATTCAATGAGAATAAGGTTGACCCATTCCCTTTTGCCTTCCTATTCTTCCCCTCCATTGTAACCATTTTCACTTGCCTCTTCTATATGAGATAGTTTACCCAATTCTGTCTCTCCCCATCTCCTCTCATTATATTCCTCTCTCACCTGTCAATTTCACCTTTTAAGTATCATCCCTTCCTATTTAATTGGTCCTGTGCCCTCTATGTATGCCTGTACACATATATACACATACTCACATATGTATTCCTATGCCCATATACCCTCCTATATAGACATATATATGTATGTATGTGTGTGTGTGTGTGTGTGTGTGTGTGTATATATATATATATATATATACACACACATTTCCATTCCCTTCAACTATTCTCATACTGAGAAAAGTTTGATAAGTTACAATTATCATTTTCCCATGTAGACATATAAATAGTTCCCAATTTTTCCTTCACTTCTCTTATTTGGTTTTCAAAATCCTTCTTAAGCTCCTCTATGGCCTGTAACCAGCTCATATTTTTCTTGGAAGCTTTTGGTGCAGGAGTTCTGACTTCACTGTCTTCTTCCTGTTCCATACTTTGATCCTTTTTGTCCCCAAAATAGGAGTATAAAGTTGGACTGCTGTGCTTGCTTTGCTTCCTTCGCTTGCTCATGTTGCCACTCAATTATTTGACTTTTGAGATTTTTGTCACAGTAGAACTCTGCTACCAGAGAGGGGAGCTTTGTCCCAATAACTGGGGTTTTCTCAGCTGCCAGAGCTATTAGTTGGCTGCCCTCCTAAAGCCTCCACACACTCTGGCAAACTGGCCATGCACCCAAGGACCTCCACCATAAACCACAATCCAGATACAAGCAGGTTAAAGCAAAAGCGATTACCCCTCAGACTGGTTGCTTGGTCCCCCTACAATCTGCAGGCCAGGAGCAATGCCAAGCAGCCATGTGGCAGTGGCTTCACGGCCACCACACCGCAGCGGCTTCTCCCTCCAGGGGGTAAAGACCAGACCACACTACCGAACTCCCAGTTCCCAAAGTCCACACTGCCTTGACTTCTCACTTTGTCCTTAGCATCTGTGGGTTGATAATTCTGGAAACTGCCACAGCTGCTGGTGATCTGAAGTCCCTCCAGCCTGAGGCTGGTTGTGGTCTCCCTGAGGCTAAAACTGCGGGCTCACTTGGGGCTGGCCTCAGCTCCCAGAGTGCTGTGCTAGCCCCTTCCTGCCAGCCTGCCGGGCTGTCTTCAGTGGGAGGTTAGCTTCTCTCTGTCATTTTGTGGGTTCTACAGCCCCAACGTTTGTTTAGAGTCATTTTTTACATGATTTGGAGGTGGTGGGAGCTGTGTGGAAGTCCTGTTTCTACTCCGCCAACTTGACCCCACATTTTACTTTTATAGGTTCAAGCTAAATGCTGTTCTCTAAACAGGACACTGGGGCTTCTCTGTTAATTAACAAAGATTCTTACGATGTTGCACCAATCCTTAATCTGAAGGGTTAAAGGGATATACTCCATGATAAAGAGAAAAAGGAAGATGTGTTGGGGGAGGGTGGAATCCATGTATTTATATACATAACATATGGCTGAAGAGTAAAGGTGTGTATGAACAGATAGTTGTAAGGCAGAAGGGCCAGAAGATGAATGGTATGGTGGTAAGAATGCTGGATTTGGAGTCAGAGCACCTGAGTTCAAATCATAGCTCTGCAAATGTGTGACTTTGGCAAATCACTTAATTTCTTTGGGTTTCAGTTTCCTCAACTTTAAAATGAAAGGGTTGTTTCAGACCACTTCTGAGGCCCAACATCTCTAGATTCACAGTCCTATGATCTGTCTTGAGTTACCTTCTCAGCTCTGCCACTTACTCACTAGGATGCTGGGCAAATCTCCTAACCTGTCTGCTTCAGTGATCATGACTGCAAAATGACAGGTAGGTGAGATTGCTTATAAGGTCCCTTCCAGCTCCAGATCTATAATCCAGTGATCCTACATCCTTATGGTGTGTGCCTATAAGAAGCAAGATGAAGAAAGCTTGGGAAACTCTGAAGTAGAAAATGGGATGGTACCAGAGGAAAAATGGGTTTATTTGATATTTCCTGTGAAACTTAATTTTTATATCATTAAATAAAGCACAGAGTAGAAGTATCTTTAAGGACTCTGACTCAGAATGTTCCCACCTGTCCCATCCTGTTGCAAAGTGTCAAGGGGCAGGGCCATGTTCTTTTACTGAGCTGGGATTTTATAACACCAAATATTTCCTGAAACGAGTAGGCAAGGGTTTGGGCAACTTTGTATTATACAGGGATTTTTATTGCAAAGGTAACAAGTATTTCCATTTGTGTGTTGTTAAACTGAGTGAGAAGAGACTGGCAGCTTTCACCTAGATTTCTGTTTCCTCCTGGGTCTTACTGCAGTTAAAATGAGAAATGAGTTTAAAATAAGAATCCCCATTCAGATCAATAAATCCTTCCCTTCCTGAAGGAATACACAGCACTGTTCTCTGTGTCTGAACCTTTCCACGGAAGGAGAATTAAATTACACACTGTGCAGAGGTATATTGATTTTTCAGGCCAGAAGGGGCCACTTAGCTATGGAAAGAGGCAATTAACTAATTGGTACCTTCTGGTCTGGAAGAATTAATGCATTTCTCCCAAAGAAAACAATTCACTGTTTTGCCATTACAGAATGTGGCCTGCTATTTCCTTACCAAATACAGGAATGCCTTTTTCTGACTTTGCTGGAGAATGAGGAATTTTCCAATAACTGGTGCTAAACTTTTGCATGAAAATTTAACCATTTGAATAAAAAATATTTTAAAAACGTACTTAGTATATACTTATCTGTCATATTAAGCAAAAGATATAGATCATAATGTAATCTTCTAATCACTCTGGGTCATTTCTTAGAAACACACTTAACTGGGTTCTTCAATGATGCCCTTTAGGATGCTGGAGCAGATAGATGTTTGCCTCACACTGAAAGGCCCTCAACTGTTGTGGGTTTTATATTTCTGCTGTTTCCTTCCTTCTTATCAGATTGTGAGCTGTCACTTTTTTGTCAGCAGTCCTCATTCTTGATTTTAGTGGTATCCTCTCTCCCACCCCCACCAAGAATGCACCAAACTCATGTGGGACTGAGGAACCAACCAGAAAATCAATCATATTAGGACTATATATATATAAGATATAGCTTCTCATTTAAGCCAAAATGAGGGGCTAGGATCCCTCCTATGGAATAAAGTAAATGTTTTTTTTTTTTTTTGTAGGACTGCTTGACACAATGAAGAGAGAGCTGGCCTTAAAACCTAGCCTTGACCAGAGAAGTCCCCTCTCTGCCCCACACTGGTGGTGTGGCCCTGGGAGAGTCACAATCTTTCAGTATTGACAAGTGAAAATCAATCCTGACTGATGAACAATTAATGAAGAGGTGGGCATATTAATGAGTAAGTGGGCTAAAAGTTTTCAGCTCCTCCTCCTGAGAATGTGGCTTGATCATGAGATTCAGTGGCCTCCAGCAATCTGAACAAAGGAATCTATCTCTCTACCCAGACCACTCTGGTCAATTTTCTCTTTCTCGAGCTGAGTTACCCTAGACTCTGATGGAAGGTTGGCAAGGGCAATTTGATGCTCTGGGGCTGTAATTCTCCTAGACTAGATTCTATTTACACGCTAAACAAAAATAAGTTTTCCTAGTTGGGTACTGGTTTGCATTGGTATAGAGTTTTTCCTCATCTGGGAGTTCTCAAAACTAATAAATTCACAGGTCATCTATGTCCCTGTTGCCCCTACTCTGTGGTCTATATTCTGAAAGAATGAGGCTGCTAGCAGTCTGCCAGATCAAAAAGACAGAAGACCTAGTTTTCTTCTTTACCGATAAGATTGAAGTCATTTGTTGTGAGCCTCCTAATCTTCCCTCCTCTACAACTCAAAAACTTCACCATGTTTTCACACATTGTACCTATTTAATCAATCAAGAAGCAAGTACTTATAAACCACCTACCCCGTGCTAGGCACTGGAGATACAAAGAATGAAAGTCTCTACTCAAAAGGAGCTCATGGTCTAGAGGAAAAGACAAGGACTTTTGTAAGTATATTCAGAATAAATACAAATAGTCTAAGTACAAATAAAGACAAATACAAGGTAGTTTTGGAGGGGGACACTAATATTGGGGGGGAAATCAGGAAAGACTTCATACAGAAGATGGTGGTTGAGCTACATCTGGAGGAAAGAGATGGACTCTGCGGCAAAGCTGAGGACATGAATTTAATCATCTTTTTTTCTTTATACACTAATTGGTTTTTTCCCTGATGCTCATAAATATACTTAGATCTCCACATCCCAACTTTTATTTAATCCCGCTGTCTCTTCAAGCTATTGTTCTATAGCTCTCCTCCCTCTCATAGCCTAAGTCCTTGACTCCTTGCAATTACCACCAATTTCTCAAGTTTTACTCATTTTCTTAAATCCTACAAATCTGGCATCCTACCCAACCATCCATTTGAACATGCTTTCCCCAAGCTTGTCAATGGCTCAACCAAATGGCCTTTGCTTAGTCTTCATCTTTCTTGACTTCTTTACAGAGCTTGACACTGTTGACCAACTTCTTCCTCTATCCTGACAGTAATCTTTTCTGGTTCTCCTCCAATCTGTCTGACCTGCCTTCTCTGTCTCATTTTCTGGATCTTCCTCCTGACTGTGGGGCACCTTCTTCCCTCTCCATCCCCTTTCTTCATACTCTGGCCTCAGGAGCCTTTCCTGTTTCTCCTTCTACCTCTTCACAGGTCATATTCCTTCTCCTGTCCCTTAAGCATACTGGTTCACTCTGTTTTCTCTTTTCTCCCTACACTCTCTCCTTTGGTGATTTCATCAGTTTGCATGGGTTTGGGTTATCACTTTCCCAGATGTTTATACTCAGTGCCAATCTCTCCCCTGAGTTCCAGCCTCACATTCCCAACTAGCTAAACATAAATAGCTGCCAGGAACTTCACATTCAATTTATCCAGAACTGAATCTATCATCTTTTCCCTAAACCTGCCTTGATTTCTAATTTCTTACAACATGAACCCAGATAAATACTAGACAGGAAAGAAAAAGAAGTAAAGGAAAAATGAGACAAATGATCTAGGAAAATTTGAGATGGGAAAGAACACTAAAAACTGGAGATATCAGGAAAGGATTCATGGAGAAAGTGGTACCTAATCAGAAAAAATTTTTATTGTCATTGATTAGTTCTGTCAATTTTGTTGCTATTGTTGAGTTGTTTCAATTGTGTCTAGTTCTTTATGACCCCATTTGGGGTTTTCGTGGCAAAGATAATGGAGTGGTTTTCCATTTCCTTCTCCAGCTTGTTTTATAGAGGAAGAAACTAAGGTAAATAGGGTTGAGTGATTTGCCTAAGGTCACACAGCTAGTAAGGGTCTGAGGCTAGATTTGAACTCAGGAAGATGAGTTTTCTTGACTCCAAGCACAGTAACCTCTCCACTGGGCCACTTACGCATCAATTTTACCTCCATAATACCTCTCATATCCATACTCTCCTCTCCAGTTATATTGCCCCCACACTAGTTCAGGCCCTCACATCCTTTTTCCTAGAATATTTTAATATGCTCTGAACTGATCTCTCTGCATGTAATGTAATGCCAAAAGAAGGCAACTTCCCAGGTTCAAAATACCAGCATAGGTGCTCTCTATTTTATTCAGTAACAAACCCAGAACAGAGAAGATCAAAACATGACATCATTCCAAATACAGCATTTACTAAGCCTGATTAAATAATCTCCAAGGACTACCCCACCCCAGGACCTTCCAATCATTCAATCAATTACAAAGTCTCTGTTCTAAATACTTCTCCACCCCTAGGCTATACCTTAATTAAGTCCACCACAAAGCCCCTC
>NW_027185776.1:2517801-2778052 GCF_028583685.1 Petaurus breviceps papuanus | reverse complement strand
GAGACAAGGCTTAGCAAGGCCATAAGATACATTGCCAGTCCCTTCATGAATTTATCCTCTGTCTGTAGAACAGTCCTAGAACCCCTGAACACATTAGCAAAGCCCTCTCCCAGGATTTCTGTAAACATCCAACAAGAAAATCCTTCTTCAGGGCTTCCGAACCAACAGAAAGGTTCCCAGACCCCTGCAACAACAGCACTGTCCCTCACCAGTGGACAGTATTTACTCTGTCTGCAGGACAGTCTCCAGACCCCTGCAACAACAGTACTGTCCCTCACCAGTGGACAGTATTCACTCTCTGTCTGCAGGACGGTCTCAGGGCTTCTTAGCGAACAGCCAGGTTCCAGGACTTCTTCAACAAAAGGACTGTCTTTCACCAGTGGACAAATCTGGCAAAACAACATCAAAACAGACAGACAAAGTACCAGCAAAACAGCCATGTCTCCTCAGTCCTTGGCAGCTCAGGGGGCAGGTCTCAAAAGTCCAGGGCAATTCAAAGCGGCCACCAGCAATTCTCTTAGTCTCTCTCTCTCCACGAGGTGCTGCTTCCAAAAAAGATCTTCCGCCTCTCTCTAGTGTCTCTCCAAATCTACATCACCAGCTCCTCCCAGTTCAGGACTTTCTTTTCACATCAACAAGCCCATCCCACAGGTGGGATTAACAAACTCTGGGTTTTAACACAATCAATTTGAAAACCAAGCCAATACAGGGGAATCTTTAATTGCCATTACTATCACACATACACAACCAAAAGCCTTTTCCAGTAGACAAATGGTTGAAGGATTTAAACAAACAGTTCACAAAGGAAGAATTGCAAACTTAATCACCTGAAAGAATGTTCCAAATTACTAATAAGAGAAATGCAAAACAAAATAACCCTGAGGTTTCACTCAGCAAACTGGCAAAGATGACAAAAGTTAAGAATAGTCAAAGTTGGAGGGTTGGTAGAAAGATAAGTATATTGGTACATTGTTGGTGGAACTATGAATGAGTACCACCGTTTTAGAAAGCAATTTGGATTTATGCAAATAAAGATTTTAAAATTCCATACCTTTGATTCAGAGATTCTATTACTGAGCTTATACCCCAAAGAGGACATTAATAAGACAAAAATCCTTCTTGTGCTTTATACCCTAAGCCTTCAAGTGCCTAGGGTCAAATTCAGGCCATAATGAGGCATCCAGGAGGAAATGATGATGATGGTGATGGCAAGCATTTATATAGTTGTAATGGGCTGGCATGTGGATGTTACTATGTTTTTGCCCATGTATGTTATGTGTGTCCACATGGGTCTTTCTAGATGTGACCCACAGAGAGACAAAAAAAGGTATCTCTAGTTTCTCTTCAATAACCCTTTTCTGCCAATGAGGAGAAAGTCCTATACATTTGTCTCTTTGACAGTTACATAGCACTTCAAGGTTTATAAAGCACTTTACATGTCATCTCATTTGATCCTCACAGAAACTTTCTGGGGTAGGTGCTATTATTATCCCCATTTTACAAATGAAGAAACTGAGGCAAACTAAGGTTAAGGGATTTATCCAGTATCACATAGCTAGTAAGTGTCTGATGCAGGATTGACCCCAGCTCTTCCTAACTACAAGTTTAGCACTCTCTCTACTAAGACCTGTGGCTACCTCAATTGACTTCAACTGGAGATGCTTTCTAGGCTGGTTCACATTTTAGCCCCTGGCTTTTCAGAAACAAGGCCAAGTGGCTGTGAAACCTTGGTCTAGATTACAGAAAAAAAAGTTATGGAATTTCCTTCTGTGGACGTCCTGGATGTTTGCTTGCATAGGCCACCATCTGTCTGGGAGAGTTCAGGCTAGTCTCCACCTCTTAGGCCAACTCAGTATATGGAACTCATTATCTTCAATCTGATGCTTCCCCAGACAATGTTACATAACATATTTTCAAAATGAGGACAGATGAGACCATCTCCATTATTTAGCTTAAGGAAGTTTACTGAATGTTCAGAACAAGCCCAGCGTGACTCCAAAAATAATTTGGTATGCCACTAAAATGAAAGTCACTCTGGCTTTTCCTGTCTTGTATTTCCAGGCTAGGAAATAAGAACAACAATACCAGCCCTCCATCCCTCAGCGGTCTGTTGTGGGAACAGATATGATTTTTAAAACCATAAATCAGGGAGGTGCTATGTTCATAAAGCTTTTTCTTGTTGTTTCTTTTGTAATTAACACAGAGTACACTTTCCCCACCACCTCTTCTATTTTTAAGTCTCCTTTGATGGTAATGGACAGTCCCTGAGTCAGCCTCTTCATGTTAGTAATAATAAATGAATTTTAAAAAGGCCTTAAATTGTGCCTTTTTTGAGACTCTAGGGGGAACATCAGAGAGGCGAGGGTACTTAATTTTCTAATGTAGTTCACACATTAATGGACAAGGTGAACCTCTTGGGCTTTAGCTGAGGCCTAAATGATTTAGTGAAAGAAATGAGATGGTACCTCTGAGTCCTTTTACAGATTAGAGGTCCTCTCCCTTCCCCTTTTTCACCCTCTCCTCCCATTTCCTCTTCTCTCTTTTCCTTCTCCTCTCCCTCTCCTCAGTTTTCTCATCTGAAGAATGAAAAGGGTTTGGCTAAATGAGTTCTATGATCCTCATAACTTAAAGTACACATCTAGGTACAAAGAGTAGTGGGAAACAAAATGAAAAAGTCTCATCTAATGATTATTATTTTTATTTTTTAAATTAAATTTTATCTTAAATTTTAAATTCTCTCACTCTCTCCTCCCCTCCTCCACCCACTGAGAAGGCAAGAAAAACAAAACCCATTACAAATATGTATAATCATGTAAAGCAAATTAGCCATGTTCCCAAAAACAATAAAGAAAAAGAGAAGGAAAAAGGATTCAAGTGGCAATCTGAGGCCATCAATAAATTAATCAATAAATACTTATAAGTGCCTACTATGTTCCAGGAACTGTGCTAAATAATAAATAGGTTTCGGGGTGGCCAGGTGGCTCAGCGAGTAAGAGCACCGGCTCCAGTGTTGGGATGACCTGGGGATCAAATCTGGGCTCAGATACTTAGCACCACACCCAGAAATAACTGGCCGTGTAACCTTAAGCAAGTTAGTTAACCCCGATTGCTTAAAATAATAATAATAATAATAATAATAAATAGGTTTCTATCTGGAGGTGGGTAACATGTTTCATCATGAGTCCTTTGGAATTATGTTTGGTCACTGTATTGATCAGAATTGCTTAGTTTTTCAAACTTGATTATCTTTTCAGTATTGCTGTATAAATTTTTCTCTTGGTTCTTCTCACTTCATTTTGCATCAGTACATACAAGTTTCCTCAGGTTTTTTTCTGAAACCATCCCCTTTATAATTTCTCATAGCATAATAGTGTTCTATCACATTCACATACTGTAACTTGTTCAACCATTCTCCAATTGATGGACATTCAGTTTCCAATTCTTTGCCATCACAAAGAGTTACCATAAATATTTTTGTACATATAGGTCCTTTTCCTCTTTCTTTGATCTCTTTCTATGCAGTATCATAGTAGTATCACTAGGTCAAAGAGTATGCATGGTTTAATAACTATTTGAGCATAGTTCCAAAGTGCTTTCCAGAATGGTTGGACTAGTTCACAGTTTCACCAACAGTGCATTAGTGTACCTATTTTCCCATAGCACCTCCAATCTAATGGGTATGAGGTGATACCTCAGAGTTGCTTTAATTTACATATAATTAAGGTCCAGAGGCTTTATTATACTCTATAATTATAAGAATTATACTCCATAATTCTTTCTTTGTGCCAAGAGGGTACCTACCTTTGCTTAGACTCATACAATGTTAAACTTGGAAGGTACCTTAGAGAGCAGTTAGTTGGACCTCTTCATTTTACAGCTGAGGAAATTGAGGCCCATAGATACATGAACAAAGTTACCTGGCCAGTTTGTGGAAGAGCCTAGACTAGGAGCCAGATCTTTTGACCCCTTTGCTCTTCTCAGAATATCATATTGCCAACTATGACCTAGGTTCCTCAAGGGCTGCCTAAAAGACATCTTGACCTGTGCTAGTGGCACCTTCATGTCTGAAACTAAGCTTATGCTCTTTCTTTTGCAACTTACTTTTCCTTCTGACTTTACTATTTCTATCTATAACAACACCATTAGCCCTGTCTCTCATATTATACACACACAACTTAGTGTATCCTTTAATTCTTCTCTCTCCCTCACTTCTAATTTGTTTGCCAAGACCTGTCAATACTATCTCTGTATTAGCTCTTCTAATCATCCCCCTTCTCTTTATTTCCCAACAGAGTCCTATTACTTCCGCAGGAGAGAGATGGGATGGGGCAGTGGAAAGGAGGATAGACTTAGGCCAGGATTCAAATCCTGACCTAACTACATCACCATTTAATCTCTCTAAGCCTCAGCTTCCCCATCAATAAAATGCACACCATAATATTTGCAGTAATATCATAGACATAGAGCCAAAAGGGATATCTGAGGACATCCAGTCCAACAACTTTCTTTTTGTAAGTGAAGAAAGTGAGGCCTAGAGAGGTTAAGTGATTTACGCAGATCTCACAGGTTGTAACAGAGCAGAAACTTGAACCCAATGCCTCTGACTCCAAGTCCAGAGTTCATTTCACTGTACTTTGCAAGCCCTGACATGCTTAGTACAAGCCTTTGTTACCACTCATCTGGGCTACTCTAACAGCCTCCTCAAAAGTCTTTTCAGCTCCACACACCTTCTCTTCACCATCTCCCAATCTGTCCTTTTACTGCTGTCATTAATCTGTTTAATGTCAAAGTCTGATCAATGTCATTCTTCTAATCAAAATCCTAACATAGTTCCTTATTCCTTACTGAATAAAGCTCTAACTCCTCAGCCTAGCACACAGGAACCTCATGGGAACTTTCTCATCTATAAAGCTAAGGGATTGGACTAAAAGGTGGCTCTTCTAGCCTAACATAAGCAGAAAACATTGGCAATATCTCTGCACTATCAGAGATCTGAATTACCCCAGTCATGGCCCTGCCCCTCCAGGCACATGCATCCTTATCTGTGTGCCTTCCACATGACTACCCTGTCCATATGCTTCCTTGGCATCTGCTCCTTTCAAAAACATTTACTATGTTTGTACCCTCCAAGCCTGTGTTCTGGTCACATGTGTTCTTTGCATGTATGCCCTTATCACTGTCGGGGGATTAAAATATATACACACATATATACATGTGATGTATTGTATACATGCATATACATGTATGTATGGGGAAGTGAGAAATCTTTCATTGTTCCTTTATTTCTTGCTTATATGCTTTTTGGTTTTGAACAAATATATCCTGTGGCTGGCTTGTAAAAGTAAACACAGGGGAACCTGTAAGGATGGTTGTGAATAGGTAGTAACCCAGCGATTGCCTCAAACCTGGGATAGCTTTTCTGAGAGTACTGATAGTAGGTATCCCAGGTGCTGCATTAACTTAGAAACACACTAGTGTTCATGAATGATGTAAATGGGTCTTTGGATCGTACTAAGAACTCAAATGAGTTCTGAAATAACGGCACATCTCTGTTGTTTCTTAAACTACAAAAGGTCAGACAACGACAAAGGCACAATATGTATCAGTGGTCTGAATGGGAACTGCCTATTCTCTCTCCTTCATCCAAACTGCTCATTTGTTTTTCCTTCCACAATGTCATCTTCATAGGAAAGAATTTTCCTGTTACTACATCTTGATGGATCTTTCTCTTTTTTCCTTCTTAGGGGTTCCTTAAAAGCTCCAAGTAGCCCTCTTGAGAGAGCAAGAAGATGGATGCTAGCTATGAAACAGGGTAATTTGTTGTGGGTGGGAGTGGCCTCATGCTAAGGTAGCTCATCTTGAGTCATAAATCAGACTTGTACCATGTATGATAATTTGGGATCACTTTTTCCCCCTGGAGGAAATGGTTTTATAATTTCATCATTATGGTGATTATATTTATCCAGTTTACATGTACCACACTTAACCTAATGTTGCTGCTTCCCTCAGATGAAGTATCTGTGCCTCAAGTTATAGAGTCATTGCATTTTAGAATTAGAATCTTGTCCAACCTCTTCTTCAGTCATGATTCCCTGCTACAATATCCCTAACAAGTAGCTCTCTAGACTTCTCTGAGACACTCTCAGAATTGATGATCTCAACAGTTATTTAAAAGGTGCTTCCTTGTTTTGAGCTACAGTTTTCTCCCCTAAGGCTTAAGGGCCTTAGTTCTGCTCTCTGGGGTCAATTAATCAATTAACAAGCCTTTTATATTACATGCCTACTATGTATCAGGCACAGGAGATACGAAGACAAAAAAAAATGAAACAGTGCCTGCAAGGAGATTACATTTTATCATGGAGACCATACATAGAAAATGTAAGTCAATTTTGTGAGGAAGGCACTTGCAGCTGGGGTGGGGGATAATGTCTAACTTCTTAAGTAACATGATTTTAGGAAATGGTGCATTGCAATGGAAAGAATAAAGGCTATGGAGTCAGGAGAGACCTAGCTTCAAATTCTGCTTCTGATTTTCTCTACTTATAGTCCTATGGCCATGGAAAAGTCATTTAATTTAAATGAAGATTAAGTGAGATAACATATGCAAAATGTGTGTAAGCTTTAAAACATAATTATCAGCTATTAGTTCTCTGTGATGGCATGTTAATGTTTGCCTGATGCAAGCATCATTTCAACTATTATTCACTCCCACTCATTATACTGAAAGTAGAAGACTTTGTAATTCTCTTCAAAGCTGAACTTTGAGTGTAAAACTTTTTCTTTCTTTTTTTTTTGGGGGGGGGAGGGTCTTTCTCTCTCTCTAGGACCTAGCTCCATGTATAAAAGAATTCAACTGGATTGAATTTACATTTCCCATTACTCCCTTTGGTACCTTCGACTTTCCAACTAGTATGGCCTATTTACTGCTCCTGGAATGACTTGTCCTCCATACATGACATTACATCTCTCCATCTCTATGATTTTACATGGGCTCTACTCCATGCTGGGAATGTGGTCCCTCCTCACCTTCACCTCTGAGAATCTTTAACTTCATTCAAGGGTCATCTCAGCTGCTACTTCTTATTGGAAACTCTTTCATGACCCCTCTAGTTTGTTAGGGTCTTTTTTGGGGGAGGAGAGGCAATCAGGGTTAAGTGACTTGCCCAGGGTTACACAGCTAGTAAGTGTATGAGGCCGGATTTGAACTCAGGTCTTTCTGACTCCAGGCCCAGCACTCTATCCACCATTCCACCTAGCTGCCCAGAGATGGGTTTATTTTTTTTTCTTATTTTAAGCATCAAAACTTACCCTCTGACATGCCAGAAATTTTTCTAGGGTTGAATTTCTTCTGTAGAATCAAACTTCTAATTTTAGGAGGAAGGTGTGTCCTCAGATAGGTGATGGAAATCATTTATCTATCCTGGAATGAGACAAGGACAATTTGGTTAAGCAGAATAAGAGCTAAGGGGAAGAGATATAAAAACCTTTGCTCCCTGAAGTAACTGATGTGCCTAATTTCATTCTCAAAATCCCTGAGTCCAAGCAATTATTCTCTCACTGACTATTCCCATCTCTAGTCCTGGATTAATAATAATTAGTAATAATAATAGATAACATGTATATAGCACCTATTATGGGCCAGGCACTATTCTAAGTGCTTGGCAATTATCTTATTTGATCCTCATAACATGTGAGGTAGGTGCTATTACTATCCCCATTTTACAGATGAAGAAACTGAGACAAACAGATTACGTGATTTGCCTAGGGTCCCATGGCTAATATAAGTGTCTAAGGTTGGATCTGAAATCAGATCTTCCTGACTCAAGGCCTGGCACTCTATCCATTCTACTCTCTAGCTGATTATGGTCAATAAGGCCCCTGGTTAGCTATGCCTCAGTTTCTGATCAGAAAGTCATACCACTTCACACTATCTTTGCTTTCTCCCACTGTAATTCATAGGAAGTCCTGCTTCTGATCCTCTCTACCTAGTCAAACATTACCTGTCCATTCCTCCCCACTTTGCCCAAGTTCCACCTCCTTCAGGAAGCCATCTTTTCTCCACCTCTCCAGCTCCTACTTTCCTGAGAATTACTTTTTGTCTCTACTGAGGCACTTAATATTTTCATAGAGATGGGATTCTTAACTCTGTGTGTGTATGTGTTAGTATGTTATGGACACCTTTGCAATATGGACCTATTCTCAGAATAATGTTTATTGCCTACATTCATAATTGAAGGAAATGCTAAACTTCAGTTATAGATTAGTGAAAATGAAGATCTAATTTTTTTTTTTTTTTAAGCAATCAGGGTTAAGTAACTTGCTCAAGGTTACACGGCCAGTTATTTCTGGGTGTGGTGCTGAGTGTCTGAGCCCAGGATTCGATCTCCAGGTCGTCCCAACACTGGAGCCGATGCTCTTACTCGCTGAGCCACCTGGCCGCCCCTAAGCAATTGGGGTTAAGTAACTTGCTCAAGGTTACACGGCCAGGTGTTTCTGGGTGGGTGCTAAGTGTCCGAGCCCGGGATTCGATCTCCAGGTCTTCTCAACACTGGAGCCGGTGCTCTTACTCGCTGTGCTACCTGGCCGCCCGAAGATCTAATTTTTTCCCCATCCAAGTTCA
Organism: Petaurus breviceps papuanus; assembly: GCF_028583685.1. NCBI lineage: Eukaryota > Metazoa > Chordata > Mammalia > Diprotodontia > Petauridae > Petaurus > Petaurus breviceps. The sequence goes on along the minus strand of NW_027185776.1, from coordinate 2,769,432 downwards.
CAACCCCCCTTAAATCCACACACAGATCCCTTCTGGGGGGAGGGGTATCGGTGAACCATAGGTTAAGAATTTTTATCATAAAATCAATAACACCCAGAGATAGCTGGCATGGGTTCAAGGTACTCTGCCAGTACACGTCCAATAAAACCGTATCTCATAAATCTCCATTGGTGTGTTTAGCTTTAATAATCTGCTACAGGACACAGTTCCAAACAAATGGCAGAGTAAGAGAAGAGGAAATGTGGAATTTGCCCCATACACCTAGAGCATTTCATCCCACAAATAACACACCATCAGTGGGAAGAGTGGACATATAAGGGAAGAAGTGGGATTAGGGCAACTGTTTGGAAGGGCACACACATAGTGGGCAGCTAGGTGGCACAGTGGATAGAGTGCCAGGCCTAAAGCCAGAAAGAATCCTCTTCATGAATTCAAATCTGGCCTCAGATACTAATTTGCTGTGTGACCCTGGGCAAGTCATTTAGCCCTGTTTGCCTCAGTTTCCTCATCTGTAAAATGAGCTGAAGAAGGAAATGGCACACCATTCCAATATCCTTTGCCAAGCAAACGCCAAAATGGGTCACAAAGAGTCAAACACAATTGAAAACAACTCAACAACAACAAACATAGTGAAAATGTGTGGCCATGGGGTATGTATGGGCAGAGAGGCAACTGAAGCCCCTGAAGCTGAAAGATCATTGAAGTCTTCTGATGGGTGATGTCATAGCACTCTCTGGGGGTTCTTTGCAGGATGTATAATATTAACTGGCTACTCCTTTTCTAGACAAGTTATTCCTGCTGAACACAGTCTCAGCTAAACTTTCCTTTCTTATCTGTTGCCTGGCTGTGTGAGTATCTGGCTTCAGCTGAGGTCCTTGGCTGTATTGTTGTTGTTCAGTCATTTCAGTAATATTCTACTCTTCATGACCCCATTTGAGGTTTTCTTGGCAGAGATACTGGAGTGGTTTGCCATTTCCTTCTCTAGTTCACTTTACAGATGAGGAAACCAAGGCAAATATGGTTAAAGTGACTTGCCCAGGGTCACATAGCTAGTTAGTGTCTGAGGCCAGATTTGAACTCAAGAAAATGAGTCTTCCTGACTTCAGGCCCAACACTCTATCTATTTGTGCCACCTACCGTGTTTCCCCGATAATAAGACACTGTCTTATTAATTTTTTTGGACAGAAAAACACCAGAGGGCTTATTTTCAGGGGAGGGCTTATTTTAATGAACATTGACAGCAATTTTAATAAATAGGTAAATGTGAACAAAAAAAATGTACCTTTATTCAATAAGCAAATTACTGGGGAAGAACAGGATGACGCGCTCACTGCTGCAGCTCTGATTGGATGCAGCTCGGAGCGCAGCATGTGTTTCACAGGGGGGGGACGGTGCATACAGAGGGTACCGTAATGTAGCGTGTAGCGCAGGGGATCACCTTCACTACAGTAGCAATCTCAATAGGGCTTATTTTCGGGGGAGGGCTTATTTTAGAGGAATCTTACACAGTAAGGGGAGGGCTTATTTTCGGGATAGGTCTTATTATCAGGGAAACACGGTAACTCCCCCTAAATATTACTATTTTCTGAGAAGAAAAGGCTCTGTGGTAGTCTTTTAGTTAAAAACTACAGGGTTTTAAAAATAGTTTTTAAAGAAAATGACCACAACAGCTAAGATCAGCAAAAACCTTCCCCAAGTAGGGCATAAGGGGGAATCTTCTCAGCTTTCCCCCCCTCTTACACAATGAACTGGTTCCTCTCAGTTCTGACTACTATGAATGCAGCATAGTACAATGGGAAAAGGACTAAATACAGAATCAGAAGACCTCAGTTCAAATCCCATATCCCTCCACAGGCCTCAGTTTCCTCATTTTTTAGATGGCCTCTGAGATTCCTTCCAGCTCTAGATTTATGATCTCCTCCTGCAGGAGATCTCAATCCTAGACACCAAGATCTTTAGAAAAAAAAGAACAAAATTACATGTAGTTGGTACTGTTAGGTTAAAGTTGGCCTTTCTATTAGACTCAGTTTTTTTGGCTTTGGGACCCAGGTTCTCTGTTAGAGACCTCACTGTCCTTCATGGTGAACATACAATATACTTGCAAAATTCAACCTCTGAAGGTTAAGCTAGATCTGATCATTATTCATGCAAGGGCTCACAAGCCAATAACTACCAAATTGTTGTGGAGCTTGAGGTCTACAATTTGTTGTTTTGTTTTTAAATATCCAAGCCTTTCCCCCCTTCTTCCATGTAAATGAGTATAAGTTGAAAGGAAAGGAAGAGAGACAAAGCTAAGCCTGAGGGGCAAGCTCATTGTCTCTTTTATGTGGGTAATGGGGGGCCTGGCACACTGCAGAACACCTCAGTTTGTTAAGATGGGGACATCTCTGTGGAAGGTGATAGGGAACAAAGCGTCTGCTTCCACATTTTCCTACTATTTTCCAGGTAGATGACATCATCTTAACTGATGGTTTTGGCACATGTGCTAGACTCCCCACTAATCTGCTTAGCCACATTCCTGATCTTTTATCTGTGGATCTGGCCAGCAAAGACTAAAAGGCCTGACTTCATTCAGCACAGTCCCTATGATTATGGTCTCACTTTTGCTCAGCCCTGCTGTTACTATCCAAAGAGAAATTCAAATGGAATTCTTAGCCACCAACTCATTTTTTTTCAACCTTAACCTCACAGAAGAATAACATGCAAACTCCAGGGCCATTTCAATGAATCGCTGGGGATGACACCAATTTTCTACAAACAAAAAACATTGGTGGTGCAGTGATGTCCAAGTTCAGCTAAGTCTCTGGGTAAATAACTCCTCAAATGAATTCCATATAACATGTAAACATGTTCAGCAGCTTAAAACAGCTGCTGTGGTTGTTTGAAGCCAAGTACACATACGCCTGTTGGGATAGAATTGAACACTTCTGGGTCCAAGTAAGGACAAACTTGTCAGGCAAACATTCTAAGGTCATCTTTCCCCTGCCATCGTCAAGGAATTCTGAAAGCTTCTCATGCAAATGTCAAGACTGTAGGATGTTTAATAAAGTTACATGATAAAATGTAAGCAGCATTTGACTAACAGTCAGGAGACCTGGGTTTGTATCTTGATTGTGACAATTATATGACCTTGGGAAAGGCATTCCCAAGTCCCTGAGATTTAGTTTCCTCATCTGCACAAAAGGGATAACAATACTTACACTACCTATCTCAAAAGGTTATTTGGAAGAAAGTACTTTTTTCACCTTTAAGTACCATAGAAATCCACTTTATTACTACTAGGGAAAGGGTAGGGAGAAGGGAACAAGCATTTATTAAGCACTTATTCTGCATTAGGCACCATACTAAGGGCTTTACAAATATTATCTCATTTGATCCTCACTACAATCCGGTGAGGTAGGTGCTGTTATCACCATTTTACAGATGAAGAAACTGAGTCAGACAAAGATTCAATGACTTGCCCGGAATCACAGAACTTTGATGTGTCTGAGGCTGGTGCTTAGCGCAAGTCAGAGTCTCTCAGGTAATCCTTTCAACAACTAGACTAGATTCTAAACAAAGTATTATTCTACTTAATTATCATGTTTCCATTTTATATATTTGAAGGCAGAGGAGAAGTTAGGAAAGCCCACTGAGGCTCAATTTAGATGTCTTCAAATATTTAACATACCATACAGAGGGGCTGTGGTTCTATCACAAAATTTGAGAAAGTATAGAATATGGCCCTTTGCTCATTACCAGTGCCCCAAATCCCACCATTAGAGGTTTACTCCTTTGCTCTAGATCTTCAAGTGTTCTCTATTAAAGAGTATATACTTCTGGGAGAGGGAATACCTCATGTCGTTATTAGCTTACCCATTTATTGGGATTAGGAGACAACCAACTGAGAGCAAGATAAATCCGTATGAGGTGGGAGATAGGGCAAGTACCAGGAAGGGTATCAAATGATCATTATTAAAATATTAACTGTTCTCGCCTATCTCACAGTCTTCCCATGGTTGGCAGCTTTGTATTGAGTTGCATTTTGTGCAAAAACCGAAAACCAAATCCTGTACCCAAAATGATTCTACCCTAATCCTTCACCCTAAAAGCCTTACCTCTCAGTTTGATATCCAAAGACCTCCCTAGAATAGCCTTAACATTTCTCTCCAACTTTATTTCTCACTTTTTCCACAAGCTTCATTCCAGTTACTAATTCTCAAGCTGGGAGTCCATGATCTTTTTTAAAAAAAATATCTATTTCAATAGAGTTGGTTTGCTTTGTAATCCTACGTACTTTATTTTGTGTACTCAATAATATGCTGAGGAGTGTTCTGTAGGCATCACAACAGTACCAAAGAGGTCCATGAGATAAAAAAAGGTTAAGAATCCTTGGTTTAGCTGAAGTAGTTCAATGATTACCTCATAAAGACAGTGTGGAGGATAATTCTGCTCAGCCCCTTTCCTGGAATACTCTGCCCTTCTTTTCTGATTACGTCCATGTAATAGATTGGAAAAAGCACTGAGTTTAGAATCCAAAGACCTGGGACTGAAGCACCCCACTCTTTTACTTCATTACCTATGTGCTCTTTGGTGTGAGTCAATTCACTTTCCAGGCCTCAGTTTCCTTGTCTGTAGAATGAAAGATTTGAGGGGTAGCTAGGTGGTGCAGTGAATAGAGCACCAGCCCTTGAGTCAGGAGGACCTGAGTTCAAATCCAGCCTCAGACACTTAACATTTACTAGCCATGTGACCTTGGGCAAGTCACTTAACCCCAATTGCCCTCCAAAAAAAGGGCAAAAAAAATGACAGATTTGGACTAAATGATCTCCAAGGTCCCTTCTTACTCTAAAATCTTAGGATAAATATTCTTCAGTCTTCAAAATCCACCAAATCCTACTTTTTTCATAAAGCTTTCCCATGATCACATCAGCCCACCATGATTTCTCCAGCTCGACCTTCAGTAATGACAACTGACATTGTAAAAAATTAGTAAAAATATTTCATGCACATTATCTCATTTCAGCCTCATGCCAGTCCTAGGACATGGGTACCATTAGTACTGTTAACTCCATTTGAGGCTTTGCCATCCACCCTGACACTGCCACAGTAGGACTTCCCATTCTTCTCATCCACCTTGTAGTTTTACTTTTTTTATATACCATCTCCCCCAAATTATATTAGTCTTCTCATCTGCCCTTTTAGCTTTACTTTTTTTAATGTGCTATCTCCCCCAAATAGTGTGAGCTCTTTCAGAGTACGGACAATCTTATTTATTTCTGTTATATTCCAAGCACTTAGCATAGTGCTTAGAACATAGTGCACAATAAATACATTTTCATTAATTCATTTCACGAATGAGGAAATGGAGGCACAGAGTGGTTAGAGGTCTTGCCTATTCAATCTCAAGTTCCTGAGGGCTGGAACTGTTTCCCCCCCCCCTTTTTTTGTCCCAAGCTCTTCACCAGTTGGTTAGCACAGAATAAGTGCTTAATAAATTAATGACTGATAGGGTTATAATCTTTTGTAACTTCCATTTATCTCTGTGCTATTTCATTCTAATGAATTGAAGTTGATTGGTAGGAAAATTAATTGGAATTAAAATCTAAAACACAGCTTCTTTCTGTGCCATTCACCTGACAATTGCTATTTACTGCCTTATACTGTCATTATGTATGTCTTGCCAGACTGGAGAGTAAGCCCTTTGGGAATACCAAATAACCTTATGTATCGACCCTAAACCATAACCCAGGATACTTAAGCCACCCCCTCCCCAATTGCTATTAATTGACTACTTTTTTCAGAGCACATAGCACCTGCTGGGCCCAGCATGGTATCACCTAGGAATGGAGTTGGTATGCAAATCACTCTATATTCATTGCAGAATGATAAAGAGAACTGAAGTTATACAGAAGCTGCTTTAGTGTGGGATTCATGAATTTTAATGATAGAGGAGAGAAATACAGAGTCTGGAGAGAACAGCAGCATTTCTGAATGCACGTTGTACGTATGCTTGTGTCCCCCTCCTGCCTCCTCTTCCTCCAACTGTACCCTACCCCTGCCAAATCAGAATAACTAAGAGGTATTATGTATAGAAAGAGACTTTTAAAAAAGAAAATCCCCTCTCCTTGTTATCTTTTGACTTTTGATTTAACATGCTGGTTGGCAAGGAGTTACAGCTTGGTATAAATATAACCCCATGTGAAGGCTAGGTGGGTTAAGACGTCAGTAGCACAGTCAACAACACCTCCCTGATGCCTCCTCTTCTCTGACCTGAGCTTCAGGTCCCTGATCATTTGAGCACAAAACAGCTGCCCATGCCTCCTCCACAGGCAAACAGAGACAAGCAATCACACTGGGCTTGTCAGCTTGTTCTGGGAGCATGCTTTCTTCCCTCAGGTTAACTAGGGTAATGACCTAAATAGGAACACTATCCCCATGAAGTAGTGAGTTTGGATTCAGTCTGGAAACAGTACTGTACACATCTTGCTTCCCAAGGAGAGATTTTTTGTTGTTGTTGCTGTTATTCTTTTGGACTGGTAATAAACGTCTGTAAAAATGAACTGAACTGAACTGTCTGGCAGCCCTCAATGTGAGAGCTTTCTATCACCTTAAACTGTCTGAACAGGGCACAGATCAGCGTTTCTGCATCAATGGGATTATTCACATGAATCCCACCCCCCTCTTCCTTCTCTCTAAAATAAGGATAGGAGATAGATTTATTTGTCCCTCTGGATTTCTTAGGGCAGGTAGGTGGCACAGTGGATAGAGCGTTCCTAGCTGTGTGACCCTGGGCAAATCGCTTCACCCTATTTTGCCTCAGTTTCTTCATCTGTCAAATGAGCTAGAGAAGGAAATGGCAAAACGACCCCACCATCTTTGCCAAGAAAACCCCAAAAGGGGTCACGGAGAGTCGAACATGACTGAAATGACACAACAATAACAGAATCTCTTATTTCTGTGCCTTTTTTCTGGCTATCCTCAGGCCCTGAAATGCACTCCCTTCTCAGCTTCTTCTCTCTAAATCACCAGTTTCCTTCAAAGCTCAGCTCAAGCATAGGGCCTTTCTCGATCCCCACAGCTTCTAGACCTTCCCCAATAGAATGTAAACTCCCTGAGGGCAAAAACAATTCCATTTTGTCTTTTGCCCCAAGATCTTCACTGATTGGTTAGCACAGAATAGATGCTTAATAAATTGATGATCAACTGGGTTGTGGTCCCCACAATCTTTTGAAACTTTCATTTCGCTCTGTATTATTTCTTCTTAATGAATTGAAGTCAATTGGTAGGAAAATTATTTGAAACTGAAATTTAAAAATTCTCCCATCCTTCAACAACTCTTCCATTTCCTGAAAAGTATTTCTTAATGTAAAAGCTATTTTGCCTGCCCAGGAAAGGATAACAGATTTGAAAAAGTTCTGCTGGCAGCATGGTGACTTTTCAAATAGAAAAAAAGAGAGGGATTATTCAAGGAAGAGTATTTCTTAATCCATTATATTTGCTTGAATCATAACTCTGTGAGGTAGAAAGGACAAAATTATTATCATCATGTTGCAGAAGAGAAAAATGAGGATCAGAGAGATTAGGAAGTTAGCAGAGCCAATGTTTGAAGGCAAATATCCTTACTCCAAGGCCATATGAGTTCCACTAAACCATGAGTACCTATCTTTTCTTCTGAAAATGTTTATTTGGGAGAAATAATTGAGGGACAAGAGTAGCTAGATGGCACAATGGATACAGAGCCAGGCCTGAAGTCAGAAAGACCTGAATTCAAATCCAGCCTAAGACATTTACTAGCTATGTGACTGAACAAGTCACTTCACCCTGTTTGCCTCAGTTTCCTCATCTGTCAAATGAGCTGGGGAAGGAAATGGCAAACCACTCCAGTATTGTTGCCAAAAAAAATCCCCACATGGGGTCTCGAAGAATCAGACATGACTGAAACAAATGAATAACTAAGGGGCAAGGGAGAAAAGTAAACAGAGTAATGACTATCCTACAATACTCATTTTGCCTTTTGGTATATATTTCTATGACTGACCCTCTTGTCCCACTTATATGTCACCACCCTCTCCTACCTCTACATAAATTATTATTTAACATAGCAAGAATCCTCTAAATTAATAATACCAAGAATGGCTGAGTCCTTGATAAATAGACAGCTGGCCATTAGCATTTCCTCCGCCTGGAATGTATCTAAGTGTTATAATTAATACATGGGATACATTCTTAATTATAGTTTCTCTGTAACTGAATCACCTTCCACCTTGAATTACTCAAATAGATTTAAATAAAAGCGAAAAAGATCATCTGTTTGATGAAAAAGCACTCACAGTTTGGTTGTCCTTGCTTTGTTTTCCCTGGATTTGAAAGTAGCTTTTCTTCTCTTTGTAATTTGAACTAATGCATCCCTTAGAGCAGCGGTTCCCACACTTATTTGGCCTACCATGTCCTTTAAAAAAAAAAAAGTATTCAGGGAGGCTAGGTGGTGCAGTGAATAGAGCACCAGCCCCGGAGTCAGGAGAACCTGAGTTCAAATTGAGCCTCATACACCTAACACTACCCACATGACTTTGGGCAAGTCACTTAACCCCAATTGCGCTGCCTTCCCCACTCCAAAAAGTAAAAAAAAAAAGTACCCAGTCCCCCCCCCTTAGAAATATACTTTAATTTTTTAATGGCTTTTTTGGGGGGGAAATCTAAATCGCATCAAAAAAAATTTTTTTTAAATGACACATTTTAAATTTAATAATTTATTATAAATGTGTAGTTTTTTTTCCTGCATTGGAATTTTGATGACACAATATAGCATCATGTAACCATATAGTATCATATTATAAAGAAGTCATTACATGCACACATTCCTGCTGGTGCATGTTGGAATTATCGACAATGTGGTACATGCTTGCTTGCCAACACCTGCTTGTTAAGACCTGTCTGCTGACTCGACCACTGATGGGTTATAACTTACATTCTGTGAATTTATTTGGAAAAATAATGTAATCACTATGATTTTAAGTTTTGTACAACAGATGAAATATGTACAAGTGGTTTTTCAAATTTTTCTTATCTTCTTTCTTTATGTTTCCACTGCCCCCTTATTTTTATTCAATACACCCAGTTGTACCTGAGGTGATTACTCTCCTCTAGATCATTCCAGTGCCCCCTCAGGGGGAAGTACTGCCTACTTTGGGAATCTATAGAGGTAGCTAAGTGGCCAGTGGATAGAGCATTGGACCTGGAGTCAGGAAGACCTGAGCTCAAATGGGGCCTCAGAAACTTTCTAGCTGTGTAGCCCCAGGTTAATAATTTAACTTCTCATTGCCTCAGTTTCCTCAAGTCTAAAATGGAGGTAATAATAGCAATTAACTCTCAGAACCATTGTGAGGATTAAATGAAATAATATTCATAAATCATTCAGCACAGTGATAGGCACTTGATTCCTTTCTTCCCTTTGAGTATCTAGTTTTGCATGTAGGGAGGGTCTGGACTCAAGAATGAAATTAAATAACAGACAGGGTGAAGGTGATGGAGAACACTAACAACCCATTTAGGAGACAAGCAGCTACTGAGAACGTATTGGAGGACATTATACATACTAAATATATGGAGTGATACAAAAATAAATAAAGGGGATTCCTGCCCTTGAGGAGTACACAATCTAGATGGGGAGATAAAATTAATTTTTATGTATAAAATGCATTGAGGATAATTATGAAAAAGACACATATAGTCCCTAGGTGTTACTTGCGAAAAAATAGTAAAGGAATGAAAAGGGGAAATTTCTTGGTGAAATTCTGATCTGAGTCTTAAAGAAAGTGACTGTCAGAAAGTGAGAAAAATAATTGCAAGAGCTAGAGCATAGAGATGAGAAATAACAATGAAAAGAAATATAAAACTCATCTCTAATTCTCCCAAACCTATATCTCTACCCCCAGACTCTTGCCAGCATTCCAGATTTGCATTTCTAACTCTTCTGGAGAGCTCCACCTAGATATCACCACCAAACACCTCACATTCAACATGTTCAAAACTGAATTAATTCATCACTTTTCTCTTTAAACCTCCTCCTCCTCCCAGCTTTCCACACCTGAACTCCAGCTCTCACAATGACCCAGGCTCAACTGTTTTTATTTGTCTTAACGGAAGAGTCAATCTAGGGAATAGAGGGAGGGTTTTTCCCCTAGAAATATCTGTGATGTAAAGACAGAAGTCATCATTCTGGGGATTAAGTGGACAGGTTCAGAAACTACCTGGATCCTATCAGGGCATCTGATGTGACAGCACTTTCAAGAAGTAACTTAAAACCATGTCCTAGGGTCAGAGACAGTTCAGGAGAACTGTCTGGCAAATATACATGTGTTTACAGGGAACACTAGATGTGAGGATGCTCATTCCCACAACAGGGCCAGACTACTTGCCACTATGGATAGCTAGGTGGCACAGTAGGTAAAGCACCAGCCCTGGAGTCAGGAGGACCTGAGTTCAAATGAAGCCTGGCTGTGTGACCTTGGGCAAGTCATTTAACTCTGCCCCAGTTTCCTCATCTGTAAAATGAGCTGGAAAAGGAAAAAAAAAATCACTCCAGTATCTTTACTATGAAAACCCCAGAGGGTGTCAGGGAGAGTTAGACCCGACTGAAAACTCAACAACAACAGCTTACCACTAGAACAAAGAGAACACTGGGCTATGAGGAGTCAGGCAACATGGGCTGTAGGCCTAGCTTTGTCATTAACTCACTGGGTGCTGAAGAACAAGCCACTTCCTCATTTGTAAAATGAGGGAGAAGCACCAGAGGAGCTCAAAGTTCCCTTCTAGCCCTGGCATTGAACGATTCTGATAATGGTAAGCATATGGTCCTAATACAGAATGAATTGCATCCAGAGAACTACATTTTTGTTACCACAGAAAATTATATCAAAAATTGAGTCCTTGATTTTAAGGAACCATAATTTGATAAAACAAAAAGATGCATGAGGAAATAGGTGTGCATGTGCATATCCATACCACTGAAACTTTTTAATACTAATGTTGAGAGACTGAGGGCAGCAGCAGAATGACATGGTGGATAGAATGCCAGGTCTGAAGTCAGGAAGACCTGAGTTCAAATCCAGCCTTAGAAACTTACTGTATGATTTTAGGAAAGTCACTTGTTTGCCTCAGTTTCCTCATCTGTAAAATGAGCTGGAGAAGGAAATAGCAAACCACTCTCAGAGACTTAACTGAAAACAACTCAACAACAATTGGAGACTAATACTTCTTTATTATTTAATTATGTTGCATCAGATTTTTATCTTGGGTTCTAGTGATAGCTTAAAAATCTCTCTTGGGGGAGTCTCTTTGAGATTCCTAGTCCTGTGTGCAACAGGCTACCTCTATTCTAGGCACATCCCCTCATCCCACTCAGAACCCCTCTCTTCTAAAATCACTGATGCCTGGAAACCTCTATGCTAGTAATTTATATCCCATAGGATGCATTACCTATTTATAACATGAGAGGTAGAAAAAAATCAGATGTACCTTGCCCTCCTCCCTATAAAACACCTGGTCCTCATCTGCACTATTGAGCAATTCTATTTTGTGGAATCATAGGAGAACTGCCAAGAGCCTGGAACAACATAGGCACTAGGCCAGGAAGGCTTCTTCTCACAGCATCATTGATTCAATTCTCCTTTATGCCATAGCCTGTAGATTATCCTGTTTGAAGTCCAAATTTCCCTGTGCTAACTGAGGTTTATCACAGATTAGTGATTTCAGGACATATTCCACATATGTCCTGCCCCTCCAGAGATCTGGTTGTATCCTTGCGATTTGAATTTGTCCTTCCTCCCTTTTTCCAGTGACCCTTCTTTATGCACCCAGGTATCTCAAGGTAAGTCACAAGTCTTTTTTCCTGTGAGTTAAAACATACTGGCCTCTTACTTTAAGCATGAAAGATAAGTCTACTTCTTCTGTGGAAACCTTGGAGCCCTAAAGATCAGTCCCAATGGACTAGGAAAGTATTTGTGTTTCAGGAAAAATTTAAAAGGAAGTACAAATCTAGTTGCTGATGAACTATATTGTAATAGGATTTTATTTTTACTCACATACAGAGACATTTACACAAGTGCTATTAGGTGGCTTGAATAATTAGAGATAATATGGAAACAGCACTGAATTGGGGAGTTATAGGACATGGGTTCAAATCCCAATTGCTTACTATATGTAAATGACCACAGACACCAGTCACTTAATTTCTCTGGGCCAAAATTCCTCAGCTGTAAAATGAGGGGGATGGGCCATTTATAGCTTCCAAAATCCTGTTCCACTCTAAATCCATGACCTTCTGATCAATTAAACATTAAATGTTATAAAAGGTAGATTAGATAATCTCTAATGTCCCTTCCAGGGAAGCTAGGTGGTATAGTGGATAGAACCTGGGGTCAGGAAGATACAAATACAAATCTGGCTTCAGATACTTATGTGGGTGTGTGACCCTGGGCAAGTCACTTAACCCTGTTTGTCTTAGTTCCTCCTCTGTAAAAATGATCCAGAGAAATATACGGCAAACCGCAAGTAAAAATTGACAAGAAATATACAGCAGGAAGCTGGGTATACAAAAATGGCATCAGTAGAAAGATTAGGGATAAGTATGGAGGCAACTAAGTGGCTGAGCCTTGAGTCAGAATTCATAATCCAGCCTCAGACAGTAGCTGTGTGACCTTGGGTAAGTAACTTAACCCCTGTTTGTCTCAGATTCCTCATTTATTAATTGGATATAATAATAGTGCCTACCTCCTAGAGTTGTTAGGGGTATCAAATGAGATAGTACTTATAGCATAGTGCCTGGCAGGTAGTAAACACTATATAAATGCCAGCTGTTATCATTATTATTACTAATAATAATATAAATTGTATAATTATAGAAATGCAAATTATATAGTGATTCTATAAATAATACTTATTATTATTAATGTAGATTTGAGAGTCAGGCTTGTTGCTTTTTGTCCTTCTTGAAGAGGACCAATGACATTATGAGGGTGATGTCTTAACTTGTTTGTGAACTGGATATGAGTGGGGCAGAGCTGCACAAAGTTGTTAGTTTGACTCTCCCCCTCCAGAGTTATCAAAATACAGGGGTAAGACAAAAGTCAAAATGATTGGTGATGGCCCACGATACAGTCAGGCTTGTAGAGGTGATAACTGAACTTACTGGAGCAGATGAGAGCCCCAAGGGAAAGAATTTATGTAGAAAGAGAAGAAAAGAGTCCTAGAACAGAGTCTAGGGGGGATACCTGTGCTTGAGGTTGTTGGGAAGATAGATGATGATCCAACAAAGGAGAGTAAGGAATCCTCAAGTAAGAAGAGGGAGTAAAACCAAGGAAGAAGAGATCACTTAGAAAGAAGGGAATCACAAAAGCTAGAGAGAGATCAAGAAGTGAGAAAAGATCATGTGAACCACAAAGTACTACAAGACAGAGAGATTATTCCAGTCTGGAGGACTCAAGGGAGGTTTCATGGAGCAAATAAACTGGGTCTTGATGAAGTAGCTCAATAGAAGAACTGACATTCTAGACAAGACAACAGTTTCAGTAAATTTAAGGTAGAATATATTCAAAGAACCACAAGTTGTCCACTTCGATCAAAACAAAGAGTACATGGAATAGCATAAGATGTGGCCTTAAAGGTCATGGAGGGCTTTGAGAGCTAAGAAGCCGAACTTTATTGAATAAGTAACTACTGAACAGTTTTGAACAGGGAGTGGCACAATCTGAGCTGTTCATTGGAAAGATGAAGCATGTGCAGGTTGAATTAGAGGGAGAAGAAATGGGAAAGGGGTTCATTGTGACGGACATAATAATGCTAACATAATGAGTTAAGACTTTTTTATGAGCAGCTAGGTGGGGCGGTGGTGGATAGAGCACCAGGCTTGGAGTCAGGAAGACCTGAATTCAAATCAGAACTTAGATATTTATTAGCTGTGTGATCCTGGATGAGTAAATTCACTCTTTTTGCCTCAGTTTCCTCACCTATAAAATGAACTAGAGAATGACAAACCAACTACTCCAGTTTCTTTGCCAAGAACACCCCAAATGGGGTCACAGAGTCAGACATGAATGAAATGACTAAAGGACAAAAAATATTTATATGGTACTTCAAGGTTTAGTAAGTACTTTATGAGAACTCTCTCATTTGAGCTTCATACCAGCCCTACAAGATGAATACTATAGCTCTTATTATCCCCATTTTATAAATGAGAAAGGAAACTGAGGCTCGAAGTTAACTGACTTGTCCACAGTCACAGAGACAGTGAGTGTCGGAGGCAGGATTAGAACCTAAATCCAACACTTTGACCTCAACAGCACACTGCTTCTCAATACACAATTTCCTTACAGGTCCCAGGACCCAAATCAGCCATTCACAGAGCTTTCTGACATACTTTACTGTCAAGAAGGAAAGGCAATGTCCTTGAGCTTCTCCCAACCCCCTGTCAGTGCATCTCCATGGGAACACAACATCAGCTCAGTCTTTGCACTTAAACTGTTCTATCTATCTATTTCTATGGCACCTATCACCATGGTACCTACTCTGAAAAACACAGGCTAAAAACAGAACATAAAAGAAAAGGAGGGGGGAGATACCGCTTTTCCTTAGTCCCCTTTCTCCTTTTACAGCTGTTATTGTACTTGAGTACGGTTCTTATCTATCCTTTCAGATTTGAGGTTCTAGGTTTTTTTTTCCCTTCCTGTTTTGTTCTTAATCCTAAAATTAAAAAGATACAAGACCTGCTTGTTACTTTGATCCAGTAGCATTTTTGTGCAAAGATCCTAAGGTAGAAATGGTAATCCTCTGCAAATAATTCACACCACACTTCTTTTCCCTCTATTTTTTTTTTCCAAACACATAGGGGGCCAGAAGAATGGGAGGACAGTTGCACTCCTATATGCACTCTTAGCCATAGTGGTGGTCTGGCTAATTCTACATAAAAATGAGACCATAAATTTATTGCAGCAGGAAAAATTGTTATCTTTCTTATAAGGACATGGAAATGCAGGAGTGGGTGGGCGGGCATCCCCAAAGCCAAATCACCTTTATTCCTTGCATAAATTCTTCCTTAAACAAACAAAAAAATTCTCATATTTCAGCAGATTATTGTCACAATCTCTTCTTGTTCAGTCATGTCTGACCTTGAACCATACTATCCATATGGTTTTCTTGGCAATGATAGTGGAGTGGTTTGCCATTTCCTTCTTCAGTGGATTAAGGCAAACTAGTTAAGTGACTTACCCAAGGTCACACAACTGGTAAATTGTCTGAGGCCAGATTTAAACTCAGGTCTTCCTGACTCCAAGCCCAGTGCCCTATCCACTGAGCTATATAGTTGCCTCCTCACAACCTCCTACTACCTCCAATAATAAAGGCAATTCACATTCATATAACACTGTGTCATAAACATGCTCAGTATAGGAATAAACAATGCTTGTTGGAGATCCAGGAAGGTTTCATTATCTTTACTTTACATTTATTTTGTTCTGAATAAATGGGGAGCCTCCTGAAGAGACTACTAAAAATCAAAGGCAAGCCCTTTTATGCTGGTTCCCTTCAAATTTCCTGCCTTGTTCCTCCCTTAAGAACTGGGATTGGTCCCAGCTCTTCTGGGTTACAATCTTTCTGACCTGCCCATTAAGGATGAGTGTTTAATGAAAAGTTGGTGACCATCCCTTGGCCCCCAGCCAGTCTGACCCAGCTTAGTTTAGGCCCCTTCCAAGGGTAAACTTACATATTTCTTTTAGCTACATGATTGTATAGGGCCACTCTGCTCTTACTCTGATTGATACCTTCCTGCATGTCCTGTATAGAATCTGCTTTTGAAATATCCATTGTTCCTATAGAATCTGTGGAAACCACTGTCAGCATTTCTCAAAATTGAGAGGTAGGTCATGCAAACATTATTTGTACCATTTCATAGATAAGGAAGCTGAGATACTGAGGTTCAGAAAAATAAATTAACTTTGCCAGGATCACCCAGCTAGTAAATACTTCTAGAGCCAGGATTTTCAACACATCTCCCTAATGATTCATCTGGTCCCACCTGCAAGCCCTGACTGAGCAAGCTTGCACCTGAAACTGACTTCTCAGTTTCAAGATCCCCTTGGTAATGTTGCTTCCTATAGGCAGTCTTAGTTGACTGCCTATTTCGTTCTGTGACTCAGTCCTTGACATCTAGCTTACTGAGGTGGTGCAGTGGACAAAGCTTTGTAGTGGGAATCTGGAAGAGCTGAGTTCAAATGTGGCCTCAGATACTTCTTACACTTACTAGCTTTATGATCTTGGGTGAATAAATCACTTAACTGCTGTCTGCCTCAGTTTCCTCATCTGTAAAATGGGAATAATATTACCCACATCTCAGGATTATAGTGAGGATAAAATGAGAAGCGATTTGTTAAGTGTTTTGCAAACCTAAAAGCTCCATGAGTGCTAGTTATCATTGCTATTGTTTTTATTATCCTTTAATGATTTTTAGCTTCTGACTAGTTTCTGACCTTGTCTTGATCTTGGGTCAGATCTTCTACTCTTACCCATGGCCCTCATCCTTAATTCCCATTCTTGTCTGGGTTCCTCCAGTTGCAGCTTCTGGATCTATATCTGTATTCCAAAGGTGCCCGTTGTCTTGCTATGATAACATCATCTTACTAATTTTTCTTCCCTGCTATTCCCATTAACCAGAATTTGGACTTTAGCCACAGCATAAGTGTATGAAAAATTATGCTTTGACTGCAAGTTTCACCATGAAGTATGGCTGAGCCTTAGTGCCTCCTAACTGAAAATTCAAACATTGTCCCTTCGTTGTGAGCACTGGGTGTCTTTAATTGAGGAAGAACAACTACACATAATGAATAAGGGATTAGCCTTCGCAATGCCGAAGTAAGTAGGACTCCATTTCCTATACTTACAATTTTCCTGTTAAAGAGAAGAATGAAAATTACCCTGTATAGACTCTCCTTAGTTCACTCTGCAGCTGAAGTCCTAGGGCCCAGGCCAGTTTCTAGGGCACAGATTTTATCTGGGACTGTCCCAAGGGCTTCAGGCCATTCCCAGATTGGCTGTGACCCAGAGGATACTGCAGGCTGGCCTCAGGCCTTCCCAGGAATTCTAATCCATTTCAAGCAGCAAACTGCTGCAATGGGAGACAACTATCCAAATTTCTCAGATTAACTTTTGAGACTGTGTGCACCCCAAAACTGTGTGCAACAGAGATCCTTACCCAAATAATTCTCAAAGACTTCTCAAGGTAGGAAGCAGAAAAGAATGGTTTATTAAGATCTTGGGAAAGGGCCACCCTCCTGACAAATGGTCAGGGAGAAAAAGCAATTTACAAAAGGAAATGGCTAAATTATAAGCCCTAAGGTGGAATTCTCCCCCATCCCTCTTCTGACCCTTTTCTTCCATTGGCTAGAAGTCAGGTGCACAGTCTAAGCAAGGCAATGGAACAAGGAAACAGTAGACCACCCAATGTACATTTGAGAAAGCACTTCTGTGCTTATTTGGCATATCTTATGCTGAGGTGTTACTGAGGAGAGAGGGTGACTCCCTTGAGTCCTTGTAAATCATGTGATTTCCAGTGAAGGGGAGCTTGGGCCTGTTTCCCACGAAAAGCCTTACTAGATTTTAGAATACAGTCTGAGAATTCTTCACTTCTTCCACTCAAGACCCTTTTCCAACTCCCCTTTTTCAGTGTCAATTGACTAATTTTTATTACCATTGTTAATAATAATAATGGACACTGTAGTGCTTTAAGACTTACAAAGTATTTTATAGGCATTATCTCATTTGATCCTCTGTGAGACATTTTTTTCCCAAAAAGCATTTATTAAGCACCAATTGTGTGTCAGGCCTTGTTCTAAGTGCTAAGGATATAAAATGTTGGAGTAAAAAAGTCCTTGTTCTAAGGAGCTCATGGTCTAATTAAGAAGAAAACATATAAACAACTACAGGCAAATGAAGACATTAAGGGGCATAGGGAAATACTTCTTGTATAATATGGGATTTTATGTCAGACCTGAGGAAGCTGAGGAAACCAGGAGGTGAAGATAAAGAGGGAGAGAATTCCAGGCCTGGGGGACAGGTGGTAAAAACAATGGGGTTTGGGCCCTGGACACCCCCGCCCCAAACTTTCTTTGAACTTTACCACATGGTCAAGGACGGTAGACTCTTCCCAATAATCCTTTCAACTGGCCTTTCATTGTGGCTCCATGCCCAAACCTCCAATTCTCTGTTACCTCTAACCTAGCCCAGCCCTAGGTTGTCTGTTACCTCAGGATAGCCCCTGCCACTTCCCACCCTTAATTCCATCTAGACCCTTTCCCTATTACCTCCCAGTCACCCCAAAACTACTGGTGTCTGCTTGATCACATCTAGATCT
This sequence comes from Petaurus breviceps papuanus, assembly GCF_028583685.1. Lineage (NCBI taxonomy): Eukaryota > Metazoa > Chordata > Mammalia > Diprotodontia > Petauridae > Petaurus > Petaurus breviceps. The sequence continues at coordinate 2,751,050 of NW_027185776.1, read as the reverse complement.
TCCCATAGTCTTCTATATATAAGGTTCATTTTGCCTCCATTAAAGGCTCAGTCTTTAAGAGTATGGCCAATGCTCAGATTCTTAAAATCTGGTCCATTTCAACTGATGTTTTAATAAATCCTGTCTCTGATGGAAAGAAGACTTCGGTCGAATTCTTTTGAGGCAGGACCTGCATTGTTTGCCCTTGAATTTTGGGGTTCCCAGCACTTCTAGACCTCAACAAAAATCATCTGAGAATGGGAATGTCTTGTGCCAGGAACAGCAAGGCAGCCAGTGTAACTAGATCACAGAGTATGTATAGTTAAGTATGGTGGTAGAATACCGATGGGGCAATGGGCCCCCTAAAAGGAAAAGATCATGTCTCTGGGACCTGGACCCCTAAAAGCCCCTGAACTTCCCCTCAAATTTCAGCAACCCAGCCCCTGGTATTTCACCTGAGGCATCTGGCCCATTCTAGTCTACCTAGATACTCGATAATCCTTTTAACTGTCCTTTCCTTGTGACCCTATAACCTAACTCCTTTCATTGTCTGCACTTAGCCTACCCCAGACTACTTGCTACTCCTTAATCCTATCCTGATCTTCCCACAGTCTTTCCATAGAAAAATATCAGTCCGCTAGGTGGCACAGTAAGTAGATCACGGGCTCTGGAGTCAGGAGGACCTGAGTTCAAATCTGTCCTCAGACATTTAACACTTAGTAGCTGTGTGACCTTGGGCAACTCACTTAACCCCGATTGCCCTGCCTTACCCCCTCCAAAAAGAAAAAAAAAGTATCAGTGCCATCTTCAACAAATTCACAGATTTACTAGAAATCTTGCCCACCTAATCAGTGTTATAATAAAACCCTCTATTCTGACTCAAAGAAGTGGTTGAATTCTTTCAAGGAAGACCTGCCCTATGCCCTTGCATTTCAGGGTTCCCAGCACCCCAAACCACAACAAGACCACTTGAGGAAAGGTAAGTGAGGAGACTGGAAAGGTGCCCAAGGGAAAGTCAGAGAGGCACTGTGGCAAAGGGGATAGAGAGCCAGTCTTGGAACCAGTATTATACTGGTTTAATCTCTCCTGAGATACCAGTTAGGATTTCCTATGTGACCTTAGAAAATTCACTTAAATTTTCTTGTCATTCTTCTTAAAGTTTTTAAAAAAAATTTGTTCATTTGTTTGTTTTTAGTTTTCAACATTCACTTCTATAAGATTTTGAGTTCTAAATTTTTTTTCTCCTCCCTCCACTCCCCCCCTCCCCAAGATGACATGCAAGATAAACTATTGTGAAATCTATTTTACAGATGAAACTGAGAATGAGAGATATTAAATGACGTGCCCAAGGTAATATGGCTGGTAAGTGTCTAAAATGAGATTCAAGCCAGGTCTTATTCCTGTTATGGGAAAGAGAATAAATATTAAGTACCTACTATATGCCAAGGGGCAGTTAGGTGATATAGGGGATAGAGTGGCAGTCTTGGAGTCAAGAGGACCTGAGTTCAAATCTAGTTTCAAACATTTACTACATCTGTGACCCTGGGCAAGTCACTTAATCCCTGTTGCCTCAGTTTCCTCATCTGTCAAATGAGCTGAAGAAGGAAATGGCAAACCACTCCAGTACCTTTTGTCAAGAAAACCCCAGATGGGGTCACAAAGAATTAGATGTGACTGAAACTGTTGTGATCTAAGGATGCTGGGAACCCTGAAATTCAAGGGCAAAAGACATGGGTCCTGCCTTGAAAGAATTCTACTTAAGCCTCTTTCAGTCTGAGAAAAGGTTTATTAAAACACCAGTTGGAGAGGGAGAGATTTGTAGTGGGTCTGTACCATGGGCTAGATTTTAAGAATCTAAGCAATTTGGTAGATGAAAATGACCTTTTTTATAGTGTGGTCAATAGCTTGGGGTAACTGTAAGGTAATAGAAATGGGGTATAGATGGGATGTAGGAGTGGCGGTCTAGGGTAGGGCTAGGCACAGAAAACAAGGGCCACAATGAAAGGTTAGTTAAAAGGACTATATTGGGATGGGCCTAATGCCTCAGGCAAATACCAAAGACTTGCTTCAGGGTCTTTGGGATCCTTTTCCTTTTGGGGATCCAGATACCAAAGACATGGTCTATTCCTTTTAGGGGTTCAGATCCCATCCCCATCAAAATGACTCAACAACTATATGTCAAGCACTGTGCTAAGTCCTTTTACCAATATTATCTCATTTGATCTTCACTACAACTCTGTGCGCAGGTGGTATTATTGTTCCCATTTTATAGTTGAGAAAACTGAGGTGGACAGCAGTAAAATGACTTGCCCGGGGTTACATTGCTAGGAAGTATATGAGTTCACATTTGAACTTGGCTCTTTCTGACTCCAGGTCCAGCATTCTATCCACTGCCCTACCCAGCTACCACTGGGAGGCATTGTAACATAGTAGAAAAAGCAATGATACAGCACCCTACTCCTTATGTCAGTCTTTATGACTCCATTTGAGATTCTCTTGGCATTGGTTTGACATTTTCTTCTCCACCTCATTTTACACATGTGGAAACTGAGGCAAAGAGGATTAAGTGACTTGCCCAGGGTCACACAGCCAGTAAGTGTCTGAGGCCAGATTTGAACTCAGGAAAATAAATCTTCTTGACTTTAAGCCCCAAACTCTATTATCCCACCTAGCTGCCCCAAGTGACACAGCAGGAAATACAATGGATTTGGAGTCAGCAGATGATAGTTGGTTGAATGAAGTAGGTGGACAGGATGATCTGTAAGGTCTCTTCCAGTTCTAAATCCATAATGATCCTAAGATCATTCCTGCATCAGTATGCTTTAAAAACTTATGAAATGGGGTGGCCAGGTAGCTCAGTGAGTAAGAGCACCGGCTCCAGTGTTGGGATGACCTGGATCAAATCTGGGCTCTGATCCGGTGCACCACACCCAGAAATAACTGGCCGTGTAACCTTGAGCAAGTTACTTAACCCCCATTGCTTAAAAAAACCCAAAAACTTATGAAATATAGATTGGATTGCTGAATTTGTTTATATATGTTTTTCTTTCTTCCAAGAGAGCATTTAGTAGAAGGGGTGAAGAGACTGTAAGTGATACAAAAACAAGAGGCAACATTAACACTGAAAACCACACAAAAACAAAGCCCACCAGCTCTACTACTTCCTCTGCTCCGAGTCTCTTCAACACTTCATGTATAAGATTTGTACCTTACTAGACATGGTCTATCTGAAACTATTAGTCGGTTTCTATGAGAAGAGTGAAACAACATTACAAGTGGAAGTTATTTCCAAAAGAACAATGTTTATGCTTATGCAGAAATGTCCCTGGTCATAGTAAATCAAGAAGTTTGGGAGAGTCAAGGGGGTGGGGAGTGGTTTGGGATTTAAGCACCCATCTGGTTTTGCACCTGAATACTACAGTGGGGTTTAGTTATAAAAACCTTAATGACATTATTGCACAAAACAAGTTTGCATTATGCTGGGCATCCTTGAAATTTTTTCCTAATAGGCATTTTTTTGGGTCTTTTTTGGAAGGGGAAGGCAGGGCAACTGGAGTTAAGTGACTTGCCCAAGGTCACACAGCTAATAAGTGTTAAGTGTCTGAGGCTGTATTTGAACTCAGGTCCTCCTGAGTCCAGGGCCCTGTGCTCTATTCACTGCTGACACCTAGCCGCCCCAAGGCATTTTGGTTGTGAAATTCTTTTTTCCCTTTGGGTCTGGTGAGTGATTTTTTAGGAGTACAGTATTGTTACTTACAAAGAGAGTTGCCTGAGGCAATGAGAGGTTAAGTAACTGCCCAGGGTGAATCAGAGTTAAGATTTAAACCCCATTCTTTCTGATTTCAAGGCAAACTCTCTTTTCTAAGCCCCAAAGTTTTGTTTTGTTTTGTTTGCACCTCAGCTCCTTTATTGGGGAAGAGTAAGAAGATTCTGCTCTAAGTGTTGGGGGAGAGATAAAGTCCAGCCTGCCCAGCCTCACATGGCTAGCCAACAGTGGCTTGCTCTGCCTTGGACAGCATCAGCTGGCCACCTCCATATCAGATATCTTGGTAGATACCTCTGTGGGCACTGCCAACAACTTGGGGGGCACAGAAGAGCCCATGCCTGTTGCCCACTCTGCTTCTTCCTGACTGTAGGGTTCTACTGTCAGCTGCTTCAGTCTTTTTTTGTGATCTGTGGACTTCAAATGATTCTTCAGGTTGGCAGTATCAATGAGGTATCTAGTGCAGGCCAAGCAGTGGAGGTGGCCGTCTCCGGGCAGGTCAGGGTCGAGCTGGGGCCAGCGGGCAGTGCTGTCGAGCCGTAGGTCCTGGTGCATCTCGTCCAGGTCCGGCTGCCGCTTAGCCTTCAGCTGGTGTGCCAGGGAGTGCACTGGGAGCAGGCCATGGCCTTAGCTGGGGGATAAGTCTCCTAAACCACAAAGTTTAATCCATATCTTACAATACAGTGTCTTGTCAAGAGATCCGACTTGAAAACTTAGCTCTGATACTTTTTGTCCAGTCGTTTCAGTTGTGTCCAACTCTTCATGACCCCATGTGAGATTTTCTTGGCAGAGATACTGGAGTAGTTTGCCATTTCCTTCCCTAGATCATTTTACAGATGAGGAACCTAAGGCAAACAGGGTTAAGGGACTTACCAAGGGTCACACAGCTAATAAGTGTCTGAGGTCAAATTTGAATTCAGGAAGATGAGTCTTCCTGACTCCAGGCCTGGCGCTTATCCACTGAGCCACCTAGCTAGCGCTGATGCTAATGAGGTGACCACAAACAAGTCATAAAAACTTTTAAAGTCTCAATTTCCCCATCCTTAAAAAGGGGACCATAACACTACCTATCAGGGTTATTAAAGTCTTAATGCACTCTATTAATGTAAACTATTATTATTACTTCATATGGGAATACTGAACTTCCCTAACTAGACTGTGAGATTCTCAAGAGCAAGGATACTGTTTTCTCTTTTGGCCCCTCCTCAATGGGTACACAGCAAACACTCTTGACTGACTTATGGTCACTCTGGCCTGTTTTATAAATGACCAAAGTTTTGGAAAATGTCAGAGATTCCTCACTTAAGTGATCTCAAGTCTGGACTTCAATTATTTTTCTTTAGGCATTCATCCATTCAATAAACATTTTGTGGTTGTTCAATTGTGTCTGACTTTTTGTGACCTGACTTGGGATTTTCTTGGCAAAGAAACTTAGAGTGGTTCGCCATTTCATTCTCTAGCTTATTTTGCAGATGAAGAAACTGAGGCAAATAGGGCTAAGTGACTTGCTCAGGGTCAACGGTCAGTATCTAAGGCCAGGTTTGAACTCGCAGAGAAGAGTTGTCCTGATTCCACTGCGCCACGTAGCTACCCACAATAAACATATTAATCAAATGGAAAGAGTCCTAAATGAGAAGACCTGGGTTGGAATCCTAGCTCTTCTACTTACTATCTTGTGACCTGGGCACTGGATTTGGAATCGAGGACCTGGGTTGTAACCTGGCCTCCAAAGCTTTACTATTGGAGTGACCTTGGGCAAGTTAGTTAACATCCTTGGCCCTTGTAAAGTGAGGGAGGTGGCCTATATGGCTTCTGAGGACCTTCTAGCTCTATGATCCTGTGATTACTTGCCTTCTCATCGGGGCCTCAATTTTTTTATATAGGCAGGATTTACATAAAGCTTTTAAGGTTTGGAACGATATGTTACATGTTATATCATTTGATCCTCACAATAATTATTATTATTATTTTCATGCTACAAATGAGGAAACTAAAGTTGAGAAGGGTTAAGTGACTTGTCCAGGGTCATATGGCTAATAAGTGTCTGAGGGAGATAGGAACTATGGTCCTCCTATCTCCAAGTCCAATCCTTTATTCACTGTACCACTTAGATGAAGAATTAACTAAGGTCCTTTCTAGCTCTGAATTCTATGCTCTTACATGCATCCCCTGTGTACAGGCTCAGGCCTAGATACTGGAGATACAAAGATAGGTCTAGACTATGGGTAGGAGTCCCTAAGAAGAATATTAAGGAATTGCCCAGTATCTTCTCAAATGCCCAGGCTAAAAATGCTTAAAGATGACAAACACTCACATCCCCCAAAGAGGAAGTGGCACACTCTTGGCTTCTTTGGGAGAAGCAGAGGGTAAACAGCGACCTGTTTACTGCATCCTTGCATTGTGGGGATCTTTCTTGCCCTTTTTGGCAGCTGCTCAGAGTTACAACAGACCCAAAAGGGAGATGGTGAAAAGCTATTTGTCAACCAGGCAGGGAGAAGTTTTCATCATGTTTCTTGCTTAGAGTAAGTTTCCTTGCCATTGTTGGAAAATCACTGGGAGTCTTGGACTCTTCTTTTGACCTAAACTGATGTACTTTTTCTTAGTTCAGGGGATTTAGATGACAGGTACCAAAGTGTTTCCCATGTTGTATTTGTCTTTCAAATAATAAATATTTCCAGATCTGAGTAGCCTAAGCAATGATTTGGCTCCATTTTTAAGGTAAGGGAAGGGAGAAGAGGAGGAAGGTTTTCTAGATGACAGCATATTTTAAAACTGAAATTTAAGTTGTTCCTTATATTGTAGTTCCCCCACAACTTTTAGAGATTATATAATAACCCAGATTCATTTATGGGCTCTCTCCACAAGACTGTGACTTGAAAGAGTGAGACTGGGGCAGCGCCCCCCCTCAAACTGGCATTACTGCCAACTAGGAGTAGGGCATACAAGCCCTGTAATTAAAAAAAAAGACTAAGCTTTAAGAAGTAGTTTTGAGTTTGGACAAGACATCAACTCCAGGGGGCTCCCAGCATTTCAGTTCTCCAAACTTTGGCAGTATTCCTTTGTATCCTTCCCCAGCTCTTAGAACAGTGCCGATGCACATAATAGGTTCTTAATTAACCTTTGTTCCATGAATAACCACTTTACAAGAACTTCAAGCAATTCTGATTATGTGTTTGAGAGAGAGTGGAGTTCTTAGCTGCTTTTCTGTCCTGCTAATAATCCCTGTCAGAAAAGAAAACTTACCTGAATTACCAAAGGATCCCCTAAACTCAAAGAACATACAAAAAAAGATCAGAGCACTGGGAGAAGAAGGGGTGGTGATGGTAAAGCTGCATTCAATAGTAACTCCTTCCTTCCATTATAGTATATATTCACTATAGCTCTTTTCACTTGCTAATTCATTAAACATAAAAGTTCTGGGAATAGTATCAAAAGACCTGGGTTCAAGTATTGGTTCTAATGTTGACTACCTCTATGACGCTGAATGAGTCATTTAAACTCTCTGAATGAAGTTTTTAAAAAGTTATTAAAGCTTCTACTATGTGTCAGACAGAACTGTGCTAAAATGCAAGAGATATACGTACAAGCAAATATGGCAGTCTCTGTCTCTAAGAAGCTCACAGCCTAATAGGTGAAAAGAACACTTATAGGGGAGCTTGAGTTAGAAAGGGACATAAGGAGAGTATGTGAACCTGGTGGCATGGTTTGGAGGTAGCCAGGAGTGAGATAATCACAACTCATTTAGTCTAGGGGGTCCTCAGAGGTCCTAAACCTCTGAGCTTTGGTTTGTTCCTCTCCAAGAACAGGGATAAATCAACCAATAAATATTTATTAAGCATGCTGGGCAAGTCATTTAAACTGTCTGAATGAAATTTTTAACAAGCTATTAAAGCTCCTACTATGTGCCAGACACTGTCTAAGCACTGGGGATACAAAAAGAGGAATATGGTCCCTTCCTTCAAAGAGTTTACAATCTAATGGGGGAGACAACATGCAAACAAATACATACAAAGCAATTTATATACAGGATAAGTAGGAAATAATGAAAGGAGTGAAGGCATTAGAATTAAGGGGTTGGGGAAGGCTTCTTGTAAAAGATGGGATTTTAGTTGGGACTTAAAGGAAGCCAGGAGAGGCAGCTAGGTGGTGCAGTGGACAGAGCATCTGCTATGGATTCAGAAGAACCTAAGTTCAAATCCAGCCTCAGATACTTACTAGCTGTGTGATTCTGGGCAAGTCACTTAACCCCAATTGCTCAAAAAACAGTAACAAAAAAGGAAACCAGGAAAGTCAGTAGGTGCACCTGAGGGGAGAGAGCATTCAAGGCATAGGGGCATAGCCAAAGAAAACACCCACAACCAAGAGATGGAGTATTTTATTGGCAGATCAGCAGGAGGCTAGCATCCCTGGATCAAAGAATATATGGGAGGTAATAAGGTGAAGAAGCCTGGAACAGTAAAAAGGGACTAGATTATGAAGTGTTTTGAATGCTGAACAGAGCATTTTATTTGTGTTTCATCACAGAAAAAACAGAGAACCACTGGAGTTTACTGATTAGGGGAATAATGACATGGTTAGTTAGACCTACCTGAGGAAAATCACTTTGGCGGCTAATGGGTTTAGAGTAGGGAAAGATTTGTGGCAGGCAGACCTGCTAGTAGGTTACTGCAATAGTCCAAGCATTAGGTGATGAGGGCCTGCACCAGAGTGGTAGGTGGCAGTATCAGAGGAAAGAAGTGGGCCAACTTGAAAAGACTTACAACAGCAAGGATAAAATTGACAGGCCTTGGCAACAGATTAGATGGGGGGAGGAGGGATATGAGAGAATGAAGAGTTGGAATAATAGCACATGCTGGCTATCTAAGAGCATTAGTCTTAAAGCATTATAAAAAAGCAAGTTTACAAAATTATGGAATTTCAGAGTATCCAAAAAATGAGACGCATCTACCATGCACCCCACAAGCAGTAACCTAGTGGCTATCTATTATTTCTAGGATCAAATATAAGCTACTCTTTGGGGGCTTGGGTTTTAGTTTGGGTTTTTTAAATTTTGTCTATTTGCATTTAAAGAGCTTCACAATGTGGTTCTTCATTATCTTGCCAAGATATCTTTCCTATCTTTTTACTCCTTTCCTCTCACTCTGTGGTTCAGCCATATGGTGTTATGGGAGAAATATCTCCTCTCTGAGTTCATGTAGCAGGTAACTGCTGCCAAATATAGGTTAACCACAATGCAGAAATTTTTTATTATGCTCAAGAATGGGTTCAGACCTCCGAACAATCAAGCCTTCTTATAGGCAAAGTTATATCATCCTGACAGAGAAATAATTCTTTTACATATTGCATTCTTGTACATTCTTCTTGGGGCAGCTAGGTGGTGCAGCGGATAGAGTGCTAGGCCTGGCTGGAAAGCCTGAGTTAAAATCTGACCTCGGACACTTACTAGCTGTGTGATCCTGGGCAAGTCACTTAACTCTCTTTGTCTCAGTTCTTTATCCATAAAATGAGCTAGAGAAGGAAAAGGGAAATCCCTCTAGTTTTCTTCCAAGAAAATCCCCCAAAAATGCAGTCACGGTGCATCGGACACAACTGAAATGAACAAACAATAACATAGTCAAGATAATAATTGTACTGTTTCCAAAATACTTTGCCAACCTTGACATAGTATGAGAATATCACATATTATATCACACATTATACATGGTAATCTGATAAGACTGTTCATAGTGTCTATGTAATCTCTATCTATATAATTTCCTTCTAAAGAGCAAATATAGTGGCCTACACTGCAGTATGTTTGCCAAGAAAACCCAAATGGGGTCACAAAGAGTTGGATATGACTGAAACAACTGAACAACAACACGGTTCCTCACGTGTAACATTCCACCTCTGTGTCCCATGCTTAGGATGCTCTCTCTTCTTACCTCAGTCTCAAAATCTTCAAGACTTCAAGTGTGACTTTCTATAAGAGATCTTTCCAGTTAACATTCTTCTCCAAAGTTGCCCTATATCTGCATTGTATATGTCTTGTACCTATAACCAGAGAGCCTTTGAGACAAAGAGAAATGAATGATAGAAGTTGAAATGTGGTGGGTCAGAATGGAACTTTTTGGATGCCATTGTCAGAATGAGCACTAGAACTCCTGAGGAAGGCTGATAAGCCAAGATACAGTACTGGGTGACAGATTCAACCAGCAACACAAAGACACACTGTGGACTGGTGGTTGGTTCAGCAAGAGCTTTGAATGAGGACTTAGCCTCCATTAGTGAGGCAGCTTGAATTCTTTCTCTCAGTTTACCACAATTTTCTGTTTCTACAATTGCCTAAGAGGAGGGTGTGGCTAGAACAAATTGGAACTTGAATTAGAAAAAGGACAGGAAATGTTTAATTTCCTGCCTGCTGCCTCAGCTTGCAGACATTTTCTACACAATTTCTCTATTTCTTTAAGCTGTTCCTAGTTCCTGATTTTTTAATTTTGATAAAGCTACCATCAATCATAAAGTTCAAATGATCTATGTAGTCTTGATTGTAAATAGGTTACTGTAGTGGAAAGAGTCAGTGTATATAGCTTGGCTTAGTACAGAGAGGAAGGCGTGGATCTGACCCCTTTGTCTAAAACAGCCACTTTTGGGACTCTGTTCAACAATAGAGCTCATGAGCTGAGCCACAGTTTAAGACTAGAAAAAGAGTATGACAGGGCTGTATATTGTCACCTTATTTATTTAACTTATATGCAGAACACATCATTCAAAATGCCATGCTGGATGAATCAAAAGTCAGAATTAAGCTTGCTAGGAGAAATATCCACAATCTCAGATATGCAGATGATAGCACTCTGATGGCAGAAAGTGAAGAAGAATTAAGAAGCCTTTTGATTAGGAAGAAAGTGGAGAGAGTGAAAGCTGGTTTGAAGCTTAACAACAACCAAAAACCAGCCCTAAGATCTTGGCACCAAGTTCCATCGCTTCCTGGTAAAGAGAGGGAAAATAAATGGAAGCAGTGTCAGATTTTTAGATTCTTGGGTTCAAAGATCACTGTAGATGGTGACTGCAGCCATGAAATTAAAAGATGCTTGCTCCTTAGAAGTAAAGCTATGGTAAATCTGAACAGCATACTAAGCTGAACCGCTGACAAAGATTCGTATAGTCAAAGATATGGTTTTTCCAGTAGCAATTTACAGCTGTGAGAGTTGGACCAGAAGGGAAGCTGAGCATCACAGAATCTACACTTTTGAATTAAGGTGCTAGAGAGTCCCTTGGACAGCAAGGAAATTAAATCAGTCAATACCTTAAAGAAATTAATTCAGTCTAATCAAGATCAAATACTAAATCTGAAGATCAAATACTAAAGCTGAAGCTTAAATTCTTTGACCACATAACAAGAAGATGGGACTTATTGGAAAAGACCCTGATGTTGTGGGAAAAACTAAAAGGAGAGAGCAGAGGCTGAGAGGGATAGGTAGTGTCACAGAAACAATAAACATGAACTTGGATAGACTTTGAGAGATAGTGGAGAATAGAAGGGCCTGATGCGCTGTGGGGTCACAGAGTCAGACATGACTGAATAACTGTCATAATGGTGCTTTATGTTTTTGATTATTAATAGCTTTTGATAATAAATTTAATAACTTCTGATAAACTCAAAAAGAGAATTTAAAGTATATATGACATTTTTTTTCCTGTTCCTCAGGCTTAAAACACCATAAGCCAGATAGCCATAATGGTCTGGTGAGGAGAAAAATTCTCTCTTCCCCCTAATAACCCAGTTGTTGTTTGGTTTTTTTCCTGGAGCATACCCAGTGGTTAGAGGAGTGGCTCCACCCAGTCAAAGGAGAAAGGCATTTTGGGAAAAGCAGTTATACCCCAAAATTCCAAAGGTGGGAGCCAGAGAAATGAGAGCATGCCTCTCCCCTTCTGCTTTCCAGACAGTGACACCTGTTGCTTACATACCTATATCATCACCATCATCATAATCATTGCCATCACATTATAGCACTTTAAGGTTTGCAAAGCACTTTACATACATGTCTTCACCCTTGGAATGTCAGCTCAAAGAGCAGGGCCTCTCCTTGTATTTCTAGCACTTAACATGGTACCTGGCATACTGTAATCACTCAATAAATACTTGTTGATTGATTAAATAGGGTTATCACCTACCTTAATACTCTATAGAAGCATGTATTCTGATGAAGGCTATTCTTCCTACTACTAATAATAACAATTTTTGTGGCTTTTGTGGATAAAAGTCAAAATCTTGGGCTTTGCCGATAGTCCAGGCAGACTTGTAGACATTGTCTAATAAGGGAGGACAAGGAGGTGACAATACTTTCATCACAGACAAGGAAGAAATCCACAAGGGATAAAAATTAATAATTTGATCATGTATGTAGCCTTCCAACATGACAGAGGATAGAAAATCTATAGCTATATGCAAGCCTGAGCTTTACATCAGCTGATGAAGAAATCATCAGTACAGTATCACAGAACTATTTAGTCAGCATTTAGAATACTAGCACAGGAAGGGGTGACAGGGTCTAGAATGTCATAGTGTAATCTGTGACATATTAAACTGGGAGGAATTTTGGAGATCATTTAGTCTAAACCCTCTCATTTTAGGAATAAGGAAACTGAGACCCAGGTTGAGGTGGTTTCTGAGCTTTTTTTTTTGTCCATTCATTAAGTCAATTAAACTTCTACAAGAAATATATGTGATAACCTTTTTCTTAATCTATTTTCTATTTTTAATAATAACAGTAATAGTGAACATTCATATAACACTTTAAGATTTCCAGAGTGCTTTACATGATCAGTAATCTCTGAGGTAGGGGAAGGGAAGGAAATAAGCATTTATTAAGCACCTACTATGTGCCAAGCAATGTACTCTGAGTTTTACAAATATTATCTCATTTAATCAACAACCCTGTAAGGTGAGAGTGCTGTTATTATCCCAATTTTACAGTTGGAGAAACTGAGGCTGGCAGAGTTTTAGTGACTTATCCAGAATCACACAGTCAGGAAGCGTTTGAGGTAAGATGTAAATCCAGGCCTCCCTGACTCTAAGCCTAAGACGATATCTATTGCTATCTTGCTGCCTGCTTGGCAGGAGTGTTGGGGCATCAATAGCTTTTTGCAAAAAGGTCAAATTGAAGCTGTTAGACATTATATACCATGTCCTTGTCTCCCCTTCAGTCTTTCTTTTAATATAGTTTTTTCATTGATCTGACATGGTAATAACGTGACTCCACACAGGCAACTAACTCAGTAATGACCCCACAAAATCTTACTCTGATTAGTTATCCTGGCACGGAGATGACCCTGTGTTTGTGGAGGTGAAGCCAGGAGAGCATACATTTCAGGAGGCTCAACCAAGATAGAAAGGTTTTGAGTACAGTGCTTGAAATCTACTGTCCAAGGAGCAAAGAGAAGCACATCACCAGGAGGATGACCGCTAAGTAATGAATTCATTGGCCGGAAAGCCCGTGAAGCTTAGAAATGGCCTTGAGTGCTATGCACTTCTGCAGTGCAAGAGGAGAAAAGTGGCAGAGAAGTCACATATTATACCATCCACAAACATTAACTTTTAAAACTAAATGTGAGACTCTCATACAGTGACCAATGAGTCCATGCACTTGGAAGAACTAAATCGTATCAATGCTGAATTTCTTCTTAGAAATGAAACCAGAAGATGGAAGGCACTTAAAAGTAAATGGAAGGATAGCTCATGGTTTCTCCTTGGAGAGGTGGTAATAATAATAGCAATAATAATGATAATAATGATAATGATTATGATGATAGCTGACATTTATAGAAAACCATAATGAATGCTTGTCATCCAAAGGCAACATAAAATTTCACTTCATAGTATACTCAGTCATATTGCCTTGCAGTTTTCAAGTTGGGTATAAGCAAAAAGATTACCACAAAGATAAGTATAGTTTATGTGCCAACCTTTCTTGCAAATGATGAAGAAGCAGAGAAATTCTATGAATAATTCAATGATACTTTCCATAGGCAACATTAAATTTCATATTTGGTGACTCCAATATAAAAGCTGGCATGTAGAAGGTAGAGAAATATATGCTGGAAAATATGAATCCAAATTAGGAGAAAAGAAAAAGGCATAGGCTTAGTTTACCCAGAAACTACATAACATATTATGAGTATTTCCATTAAAAGTTCCTGGACGTGGCAGGCACTTAACATGAGGGAAAAAAAAAGAAAGGGAAGGGAAAGGAATTGACAGTTTAGAGACTACTGATGTGGGAGTCATTTTCTGAACCAACTCTCAGGTAATACAAAAAGCACTTTTATTTTGGCATTATGGGACACTTTAATCATTCAGATATAGCATGAAGTTGTGGGTAGTGGGTAGTGAGTAGCAGACAGTGACCTGTTTTCAAATCTTGCCTCTCTTATACTTACCTAGGTGTATAATCTTGGGAAAGGAGTTTACTAGTTGTGAGCCTCAATTTCTTCATTAGTAAAATGGGGTTAATAATACCAATAGTACCTGCTTTACAGGGCTGTTAAAAGGCTCAAAAAAGATAAAGTAGATAAAGTGCTTTGCAAACCTTAAGAGCTATGGAAATATTGGTTATTGTTGTTGTTATCATCTTCATCATGATCACCACTGAAATAATTAGCAGCTGCTTACAAATACAAGGGGGAAATCATGGATAATATATTATATAATCAAGCATAGGCTATATAATTAACCTGAATTGTCTCCCATTTTATACTGTAAGTTCAGGTCTATCTAGGGCCAGGTCTAAATATCACAGTGTGGGGATGGCTAGGTGGTGCAGTGAATAGAGAGCACTGGCCCTGGAGTCTGGAGGACCTGAGTTCAAATCTGGCCTCAGACACTTACACACACACACACACACACACACACACACAAGCCACGTGACCTTGGGCAAGTCACTTAACCCCAATTGCCCTCCAAAAAAGCAAAAAAAAAATATCACAGTGTTGTATTCTGTGAGTACTCAGTAAATGCTTTCTGATGGATTCTCAGCTGCACCCAATATCAGAGGACAGAGCTATGTAGCGGCAGAGAGAGTTCCTGGCCCCTTCTCAGTACCTCTTTTAATACACTTTTAATCCCCTCCAACTTCATCCTGGGCTACCTATTGAAGGTAACCCCAAAGCAAAGGTGAATACCCTGCTTTTAGACATTCACTTTGAAAGTCTTCTGCAAGCACACAGATGGGCTAAGTAACTTGCTCAGCTCAGTCAGTCAACAAGCATTTATTAAGGGCTTGGTCACATGGCAAGAGGATGGCAAGTATCAGCTGTCAAGATACAAATTTCACTTTCTTTTACTTGTGACCTTCCTTCTTGCCCTGGCAAGGGATATGAATTGGCCCCAGTACAAGTATCAGGAAGGCAGAAAAAAAGGAGGAGAGGCCAGTTCCCTCAAAGAATAACAGAGATCATCTTGTCCAACTTCATTTTGCTAGATCCTGAACCAACAGGTGCTAAAACCTCAGACAGTCCTGAGTCCCAGGAAAATGTTTTAAAAGTCTTGTTCCTTCCAAACTGAACTGTAATACAAGATGTGGCCTAAATTTGGAGTGACTTTGAAAGAAAGATGAGTCACTGAAATCCACCCTGAGTTTGCTAACCCAGAGGGACACAATCTCCCGTGATCCTCTCTCCTTTTCAGGCTCCCCCTCCCCACAGGGGACCTCAGAGCCCAGGGTGTTTCTTTAGAGTGCAGAGGCTGAACTGGGCAGTTGGCTACCCTTCTGACTTACTGTTTGTTTGGTACAGCAGGACTAATGGTCATAAACAGGTCTCCTCTTTGTTCTTGGGGTCTTGCAGAATGCCTATTCCACTCAGAAAGGAATAAGAGCTCCTTTTCTTCTGATGGCCTGACCCCTCAGTGTGTTATATAGCATTACAATTCAACAAGAGAAGATCAGCCTCTAACTGCAGCCACTCACAATGGCTCCCTTCACTAAGAAAGAGGTTTCTCTGGTCCCGTGACTTGGAGACAGGCCTCCCTCCCATCTTGTAGTTGGCTGGACTGTGCTCTTAAAGGAGCAGTCAGTAGATGAGAACCATAATCACTTTGTTGCCTAGATGTTTTCTCTCTCTCTCTCACAGACCCAGACACACAGACACAGACATAGACACACAGACACAGACAGACAGACACATGCACACACACACAGACACACACACACACCCCTCCTCTCCCACCTTTCACTCCACCCTCCACCTCCCGATGCATTCTCCTATCGACAACGCTGGCCTCCTTCTTGTCTCTGGAACCAGACACTCCATTTCCTGACTGTTCATTTGCACTGGCCGTGCCCAATGCTGAAGTGCTCTCCCTCCACATCTCTGCCTCCTGCTTCCTCCTTCCTTCTTTCCCTTCAAGTCCCCACCTCCCCACCACCAGTTAATGAAACTTTTCGTGCGAATCATAAGTATTTAAAGACCAGCATCCTTTGCCCTGCCCCTCTTTAAAAAATCTCTCCTTCTGTAGAAAGCCTTTCAGTGACCCCCTTAAATGCCAGTTCCTTCTCTTTTTGGTTATCTCCAACTTATCCTATACAGACTTGTTTGTCCATAGCTCTTTGTATGCTGTCTTCCCCATTAGACTATAGTTCCTTGAGGGCAGGGACTGTCTTTGCCTTTCTTTGCATTCCCAGTGCTTAGCACAATGTTTGACATATAGTAGGTACTAAATAAATGTTTACTGTCTGACTGAAGACTGCCATACCAGAAATCAGGAAGATCTGGCTGGCAATAACACTAGATGAGCACATCACTTCTGTCTCTATTTCCTCATGAATAAAATGGGGATGTTAATAGAATCTACAGATTTACATAAATGAGGACTTTATGAAAAGAACTTTGCAAACCTGAAAGCTCTATATAAATAAAAGCAATTATTAGCCACCAACATCACCTCCAATCAGTTACAGGATCATAGAATTTGAGCTGGAAGGGACCTTTGTGGATATCTTTTTTATTTTTTTTCAACAATCATTTATTCAGCTTGTACTATGTGTCAGGCACTGTGCTAAGGGCTTTACAAATATCTCATTTGATTCTTACAACAACCCTGGGAGGTACTATTATTATACCATCTTACAGTTGAGGAAACTGAGGCAAACAGAGGTTAAGTGACTTGCTCAAGGTCACACAGCAGGTGTGTAAGACCAGAGTTGAACTCAGGTCTTCCTGACTCCAAGTCCAAGGTTTGATTATGACCCCTAGCTGTCTCTGATCCACCCCTACAATTTTACTGATTTAGAAACAGACACATACAGAGGTGAAGTAATTAATTTCCCCAAGGTCACAGCAAGATTCAAAGCATGGTCCCCTGACTCCATATGCAGTGCACTTTCTATAATGTCACCTGATGTAGTCTGAGGGGAAGTTGCATCTTCAGTTGTTTTTTTTTTTCCCTTGGTGCTTTCTAAAAAGAGGTGTTTTAATTTAGTACTTGGCTCTTTGTGACTCAGGAGGAGGCCAATGGAGATGAATACCTTTATCCATAGAGGACTGAATAATGCTTCGATGAATAATAACTCACATTTATATAACACTTTCTGGTTCAGAAAGAGGTTTTCTCACAACAGCTCTGTGAGGTAGAGGTAGTGCAAATATTATTATCATCCCCATTTTTATAGATAAGGAAACCTGAAATTCAGAGGGGGTTAAAGGACTTACCCAAAGTCAAACCACTAGCACCTTCCTCCCAGAATCAAATGAGATAATATTTAGAAAGTGTTTTGTACATTTTAAAGCACTCTCTGTTTCTGTCTATATAATATATGTCTATGCATATATGTATATGTGTATATATACATAAGCTGTCATTATTATGAACCTGGGTAGAGTAACAGGCCTTGAATCAGAAAGACCTGAGTTCAAATGTGGTCTCAGACACTTACTAGCGGAGACCCTGGGCAAGTCACTTAACCTCTGTTTACCTCATTTTCCTCATCTGTAAAATGGAAATAATAACAATAGCACCTACCTAGGGTGAATTGTTGTGAGGATCAAATGAGATAATAATTGCTAAGTGCTTAGTACGGTGCCTGGCACATACTAAGGATCAGATTATTATTATCTCCTAATCCAGTGGTCTTTCCACTATATACATTGGGCCCTTCTAGCAGGTAGGTGGTACAGTAGATAGAGTATTGGGCCTGGAGTAAGAAATACCTGAGTTCAAGTCTAGCTATACGGCCCTAGGTAAATCATTTAGTTTCTGTCAGTCTCCGTTTCTTCATCTGTAAAATGGGGATAACAATAGCATCTACCTCACAGGATTGTTATGAGGACCAAATGAGATATTTTCTTTGTAAAACACTTAGTACAGGGCCCGGCACATAACTGGCATTTAATAAATGCTTATTTCCTTCATATTTCTTCCTTTTTTTTTTTTTGCTTTTGGGAGGGCAGGGCAATTGGGGTTAAGTGACTTGTGCAAGGTCACATGTGTTATGTTAACATAACAAGTGTTATGTTAAGTGTCTGAGGCCGGATTTGAACTCAGGTCCTCCTGACTCCAGGACCAGTGCTCTATTCACTGTGCCACCTAGCTACCCCTTCATATTTCCAATACAAACATGTAAAGATTCCTTCTTCTCAGTTAGAAGTCTCTGCCCCTTCCCCATCTCCCCACCATCACTTATTTTCATGTGGTGCATATGTATTTCAAGATCAGCATCATTTACACCACTTCTCTTTCAAATTAAAAGATAGCAATGTCAAATTTTTTCCAGGGATATATTATGACTGCCATTTAACATTAATTACATTCCCATTTCACTCAGATCTTCCTCCTTAGACCTACCCAGAACACTTCTACTGATTACCAAAACTAATCACCTTATGATCCAATCATTTGTCATAGGATCACAGATTTTAAGCTAGAAAACACTTTACAAGTCATCCAGAAACAGGGAAGTGTTTAGAACTATATTCTAAACCTGCCTCAGACATCTATTTACCAGCTCACTTACCCTCTCTCAGCCTCAATTTCCTCATCTGTAAAATAGGAATCGTAATAGTAGCTCCTTCACATGCACACATGTATGTAGATGTTAAAGTGTTAAATACATATTAGCTGTTATTATGTGGATGAGCCCTCTCATTAAAAATAAGGAAACAGATTTGCAGAACTGATTTGCTCAAGGTCTCAGGGGTGGGAAGTGAATCCAGGTCCCCAGACAACAGACTTTTTGTATTTAGTTTTTTTATTGTTTGATAAATGTGTTTGATAAAATCCTTAGGGTCTATGATTCCCAGTGATTCCATGCTGACTAGAGATCATCAGTCACACTTCCAAGACACCTAACAGGCAGAGAGATACGTCCTATTACTTCAGTCACCAGACACTCCATTTTACTTGGCAGATGAGACTCCCAGAACAGGGGAAGTGGCAGGCTTCATCACATGGCAGTTTCCACCAGCACCTAGCCTAATTCCACTAGAAGGACAATACATCTCTACCATGCATTCTAATTGGCCTTGTGACTTTTTCACACACAACATTCAAGATCAAGTCTCTAGACATTTGAATTTGCTCTAGCCCATGCCCAGAACAGTGGTACAATGGATAGAATGCCAGACCTGGAGTCAGGAAGACTCATCTTCCAGAGCTCAAATCTGGCTTCGGACACTTACTAGCTGTATGACCCTGGGCAAATCACTTCATCCTGCTTGTCTAAGTTTCCTCCTCCATAAAATGAGTTGGAGAAGGAAATGGCAAACCACTTTCTTTTCCAAGAAAACCCCAAATAGGGTCACAAAGAGTTTGACACAGATGAACAACAACAAAAATTCCTCTACTACCTTTATTTGGGTCAGTTGATTTCTCTAGGTGTGCTTAGGTTGACTTATCCCAGAATTTTCCAAACTATGAAGTTCAAACCGTTAGAGCAGGAGCTCTTAACCTAGGTTCTACATACTTCCAAGGGGTCCATGTCTAGATTTTAGTGGCTCCATGAATTTGGGTGGGAAAAAATGACAACCTTGTTTTCACTAACTTCTCACTAAAATGCAGCATTTCTGTCTATTTATTTTACATACTTAAAACATTATTCGAAGAAAGAGTCCATAGGCTAGGTGGTGCAAGGGATAGAATAAGAAGACATATCTTCCTGAGTTCAAATCTGGCCTCAAACACTAACTCTGTGACCCTTAAGTCACTTAATACTCTTTGCCTCAGTTTCCTCCTCTGTAAAATAAACTATAAAGTGAGAAGGAAATGACAAACCACTCCAGTATCTTTGCCAAGAAAACCTCAAATGGGGTCATGAAGAATTGGACATAACTGAAATGACTGAACAACAAAAGGAGTAAATCTTTGTTTTCACTAACCTTTCACTGAAATTCAACATTCCTTTCCATTTATTTTATATACTTAAAAACATTATTCTAAGAAGAAGTGCATAGGTTTTACCAGACTGCGAAAGGAGTCCATGACACAAAAAGGTCAAGAACCCCTGAGCTGGGAGGTACAAAGAAATAGCCAGAATTATTATTATTATAATATATATATATACATATACACATATGTGAATGCAACTCGTGAATAAACACATCTGTGTAAAAAAAAGTTCAAATGGAAGGTAACAAAAGCAGGACTAACAAGGCAAATGTGCTTCAAGTGACAATGCATGCAATACAGTGATAATTTAATATAATTTGCACAAATGAGATAAAATTTGAGTTGGCACATGTTGAATATTGATAAGGGTTCCATTTGCCACAATCACCTTCAGTACCTATGTCTTTTGTTATTGTATTGCTTGCTATATTTGAACATGAAGTGTGTAAATTCAAATCTTTTTGTAGAAGTTAAAAGGACTATCAGTTATATTTACTCAGTATCATTAACTTTAGTTAGTATGACATTATAAACAAGTTTATTAAAATGTAACCTTTCAAAATACTCAGAAATTTCTAACAATTAAAATTAAATTAAAGCAAAGATTTTGCCTCCAATTTTTAAAAAGTAAAACAATATCCTTTTAAAATGTATAATGAATATAAAATCAGTTTGAACAGAAAAAAATACACTTAAGTAGGTGAAACTAGAAGCACAGACAATAGAGATGGGTTTAGGCATCAGGAATACAGAAACATGAAACAAAGAGCTCGAATCCAGAAAATATTATCCCTTGTATTTATCATTGGTATTTGCAAATATTATTAATGGAAAAGAAAAATCTTAGTGTTACCGCAGATAGCGCAAAACAAATTTAGATGCTATCTTTAAATCCAAAATACATTGGAAAGGCAAGATAATTTTTCTAAAGAAAATTAGATGCTTTTTTAATAAACAAAACCGAAATTTTCAAAAAGTCATGTCTGTGACCCAAGAAGCATTGCTTGCAAAGTGCAAGCAAGGCTGGTTACATGATTGCTAAGTGTAAAAAAATAATCTCATTTAGAAAGAGAAATATTGGTGGTACCTATAGACACTGATGTGGTTGAAAAAATCCTCAATGAATCAGATGCAAAGAAGCTTCAGATGATTCCCACTTAAAGATGATCTGGTGGGAAGGAGAACTGCTCATATGTCTCAAAACCTTTGCAATTAATGAAATGAAAAATTAAACTCTTCCTAGTTTGCATTGCAAGTGGATGAAGCAACAGAAGTCCTTCATTTAAATAAAAAGTTGCTCACTTGATTATATACATACCAGACACTGCTGAAACTAATTATAGGGAAGATTTGTAGTTTTGGAAAGCTATTGCTGATGAGGTTCTACCAACAAAAGTTTTTTTAATACATTTGATTTTTAAAAATTAAAATGATATAATGTATATTATACTCAGCTATGTTGGAGCTCAAACAATTTCCAGCTAGAAGACAAGTCTAGAAGCACTAGATAAAAATTGGTTCCTTGCATAGTTTGGAAATATCGCATACTTTTTAGGTCATCACTTGTATTAGAAATGTGAATTAGAAGTTAAGTAGCTTTAAAAGTTGTAATTAAGAAAGACTCCTTGAAGAACATTGTGGCAGCATGGCGGCAGAGCATAGGGTTCTTTGACATTATTGCAAAACATGCTCACTTTCTTGTGCCAAAGTACTTCAAAGGGTGTTTGAGTTAAAAGAAGAAATAGCCATTTTCTTAGTGATAACAAAGATGAAGCAAATTTACTCAACAGGAAAAATTTAGTGAATAAATGTGAAAACTGAGTATATTAAATAAATCAGTGTAAGGTATTAAAATCCATACTCTGAGCCAAAAATACAAAGTGACTTAATTTGTGAAAAAAATATAGAGCTATAGGTAATAAATCTACAAAACTTTTTCCCATTTCCCAAATGAAAAATACCAATTTTGCAAATAAAATGAAAGAATGTAATTGGTAATTACTTGATTAATCTACAGAAGGAATTCCCATTTTGTTTTTAAAAAGCAGAGTTTAAAAATATGAGTGGATCAGGAACCCATTGTTTTAGAGTATTAGAGTTTGGATTGGGGGGGGAAGGCTGGGGGGCATATTTTTCCAGTTAACAAGAAATTATTTGCTTTCTTTTCTCTGCAATAGAAAAAAATCTCCAAAAGTTTTGTAACAAATATGTAGTCAAGCAGAACAAATTCTCACATTGGTCGTGCCCCAAAATGTATGTCTCATTCTGCATCTCGAGTCCAGCACCTGCTGTCAGGAGGTGGATAACATGCTTTATCACCATCCTCTGTAATCACAGTTATCACCTAATTGACCAGATTTCTTAAGAGTTCAACTCATTTGTTTTTATAAAGTTGTTATGTTATTTAAAAAATTTTTCTCTGCACGCTTTTTTCTACCCACATGGTCAATGCCTTAGTATAGGCTCTTATCAGCTAGACTACTATAGTAGCCTTCTAATTGGTCACCCTGCCTCTAGCTTCTCCCCTTTCTAATCCATCCTCGAGACAACTGACAAATTAAATTCCCAAGGCACAGATCTGACCATACTACTTCCCTGCTCAAGAAACATCTATGTGTCTGTATTGCTTTTGGATAAAATACTCTGACTGCTATTTTAAGCACTTCACAATCTGGCTCCAACTTACATTTCTTGTCTAATTTTTTATCTATCTTTTATTAAAAAAAACCACCTGCTTTCTGTTCCCCATACTAGACATTTTATTTCATGTGACATAGCTGTTCTCTATTGCCTTCTTAGTCTTGAACCTCGAATTCCCATCAGTAAATCAAGCAATCATTCAGCAAACAAGAATTTATTAAGCTCTTACTTTGTATCAGACACTGGGCTAAGTGCTGGGGATCCAAAGGAAAGCAAAAATAGTCCCTGCTCTTGAGGAGCTCACATTCTAATAATAACATGTAAATAACCAGGTACGTAAGAGAAATGAATAGTTAGGTGGCACATTTGATGGAGTTCTGGGCCTGAAGTCAGAGAGATTCATCTTTATGAGTTCAAAGCTGGCCTCAGAAATTTACTAGCTGTGTGACCCTGTACAAGTCACTTCACCCAGTTTGCTTCAGTTTCTTCATTTGTAAAATGAGAAGAAATGGCAAACCAGTCCAGTATCTTTGCCAAGAAAATCCCAAATGGGGTCATGAAGAGTCAGACAGGACCAAAACAACTGAACAATAAAAATATAAAAGAAAAGGACATAATAAGTGAAAGGAATTACAAAAGTGAAGGCACTAGAAGCTGAGGAGATCCATAAAGACCTGCAGAAGATAGGATTTGAATTGAGATTTGAGGAAGGGAAGCCAAGGGATCTCTGCTAAGGTGAGGTGGGAGAACATTTAAGGCATAAGGAAAGTCACTGCAAAAGCACAGAGATAGCAGATGGTATATGTTGTGTATGTAAGCCAGTGTGGCTGGATCATAGAGTGCATGGAGTGGAGTAAGGTGTAAGAGGACTGGGAAGCTTAGGAAAGGGCTTTAAATGCCAAAATAGAGGATTTTATATTTAATCCTGGTTTGAGTAGTTTGAGTAGGGAGTACCAAGGGCACAACTACACTTTAGGGAAAGCCACTTTGACAGCAGAGAGGAAAATCTATTAGTATGGAAAGCAATTTAAGGCAGGGTAATGAATTAGAAGGCTATTGTTATAATCTAGGTGAGAAATGATAAAAGCCTATTAACTATGTGAGTGGAGAGAAGGGGACATATACCATTGTGAAGGTTTGAAAATGAATTAGCTACACAGTGTGAATTAAACCTAGGTGTCTGGAAAGATGGTGATGCTCTCAATAATAATAGCGAAGTTTAGAAGAGGAGGAACATTTTAGAGGGAAAGATAATGAGTTCTCTTTTTTAACTGCTGGATTTAAGAGGTCTTGGTGGGCAGCTAGGTGGCACAGTGGATAGAGCATTGGGCTTGGAATTAGGAAGACTCATCTTCCTGCGTTCAAATCCAGCCTCAAACACTTACTAGCTGTGTGACCCTGGGCAAGTCACTTAATCCATTTTTGCCTCAGTTTCCTCATCTATAAAATGAGCTGGAGAAGGAAATGGCAAACCACTCCAATATCTCTGCCAAGAAAACCCTAAATGGGGTCACAGAGAGTCACACAGCTGAACAACGTATCTAAAAGGCCATTGGTTATGTGAGACTTGAGTTTAAGGAGCAAGACTGGGAGTAGATATTTAGTTAAGAAAAATCATCTGAATAAAGAGGATAATTGAATCCAGAGGAGATGATAAGATCCCCAAAAGAAACTATATGCAGGGAAAAGAGAAGAGAGTCCAACACAGGGCCTTAGAAGACAATAAAGGTTAGTGGGCATGGCATGCATGAAGATCCAGCCAAGGAGGCTGAGAAGGAGTAGTTAGAGAAGATAGAAGGAGAAAACTGTATTAAGAAACCCAGAGGAGAGAGTAGCCAGGAGGAAAAGATCAGCAGTGTCAAATGTTTGCTGCCCTTCCCCAAACTTGAGACTCGAGTAGTCTGTTTTTCCCTTGATGGCAGTGCTTATTGATGGGGATCTGCCAGATGACAACCTCAGAGGGAATCACACAGCCTCCAGGGGGGCAAAGAGGTTTTATGAGGACTGGTTGTATCAAGCTCTTACCACCTTATACTATCTTTACCCCTCAGAAGTAAGTTGTTGTTTAGGGCCGATAGTTGGCGCAGTGAATAGAGCACTGGCCCTAGAGACACAAAACTAGCCTTGTGACCTTGGGCAAGTCACTTAATCCCAATCGCCCTGCCTTCCCCCCTCCTAAAAGAAAAAAGAAAAAAAAAGTTGTTGGTTCTTAGAAGGGATGATGTTTGTATTGTTTGTACATATTGATTAATCAAATTTGACTGCACATACTACAATGTGTAAATTTAACTGGTGTTTAATTGATTCTAGTTAGCATATGACAGAAAATCACTTGTGAGCAGGCACCATGTATCATAAGGTATCACTTCCTACCAGAGACATTTCTGTTTCTCCCAGATGTTAGTAATCTTCTACCAGCTCCCAAAATTACTCTAAATTTATATTATATATATAATACATATTTACTTACAATGCACAAGTTGATTCCCCCCAGTAATCAATTATTGTTTCTTGATCATCCTTTATTCTGGAAGAAGACCAATGACACAACAAGGTGATGTCTTGACTTGCTAATGAATTGAAAATGAGTGAGGCAAAGTTGACAGCCTCACTCTATCATCCAGAATCATTAAAGGTCCAAGACAAAGTTCAAGACAACTGGTCAATCAATTATTAAACTTCTATCAAACCTCCACTCTGTGTCAAAGGGCTTTCTAGGCACTGAGGATACAAACACAATGAACAAAACAACTACTCTCTCCCCAGTCTCTCTACTCTCAAGCAGAAACCTTTAAGGATTTCTGCCTCCTGATTAAAGTCCTGCCTCTCGGCTCCAGATGACCTGGAGATCGTATCCTGGGCTCAGATACTCAGCACCACACCCAGAAATAACTGGCCTTGTAACCTTGAGCAAGTTACTTAACCCCAATTGCTTAAAAAAAAAAAATCCTGCCTCTGAGGCAAATTAATGAGGAGGCACTGGAGATGTAATTTAATCTCTCAGCACTCTTTAAGACCACAGATTGTAGAGAAGTAGTACAGTGGTAATGAGCATTTCCTCACTGAGAAATTTTCTACATCAAAGAAATCACTGGCCCAGTCCCTGTTCCTATTTACAAGAAGTCGCCTGGGCAAGGTGGCTGGAGAGATGGTTTCAGAGTCAAAGTAGCCTAGTGCTGCTTAGTAGGCTCAGGAAGTCATTTTACCTTTGTTGTCAGAACTATATAAATCATCTGAATCAATGAAGGGCATTTCTACACTGGGGCTTCTCTTAATTGTAAGTCTTAACCAAAAAAGAAAAAAGTATTTTATAGGGCATTATTTAGAAACAGGCAACTAGGTGGCTAGAGGCAGTGGATAAAGCACTGGGCCTGAGGAAGACTTGATTCCAAATTCAGTTTCAGACACTTACTGGATGTGTGACCCTGGGGAAGTCACTTCACTGTTTGCCTCAGTTTCCTCATCTAGAAAACTATCTGGAGAAGGAAATGACAAACCACTCCTGTATCTTTGCCAAGAAAACACCATGAACAGCACAGGGTCATGAAGAGTCGGACACAACTAAACAACATTTATTAATAGGGGCAGTATAAACTTTATGTTAATGGTGAAATATACAAGTTGTGTTTTTATTATACAGAATTTGCTTTAGCAATTTTTGTAAATATCAGCAGAAACTAAAAGTATGGTAGCGTTCCAATTTTGCAAACCCTAGTGGGCTTGATATAGTTAGTCAGCATTTCATGTAAAGCCCTGAATTTTCCCCTTCTTTCCCAAAGTGTTCTCTGGCTTTTCCCTCTAACGTTTCCTTGGGGCCTTAAAGCTTCAATGTGGAGCCCTGGAAGGGTAAGGTCTGCAGATGAACAGAATTCCAAGGAATGCAAAATATTCTGTTGGTTTTTTTCCAGTGCCTGAGACTCAGGCAAAATTACTAAGTAAACAAGGCGAAGAAACATGACAGCATTGAGCAGGCTTTGGTGCATGCTTTGAGAGAAGCAATTACCTGCAATTACGTCATGAGTATTTAAAAGCATAATCAAGTCATTACTTATATTCACTTAGCTAAACTGAGTGCAGCTAAAAAATAAAAAAAATGAAACCTGGTAGCTTTTGTAAGCTGGATAATCACAGCTATTTAAAAAATTAAGAAAGAGGAGTCAGTAAGTAATTAAGACCTTTGGCAAAATACTTCACAACTCTAGGTTTCATTTTCCTTATATATAAAAAGAGGGAGTTGGATTCCAAGATGTCAAAAGATCCCTTTTAACTTCAATTCCTGTGAGCCTATGATTTGAGTTCAAAGTACTCATTCCTGACTTACAAAAAACTCAAGAGCGGTAACTAAGACTCCTTTCATGGGGGTTGGGAGGGAAGTGGTAGTGGTGAAGAGGATAGTGTGGTAAAAAGAGATAGCTACAGCTCAGATTTCAGTCCAGTCTTGGGCACAGTTGTACCAGAAAGAAAAAGACATGAATCAATCAACTGGCAAACATTTATCAAATGCCTACTATATACCAAATACTGAGGACATAAAGACAAACAAAACAAAACAACCCTGCCCTCAAGGAGTTTACAGTGTGTTGGGGGAAACAACCTATACACAGAGTAGAATATACCACAGAGATACAAAATCAGTCCAAGGTAAAAAGGATGAGATCTAGTAGTTGGTGGGGATCAGGAAAGGCTTTTTGTAGAAAATCTGGTGCTTCAAATCCACCTTAAGGAAATAAGGGATTGCATGAGACCAAGGTGAAGGGGGAGTGCATTACAGTCATGGAGAATAATTGTAGAACAGAGGTTCCCAACCTTTTTTTTCTTGAGCTATAGACCCTTTTGGTGGTCTGCTGAAACCTATGGATCCCTTCTTAGAATAATGTTTATAAATACACAAAATATATAGGATCACAAAAAACAATTATATTGAAATAAAGATAATTTTTTTCATATCAGAGTTCACAGACCTCCTGAGATGTATTCTTGGGCCCCTTGGAAAGTGGGGAGAAGTCATGGACCCCTATGTAAAGAACTCTTGCTACAAAGGTTGAGAAGGGAAGAAGGACTTACATTAGAAGGTGCCACAGCTGGGGTGGCTAGGTGGCACAGTGAATAGAGCACCAGCCCTGGAGTCAGGAGGACCTGAGTTCAAATCTGGCCTCAGACACAACACAAAAACTAGATGTGTGACCTTGGGCAAGTCACTTAACCCCAACTGCCCTCCAAAAAGCAAAAAAAAAAAAAATCCATAGCTACAGAACCCTAGAGTTAGGATCAAGCTGGGGGTTTGGGGGTAGGGGTGAGGAGGAGAGGATGAGAGGATGGATGAGGGAACATCCTTTGTGTCAGTAGACTGGAGGGAGATCTCCAGATAGCCCAGAGAGGAAGTGTGCCCTCTTAAGAGGAAGTATTTCTCCCATGAATGTAAATGCTTTGGTTAAAAAGTCTAAGTGGCCCTGTCCTAGCTACAATT
The DNA here is from genome assembly GCF_028583685.1 of Petaurus breviceps papuanus. NCBI lineage: Eukaryota > Metazoa > Chordata > Mammalia > Diprotodontia > Petauridae > Petaurus > Petaurus breviceps. The sequence continues at coordinate 2,722,841 of NW_027185776.1, read as the reverse complement.
CTACTAAGATCTTATACGATCATCAGATCTACAGTTGGAAGGGACCATAGAGATTATTTAGTCCAGGTGTTTTAAAGCTGGGAATCATAAATCATGGGTAAATTTCAAGGGATTCATTAATCTGGATGGGAAAAATTACATCTTTATTTTAATTTTCTAACTAAAATTTCACATTTCCTTGTTTTAAAATAGTATTTTGAGAAGGAGTCTATAGACTTTGTCAAAGGGGCCCATGAAACAAAAAAAGAACTCCTGATCTAGTCTAACAACCTTATTTTACAGATGAGGAAAGTGAGGTCCAGAAAGACTTGCTCATGTAACTTGCTCAAGGTCATACAGACAGTAAGGAGCCAAACTGAGATTAAAATCCACATGGTCTCTCTTGAGTATCTTCTTTGCCATCTTTGATCCTGTCAGGGTTGGGGGCTAAGTCAAAATGAACAGCCAGTTTGTCCTCTTCCTTTGAAGGGGATCTCCATGAACCACCTGCTAGGGAAAGATCAAAATCCATTTCTCACTTCACCACTTGCTAGCATATACACAGCAGGCTGTAGTAGGCAAAACTGAGAAACAACAATCAGGTATCTGCCACCATTTATTGGGTTTCTTTTTAATTCTTGTTTCTATGACAGCATGTAACTGTGCTGACCAGCTAGGCAGTGCATATTAGGCCAGGAATTCTATTTCCTCTCTGCTGAGCAGCAAAGAAAGAGAAAGATGACAAAGAAGACTGAGAGAGACCTTATAATCTGTTTTGAGGCTGTTTCTTAACACATTCTGAATTTCAGACATGGTGAGCAAACATGAGAATGAATAAAAGTCATAGTAATAATACCTTTCCTCTACAGTTTTACCTGAAATTACTTCACCATTCCTATCTGTTCCCCTGGTAAACAGGCTCCACCAGCAAAACAGGCACAATAATTTCTTCAATCTAAGGAGAGAACTGGAAGTTGTTTGAGTCCCAGGCTTTTAAGGAAAAGGGAGGTTAACAATTATGGTGATTTGTCTAACATGACTATTTTTTTGTTACAAGGGAGGCCTTCTAGTGAAGGGAGAGGGAAGGTAAGTTAGTGAAAAGTGATAGAGATGCAAAGAAGGAAGGGAGCAAGGAAGGAAAAATGCAAAGAAGAGAGAAAGAGATTAAGGAAGGGAAAGATGAAGGAAAGAAGGGGAAAAGGGAGGAAAAGAGGGAGTGAGAAAGACTGATAAAACAAAAATATACAGAAGAAAACAAAAAAGTTCAGAAAAGGAGCAGAGTAATTTTGTTACTGCAATGTTATATTTAATACACTTTTTTCTTTTATTTCTTTCTAAAAACCAAAAGGAGAGAAAACATTTTTCTATTCACAGCAGAACACAAAGAGAATTGTATATGATGCCATGAGTTTCAATTTCATACAACTGTCTTTTGAAATTTAAATTCCATTGACCAAGCCTCTGTTATTGTGAGAATCCATGCAGTAGAATCATACGCAAGCCCTGCCCAGGCAGATAGCAGCATGAACCTGGACACATGAACTTCCTTATCTATAAACACCTAGCTGTCAACAAGACTTATAAGTCGTATACACAATGGTGATCTGTATAAAAGGGACCACCCTAATTTAACTCCCTGAAGCCTCCATCCAAATCTAACCATGAAGCTGGAAGGGTTACCTACAGAAGGGGATCTTAATTAGGGTCTGTGAACTTGTTTCTCTCTCACCTGGTTATCCAAAGATCTAGGAAGCTGCTGAGATGGTGAATAGATGTTGATCATTTCTAAAGAAATATCCTGTTGACCCATTATTAGAGGCCATTTTACAAAAGCATTCCTGGGCCTGAAGTCCAATTGTGTCTCCAACTTGTCAAAAAGTCACTCCTAATATTTGACCTGCTTTGCTTATGTAGATATTTACCCCCATACCTTCCTTCTAAGGAAACGGAAACCTATTTATAGCCCGTTTTGCTCTGGAGTGGGGGGTGGAAGTGACCTGTAAAAGACTAGGAATTTGCAGAAGATTTTATGTAGAAATTTAGTGACCAAAAAGTATCTCCTACTTTCTAGCTTCAGAAGTGACACTTGTCTAACCATAGCCAGTGGAATTATATGCAATACCTTATCAGTCAGGTAATGGCATGAATCTACTGGGTAAACCCTTATTTGTAACTGCCTAGAGATCTGCCTGATTCTCTAAGTTGCATATCAAGGTACCAATAGCATGGAAGGGATCACCCTAATTTGATTCATCTGGATTGAGCCAGTGATGCTCATTCCCCAATAGGCTATCTTCTTAGAAGGTCTCTACCTAGACATGGTGTGGTTCTCCCAGGATTCAAACTAAGGCCTTCTGCAGGATATAGGGACTGAATTGATCAGACATGTTTTGATTAATCACCAGCTAAGCAGATAAAAAACCTGAAGCTTAGAGAGGTGACAAACCTGCACCAAATCACACAGCTAATAAATAACAGGTGTAGATGTACAACTCATGTCCTCTAAATTTAAATTCATTGTTCTTTTCATTATGCCATAGTGGGGTAGGGAGAGGGAATGAGACAAATGAGAATCAAATGGAGGATTCTGACCTAGAACAAAGATTTTAAATTCTAGCTTGTTAAGGTGTAAGTGTGGTTCTGGCTCTCAAAGACTGTACAACTATAATAAGTTTAAACTTATTGCCTGGTCAATCTCTTCCAAAATAAGAAGTCCCATAAAAAAAAAAAGGCACTTCCCCACTGGAGAGTTATTTAACTTTTTAATAGTAAGAGGCTGTTTTCTGATATGTTTTCATAGGGGGCTGGAATTAAAACTAGTGTAGTTGTTTATTCTATTTCTTAAAAAGAATCATAGTAAAGAGTTTCTTCTTGTCATTAAGAAGGAAGTTCAGTTCAGTCGTTATTCAGTCATTTCAGATGCGTCTGATGCTTTGTGATCCTATTTTGGGAGGATTTTCTTGGCAGAAATACTAGAGTGGTTGGGCCATTTACTTCTCAAGCTCATTTTACAGATGACTGAGGCAAATGGGGTTAAGTGACTTGCCCAGGGTCTCATAGCTAACTAAGTGTCAGGCTAGATTTGAACTCAGGAAGATGATTCTTCCTGATTCCCACCCCAGTGCTCTATGCATTGCTCTACCAAGCTGCGATCTCAGCTTTACAGATAATAAAAACTTAGGCACGGAAAAAACAAATCAGTTTGTTAAGACTAAAGTTGCCAGGATCAGAAGCAGAATTTGAAACAATTGTTCTAATAACAAGTCTGGAGTTCTACCTACCTTTCATGATTGTATTTGTACTATTAGTATCCATTGATTGAGGTGATACATGATGACACAAAAAGCTACTATGAATTCAGTAATATTTTTAAATGAATTTGTATTTTATTCATTGGACACTTTGTGAAATTCAAAAATAAATTCTTGGGTGATGAGAGGCATTGTCACACAAGATGTCATTCCAAAAAGCCAGGGGGCAAAACCCACATTTTTTTCTTAGTCTAAAAAATAAGTACCACTGCAAAACCAATGATTCCCACTGTTAACTTCATCAGAGTTAAATAAAGACCAAAATGACCATCCTTAGTGTGCATGTGAATTCACTGACCCCTTACTAGTTAATCTAGGACTCTCCAGACTTCTGCAGTCCATAGGGTGGGAACCACTGCATTACACCATACTGATCCTGTATAAATTTATTATTTCAAATAAAATTAAAATGTTCCATTTACTTTTGCCATCACTGATCCCTTCATGCCATTCTTTTTTTTTTCTTTCTTGCAGGGGGGAGGGCAGGGCAATTGGGGTTAAGTGACTTGCCCAAGGTCACACGGCTGGTAAGTGTTAAGTGTCTGAGGCCGGATTTGAACTCAGGTCTTCCTGACTCCAGGGCTGGTGCTCTATTCACTATGCCATCTAGATGCCCCATCTTCATGCCATTCTTGACATGAAACAGTATATCTCCCAACTCCATGCCTTTGTACCCCCTGCTTAGAAGTCACTCCTGTCTTACTTTGGCCTTTTAGAATTTCTGGTTTCCTTCAAAACTCAGCTCAAATACCACATCTAACATGAGACCTTTCTTAATCCCTCCAGCTGCCAGTCCCTCCCTCTCTCTGTTATGTTATATTTATTTCAAATAACTTATAATTGTCTCTGCTAATGGAATGTCAGCTACCCAAGTGTGAAGATAATTTAAGTTTTGTCATTACATCTCCAACACCTAACAGAGAATATTTTGCACCTAACAGGTACTTTATTGCTTAGTTAACTGATTCAAGTCTTTCTTTGCATTTTTGTATTGTCGACCTGTTTTAAAGGTTTGGTTAAAGGAGACAAACAAATAGTAATATAAAATGATAACATTCATTTGTTATTCCCTTAAGGCTAGCTTTACTACTTGTACATGGAGTGCAGGACTAGAGTCCTGACTGAAGAACAAAAGGATGAGAGAACTTAAGTACATTTCAGGACCATCCCAATACAGGGTGGCTGAGTCACACAAATTTATGATCCCCATAATGGTTTAATCATTGTATGACAAAGGAATTTTCTTAATTGGATAAATGATAAATACAGAAAAACAAGGGAGATGACAAAGTGTCAATTGAAATTACCGTGTTTCCCCGATAATAAGACCTATCCCGAAAATAAGCCCTCCCCTTACTGTGTAAGATTCCTCTAAAATAAGCCCTCCCCCGAAAATAAGCCCTATTGAGATTGCTACTGTAGTGAAGGTGATCCCCTGCGCTACACGCTACATTATGGTACCCTCTGTATGCACCGTCCCCCGCCCCCGTGAAATGCACGCCATGCTCCGAGCTGCATCCAATCAGAGCTGCAGCAGTGAGCGCGTCATCCTGTTCTTCCCCAGTGATTTGCTTGCTGGTACATTTTTTTGTTCACATTTACCTGTTTATTAAAATTGCTGTCAATGTTCATTAAAATAAGCCCTCCCCTGAAAATAAGCCCTCTGGTGTTTTTCTGTCCAAAAAATTAATAAGACAGTGTCTTATTATTGGGGAAACACGGTATGATTCAGAATATCTGTGTTTTCTTTACCATTGACATTCCATAACATGGTATATGTTCAGAAAATCTTAAGATAAGAAAAAGTCCCATTACTTTTAAGTTAATGCCTTGAGTTGAGGATCTCGTCCTTAAGAGCCATAAAGTAAGCATCTTCTGGTTGATATAAGGAGGAGGGTTCTCCGAGAGCGAGACAAAGCTGGGTCTGTTTGGAATTTATGATTTACTTAATTTTTAATTTTAATTATTTAATTTTTAATTATTTAAATTTATTTAAATGCTATTCCCAGCCTTATCTGGTCTCTGGAGTGGCTGACATAGAAAGAAAGACTTTTTTGTAAAATGAGGCAGAGCAGTCTGTTTAATTCAAACTTTGGCCAAAATATGATATTTAATGATTATCGGTATGTATTTATAACTGTGATTTTTTTGTACTAAGAATGTGAAAATAAATAATATTTAGACTTTCCATAAACCACATCTAGGAGATGGGTTGCAGTATATTTAGATAGATATACATATATACACATACACATACACACATATACATATATGTGCATATATACATATATACAATTTACCAATATATTACCTTTCCCCTAAAATAGGAGCCTACACAATAGTAGAAAAGGTTAATTCAGTGCCAAAGCCCAGAGGAATTTATCCTATCACCTTACATGCTAATTTGTGAATCTTTATGCCAGAGACAACTCCTTAGCTCACAATGCAGTCATCAGAGGTCTTCTGCCAAACATGGGGTTGACATGTTGACAGCTTCCTTTTCCTTAAAAGCCTAGGTTATGAGAGTTGGGGAACCTTTTTCTCCGGCTTTTGGAATGAAGAAATTCTGGAGTCTCTTTTGTTGGCAGTATTTATGAGTAAGCAGATCCCATAGAGATAAAGACCCCAATTGAAACAGGGGACCCACCCAAGCAGAGGCTTATTAATATATTCTACTGAGCCTCTCTCTGTATGAGGAACTTTGGGCTTGCAGATTTTTAAAACTACATTTCTTAACCACAAATAATATCATTGTCATGGCAGCACTTCCTGTTTAGAACAAATCAACCATATTAAAAACTGAAAAAAGGCAAGGAACTGGCATACAATAACTATATTCAGCTATTTAGGGAAGAAAAAAATAAAAAATTCTAGAGTTGGTTTAAAGGCAGCCAGAGATACAAGATGTGAGAATAGCTATTCTTTCTTTCTCATTCCCACAGTCATCCAACTAGTCCAGGTTTTCATCACATCAAGTCTTATCTATTGTTAAAGTCCCTAGAGAAGTCTTTTGTTTCTAGTTGCTCTTGCCTAACACATACCTTATTTAACCCCATCTCTATGTCAATCCAGCCTACATAATATTGTATCAATTTTGGGGTCTTTTATCTGGACCTGTGATTTCATCTTGTATGATATTCCCCATGCAAAGATTTCTACCACTAATGCAGAGCAATCAATCACTTGCATGTAATTCAAACAGTTTTGGAGAGCTGATTTGAGGCATTGAGAGGGTAAGTGATCGACCCATGATCATATAGCTAGTATGACCCTGGTCTTCCTGCTACCAAACCTGGTTTTCTTTACTCTGTATGCCATGTTAAATTCCCTGAGTCAGCTTCTAAAAGCAGTACCTTATTTTTGTTACTCCTCTATTTAAAATCTTCAATGACAAGGATTTTGCCATGACATTAGGAAAGACAGCAAAAGGCAACCAATTTTTAACCTTCCTACCATTGTTTTTGATCCTTTGTCGGGTCTTATTAAAACTTCAAGAAAATCTGCATAGTGGTGGAGACAGAGGCGTTAATGAGACTTGAAAGGATCTGGCTAGATTCCTTCTTTCCTTGCTTCCTTCCTTCCTTGTTTCCTTCCTCCCTCCCTCCTTCCCTTCCTTCCTTCTTTCCTTTCTTTCACAAAACCTTAAACCCAGTTCACTCTGAAACTCATAGATTGAACCACAATAGGTCCCTGCCCAAGTTCCACTTAATGGCTGTATTTTGGACCCTCTTGGCTTAAAGGGAACATCAATGGTAACTGTTTCTCTTTGGAACAGCAACCCTCAGCGGTCTTCCCCTCCCAACTCGATTTTTTTTCTTTTTTCTAATTAAAGGGGCCATCCCTTGACTCACTTCTTAAAGAGGCCTATTCACTAAAGAGGAGTTGTTACTTCACTCTAAATGAGTAAGTGAAAAGGCCTTAGCCTAAAAGGGTCTCCCATTGCATACTGGGTCATCTCCAATCATCCTGATGAATATATCTGGTCTCTGGATCCAGATGGCTCTGGAGGAGAAAATGAGACTGGTAACCTTGCACAGCCCTCCCTCACTCAAATCAAAGTCAATTGCAAGTCCCTGATGCTATGGTCCTCTTCTAAAACAAAGGACAAACACAAACTAGGATGTAAATTCTACTTGGTGAAGGTAAAAACTAGGTTCCTAGCACCTATGCAACACATAAGTACTTTGTACAATTCTCTGGGGCTAATCAGTATTTCAAACTTTTGCGATCCATACCCTAATAAGATACTATGATCTCCTTAGGAGGGAAATAGCACAACACACATACTTATGGATCCGTGGTTTCCCTTTTATTCAGTGATATTACATGGGTACCCATCAGCAGTCCTGATTAGACTGGCCAAAAGGCATTGTTTCCTTGGCCACCCTCTCAAGTAATCAGTTGTTCCTTCTTTCCTGTTCCACTCAAAAACTAGGCCAAGAGAAGGAATAGATGATCCTCATTCTCACTTTCAGATTATCTTTTTATCTCAACTACTTGGTAACCTCTCTTCCTTTGAGGTTCACTCCATCCACCCTTAAAACTCCACCTAACATCTAATCATTGTTATTCACCAACTTTGAGATCATTCACTCCCTCTTCTTTCTCAAGAAGTATGGTGCTTATCTCATAGTCTTCCTACCCTACCCCTACCCTCATATTTGAGGATTCAACACAGATGGCAATGTCCCTTTGAATGCCCTGGCTTCTCAGTTCATCAGGACCCTAACCTTTATAATCTCCATTTTCACTCCACCTTAGCCACTCATAATGGTTGTTTAGCCTTGATTGGACTATTGCCCATATATATTTTACCTTCATGATCCAGAATTTTGAAATATATATGTATATATATATATCTGATTTGCAATCTCTTATTTCTCTTTATTTCTTTCTGCTTCAACCTTCCTCAACCTATTCTGATGAAGAAGTGAGCCTTCTCCATAGCAAGGCAAATTATTCCACTTTAGCTCTTCTCCTGTCTCTTAGAGAATCTTGTCCTCTTCACTATTCCTTTTTCTCCCCTCTTTCATCTTCAGTCTGTCTTTGTCCACTCACTTTTCCTCCACTATCCACAAACATACCTAAGTCTTCACCATCCTTAAAAATCCTTTCCATGGCTCTGAAATTTTCTCAAGCCTTCATTATTTTCTTTCTTGCTTTTCTCAGTCAAACTTCTAGAAAGGAATGCATTGTCTCCATTTCCTCACCTCCAATCCACATCTCACTCAGTTCCTTGACATCTGACTTTTGACTCCATCATTCAAGTCAAATTGCTCTCTTTCTCCACCATAACTGTTTCTTGACTATTAAATCCAATGGTTTTTCTCCAGTCTCTGCCCTTCCAGGCAGTTTCTGTCCCTTGGATTCTGATAGACTCTCTTCTCTTGGTTCTCCTGTCCTTTTTTTTTTAATAATATTTTTCCAATTATATGTAAAAACAAATTTAAACATTCATTTAAAAAAATTAAATTCCAAATTCTCTCCACTCACCCTAAGATGGCAAGCAATTTGACACAGGTAAACATGTAAACATGAAAACATGAAAAGTATGTTTCCATATTAGTCATGTTGTGAATGAAAGCACAGACCAAAAGAAAAAACCAACAACCACACACACACACACAAATAAAGACAGTGAAGAATAGTATGCTTTGATCTTTATTCAGATGCCATCAATTCTGTCTTGGAAGTGGATGACATTTGTCATCATGAGGCCTTTGGAATTGTCTTAGATCATTATATTGCTGAGAATAGGTAAGTCATTCACAGTTGACCACTGTACAATAAATGTTGCTGTTATTGTGTACAGTGTTCTCCTGGTTCTGCTCATTTCACTCTGCATCAGTTCATGTAAGTCTTTCCAGGTTTTTCTGAAAATATCTTCGTCGTTTCTTTCTCCTGGGTCCTTCTGATGGGTGCTTTTCAGTGTTCTGTTGGATCATCCTTCTCTTCCCACCCACTAGCTAAATGTGAGCATTCCCACATGTCTTGGTCTTTTCCGGTCTCTTTGTACTCTCCCTTGATGAGCTCATCAGTTCTTATATGTTCTATGATCATTTCTAGGTAAGTATCTCCCAAATGTATTTGTTCAACCACAATTTCTGTACTAAACTCGAGTCCCATATCACCAACTGCACATTAGACTTCACTTGGATAACTCCTAGGTATGTCAAATTCAACATGTTAAAAAAGAGAACTCAATATGTTTCTCCCCAATCCCATTCTTCATCTAAACTTTCCTATTTATGTTTATGGTACTACCTTGCTTTTTGGAATACTCTCCTTATTTGTCTGTGTATTATGCTTCTCTCCTCTGCAATCTATCCACCACACAACTGCCAAATTGGTATTCCTAAAATAAAGATATGACTATGTCACACAAAACACCTTCCTTCAAAAGTTTTCAATGGCACCCAAGGATGAAACACAAAATTTCTATATTATTATTTAAAGCCTCAAACAAACTAACCCATCTGCCTACATTTCTAGTTTAATTTTCATATTATTCCTTTTTATACATCTTCTGTTCTAAACTACTTGTAGCTGTTTCCTATATATATCATTCCATCTCTCATTTCTAGGTCTTTGCATAACTGGTCCCCCATGTCTTCAATGTACTCCCTCTTAATCCATCCCAGAGTGTCCCTCAGATTCCTTAAAAGCATAGCTCAAGAGCTATTTGCTGCATACATTTTTTCCTGATCCTCCCAATTATTAGCATTTTTTTAATTCCTGAAATTATTTTGTATTTCAATGTTTATACTTTGTATTTTGTTGTTCAGTCGTTTCCGTCATGTCTGACTCTTCATAATCCTATTTGGGGTTTTCTTGGCAAAGACACTGGAGTGGTTTGCCATTTCCTTCTCCATTCCATTTTACAGATGAGGAAATTGAGGCAAACAGGGTTAAGTGACTTGCCCAGGGTCACTTAGCTAGTAGGTGTCTGTGGCTAGATTTGAACTCAGGAAGATGAGTTTTCTTGACTTCAGGCTTTGTATTTATTAGTATTTACTTATTCAGGTACATGTTGTATTGCCCCATCAGAATGAAAACTTTATGAGATACCCAGACCATGCATGGTCACTTCATTCCCTGTTCCTCCACTGACACTCTAGACTTTTCCACCTCCTTTCCAGAAGCCTTATTTAACTTCATATTTGCTAGTTGGATGAATATTATATTACCCTATTAGAATGTAATCTTCAGGAAGTACCCAGGCCATTTATGCTCACTTTTTCCTTTTTATTAGAGTGCCTGACACATAGTAAGTACTTGATAAATCCTCTATCTATGGAAGACATGCTAATAACAAGGCAAGAACAAGAAAAAAAGTTGGACAGCCAGAGATCCTTGCCATGTTTGGAGAAAACAAAGAGAAGCTCTAGTAAACTCTCAATGGAAAACTTTTGGAAAGATATGGACCAGAATGACACCAGATGGACAGGCAGAAATGAATGGGTTACAATTAGCAATGTTGGAAGGAACACTGGATAAGGAAGGTTGGACTAGATGTTCTCTGAGATCCCTTCCAGTTCTAAATCCTGTGATCCGTGTCACAATGGGGTTATATATAGACTCAGTGTTGGGATAGGGTGACTTTCCTTAACACAGGACAAGGACTAACAATCTTTTATTCATCTTAACATTAACAACTATTTAGACTTCCTTCCAGGCTCCCTCAGAAGTGTTGAGGTTACTTTCTAGAAAGGGTAAAGATGAACACACAAAACAGCACTCTCTGTCCTCCATCAAACATTCACCAAAAGAAAAAAATCCCTCATACCCACCAGCAAAAGCATGTACCAATGTGCTGCCTAGAATGACACATCTATGCGTAGGATATACTGATCACTTTCAAAAGTTACAATATTTTAAATACATTACCTTTAAAATCTAGGTCAGAGGGAAACATGAATTTATTTCTGATCACATTTGGGAGGATGGATGGCAAGGTGGGTTTTTTTGTCTTGTTCTTTTCCTTTGCTCTCAATTTCCTTTTCTTCTGTCTATCCCTCTCTGTAACACAGAATCCCAAATCCAGATTTTTTTTTTGTCTTAGACAATGCAGATGGAATAGAATTGAGATTTTTGTGTTTAGCTTATATTGATGAATTACCTGAAATTATAGGATAAAAAAAGTTAGAACTGGAACAGACTAAAAGTCATCTAGTCCATGGCCCTCAATTCAAACATGAGGAAAGTGAGGATGGGAGATGAAAAAGCATCTGTTCAAGATCAAAAGAAAGTTAATGATAGAAATGCAACTCAAATCCAAGTCTACTGACTCCTCTATTTAGTGTTCTTCCCCACTACAATAGGCATCTTTCTCTTAGTTTTTCCTTTGTTTTTTGCTTGTGACATTCATTCATCTCTCAACAAATGTTTACTGTCCACCTAATTATATTTGAGGCCATATGCTTAGCACTGGGGAAAGGGGGGAGCACCCAGTTCTCAAGGAGATTACAGTTTAGTGGGTACAGACACAACAACACTATCTCTTGCAAGACTACATATGTTAAGTGCTATCTGAGTGGTATCAACAAAATTACTATTGGAGTTCAATCAATCAATAAATGAACATCTTTTAAACACCTTCTATGTGCCAGGCACTGTGCTAAGTGCTGGGAGAATTCAGAGGAGGGAGAGAAAGGCTTCATGGAGCAATGGCATTTGATCTGGGCCTTAAACAATCAATTAATAAATCAACTGAAAAGCATTTGTTAAGGACCCTCTATGTATGTGGCAAGCATTGTTCTAGATTCTGGAGAGGGAAAAATGAGAGAACTATCATGGACAATTGAAGGATGGGTGTAATTTTTTTAAATCAGAGGTAGTTGCAATGACTAAATGTGCTCATCAGGAAAGATAATGACATTTACAAAAAACAAATGTAGAAGACCATAAGCATGTGAGGTAATCTTTGAAATAGTTTCCTCATTACCATGCTTCAGGTTACTAGTAATTTACTAAATCTGCTCAATATTATGGTAGTGAAATCCTATCCTGAGATTCACTGAGTATCCTTCCCCTACTCCAGGCTACATATGCTGATCTGATTTTGGCAGGTCAGGGAGAAACAGTTCATGTATGTTAGCAGAAGTCAGTAGTTAGAAATTACTTTCAGGCTGAATTATGTAACCTGAATTCTTGATGAGAAAAGAATGCAGACATCCAAGTCAGTAAAGGAGCACCTTCTCAACAGTAGTATTAATATGAATATGGAGTCAGAACATTTTAAGGACAGAAAATAATAATAACAATAATACTAACATTTATATAGCACTTAGAATATGCTAGGTCTTACACTAAGCACTTTACAATTTATATCTCATTTGATCCTCACAACAACCCTGGGAGGAAGGTATTTTTATTATCCTTATTTTACAGATGAAGAAATGGAGGCAAATATAGGTTAAGTGACTTGCCCAGAGTCACGTAACTACTAAGTCTCTGAAGTTGGATTTGAACTCTGACCTTCCTGACCCCAGATTGGCATGCTATGCACTGCACTACCTAGCTGCCCCATCACAAAGAACTGAATAGTGGTTCCTAAGTACTTTCTGCTGAAAAGCAAAAGAGACAAACTTCTATGGTTAAAGCTATAATTTCTGAACAATTATGCCTAAATAGTGGGTTTGACCCTCATAGAGAAAGGAAAAGAAATGTGACACAGTGAAAAGAACACTAGGCTAGGAACAGAGGCCTGTATTTTGTCCTGGCTCTGTGGATTACTCCTTATGAAACTGGGCAGCGGCAGCTAGGTGATGCAGTGAATAGAGTACCGGGCCCTGGAATCAGAAGGCCCTGAGTTCAAATCCGGCCTCAGACACTTAACACTCATTAGTTATATGACTGTGGACAAGCCACTTAACCCCCAATTGCCCTGCCTTCCCTTCTCCCCCCCCCCAAAAAAAGATAGAAATTGGGCAAAACCCACAACCTTTCTAGGTCTCCATTTCCCATTTCTTCAATGGGTCAGGCACTGTGCTAGTTGTTAAAGATACAGAAACAAAAATGAAAACAATCCCTGTCCTCAAGGAGCTTTCCACTAGGGGTAGAAGTAATAGGTGCACAACTAATAAGAACAAGTATATAAAAAGTAAATGCTGATTCTTTCATGTCATATAACCAACATGATGGACTAATCATTTCTGCCTAATTCTTACAGATTCTCAAAGCTCTCAAAAATAGGAATTATATATGAGTGACACCAAGAACCTTATGGAGAATCTGTAGGGGAGAATGGAATATGTGTTATGAAAAGGCTTAAAATGCAACCCAAAGTGACATACATTGTAAATCAGAATCTAATCACCAATTAAAAAGATGAATATTCAGTAAAAGAAGCATTTGAAGCATTCCTACAAAAAAAAAGACAAACCCAGACTGGAGCAGATTGTTTGCTTTGTAAACATCCCAGACAACAGAAATATGAAATAAGTAAATAGGCTTAAAAACCAAGGAAAGCACAGGTGACAAAATTAATTACACCACAGACCAGGTGGGGGAGGGGAGAACTACAAATACAAAGAGAAAGACATCTATGGAGTTAAAAACAACAAACAAAAAAAGAGGGAGTATTAAGAAATTTCTTTCTAAAAGTACACAAGAAAACATGAGTGGAAGTTGACACATGGAAGAAATGATGGCAGAGAAACAGGCCTGAAACATTGCAGACTAAACCTCACAATATCCTTTCTACAAGAGAATCAATGTTTTGTGTGTGTGCCTAAATGGCAGAATGAGAGGGTATATAAAAGGAGAGAGTGGAGAAAGCAGATAAAAAGGAATGTGTAAAGTACTATAATCAAGTATGGGGCCAACAGTGAAGGTGAAGCACATCCTGTTGTATCTCAGGAAGAAGAGGACCTATAGGAGAATGGATGAGGTGGCAAAGGGAGGGATTGAAATGGTAAAGAGAAAGATGAAATCTTGATTCAGTGGTGGGAGGGGGTCTCACTGAAGAATGTGTCTGTGGGGTCCTCATAGTGAGGGATGGGGACTTTGCAATGAATATCACCTGCAACCTCTGAGAGAATATTGTACCTCCATGAGCACCATCTTAACTAGGGAGAAGGGAAGGTGGAACTCCTAAGGGCAATTGATATCTAGAAGAATGGAAGGTCATGGCTCCAAAGAGAAGATTTCATGGAAAATAAAATGGAAGGCAAGAGGTAGTCATAAAATGCACAATATGAGAAATCAGAAAATTCTTCCTATTGGGCAATATTTCTATTGTCACTATCTCCTATAGAAACTGGTATTTCTAAGAATGAAATATAACAGAAAAAGGTGAAAGGAGCAAGATCTACAAGGCAAAAGTAGAAATTGTTTAAAAGGGACTTAAAATAGGTACCTTAGAAGTTTTAATTTCATGAGAAATACAGAAACTAAGGAAGGAATAAATAAGCAGATTAAGAAAAAGCATTTCTTTAAAAGTAGATTAGGCAAAAATGCCTGAAAAACAAAAGAAAACAAAACACTGCCTCTACAGAAGACAGGAGAAAAAAATCCTTATTCAGAAATTGTTTTAAAGGCAAATGACAGAAAATATAAACCTAACTCTCATAACTTTATATATGAATGGGTTCAACAACACAATAAAATGAAAAAGAGTGACAGATTATATAAGAAAACAAAATACTACAATCTGTTCCTCACAACACACCTGAAAAACAAAGGCATATACAGAATAAAAATGAAGAGCAAAATTTTACTATGCATCAGGTGAATTTAAAAAAAAATCAAGAGGGGCGGCTAGGTGGAGCACTGACCCAGGAGTCAGGAGGACTTGAGTTCAAATCCTGCCTCAGACACTTAACGCTTACTAGCCGTGTGACCCTGGGCAAATCACTTAACCCCAACTGCCCTGCCTTCCCCCCTCCAAAAAAAAAAAAAAATCAAGAATTGTAATCATGCTATCAGACAAAGCAAAAATAATCACTTAAAACATAAAGAGATAAACAAGAAACTATGCTGAGAGGAACCATAGACAATTAAACAATATCAACATTAATTTTACATTCTCCAAGTACCGTAGCATCATAATTCATAAAGGAAAAAGTAACTGAATTACAAGAAGATATGTAATGCAATAACAGCAGGAGATTTTCATGTCCCACTCTCAGTTTTGGGCAAATCTTACAGAAAGCTACTTAAAAGGAAAAATATAGAAATAAACAAATTTCTGAAGAAATTAGAGCATAGTGAAAACAAAGGAATATTTGGGGGAAGGAAGAAAAAGAAGTGTCCCTCTTCTCTTTGAAGGCTCACCTCTCTGTGGCTTTGGTCCCATTCTTCTTAACATCTGATGGACCAGGCCCCACCCATTTATCTCCTTCATCTTCAATTTCTTTCTTCCCACTCTCTCTTTTTCTTTTGCCACCAAATATGCTTAGGTTTTCCCTGTCTTGAAAATAACTTTGTCTGAACCTTACTACATCCCCCTCCTCACCTTACAGCTGTCATACCATTGCTCTCCTCTCCTCACTGTCAAATATCAAGAAAGAGAAGCCTGCCCTTGTTACCTCTTCAACCACTCAATCTCCAGTCTACTCTAATCTGGTTTCTGTTGCTTCACTAAAAGTGTTTTCTCTAAGGCCACCAATGTTTGTTGAATTATGGAGTTAAACTCACATTCATTTCTGAACTTTGCTTCTGTGGCTATGTCAATGGCAGAAATTTTTCCTTTCAACTGCCATGCCTTCTTCTTTCCACACAAAATCAACAGGTTTTGTCCTATTGAGAGGTGATGTAAGTGGAAATTCACATGGATGTTATAAGCTGACAAATATTGACAACCGTCCACCTACTCCCCAAGTATTAGCAAGGTTAACTGAAAGAGTACCCCTGGGGTGGCTAGGTGGCACAATGAATAGAGCACTGGCCCTGGAGTCAGGAGGACCTGAGTTCAAATCCGACCTCAGACACTTAACACTTACTAGCTGTATGACCTTGGGCAAGTCACTTAACCCCAATTACCCTGCCTTCCCCCCGCCCCCCCACCCCAGAAAAAACAAAACAAAGCAAAAAAAACGAAAGAGTACCACCACTACATTTTGAAGTGAGACCTGGCTCTAGCACTTACTATGTTACCATAGGTAAGCAACTTCTCTGGGGGTTCAGTTTCCTTCTCTGTAAAAATGATGGGGTTGGACTAGATGACTTGTAGTCCAACTTTGGCAAGTTATGAATCTTTCATTTTCCATTGGCCTACCATATCACAGAAAGTCAACATCACTCTAATGAGTACTCCCTCCAGATTTTGTCTTTTTTTTTTTTAACTCCACCTGTGATTTCACTAGTATAGGCAAGTTACAGTAAGGAAAAATTTACCTATACAGATAAATACCTTCTCTACAAATCTTCCTCAGTGAGGTTGCCTAGGGGAATTGAAAAGTTAAGTAAATTGCCCAGGGTGACACAGTCATTATGGGAATAAGTAGAATTGGACAAAGCAGGTCAATTCATTATACTACAACCCCTTCTTGGTGTGTGACAACACAGATGTCTCTAGAATGTCCTATTAAAATGCATATGATGTCTAGGAACCTAAGGTCAGAAGGAACACTCGTGTCGAAAACACTACCATTCTTTTAAGACCTGCTCCATAAATCCCTTTTCTGTTTCCCTCCCCAGAAGTGGCTTCTCCCCACTCTGAACTTCCAAAGCATGTTTTTGTTTCTCTTTTATGACACATCACATTCTATCTTTTATTATTTATTATATTCACGCCCCTATAGGCCCAATAGCTAGTGGAAGGAATGTTGGCCTAGGAGTTATGAAGATCTGGCTTCAAATTCCACCTCTTACATTTATGAGGTATGTGACCCTGGGTAAATCATTCAACCTCTCTGTGCTTCAGGAAGTTCCCCAGAACTTATCTACTAAAACGCTGATAGTTGGGGGATCTTCATTGGGTGTACTCATATGAGAGTTTTTAAAGACAAGAATTGATTCATTCATCTTTGTATCCTTAACAGTCTCTGACACAGTTATTAAAGAGACTAGGTATTCCACCAATAATTGATGAATTTAAGACATAATGTAAATTCAACAGTATAAAGCAGGAACTTGGGAGAGGAATCCATTATCCAGCTTTTCTGGTCCTCTCCTTCCCCTTTCCTTATTGGTACTTTCCTTCTGAGATTACTTTCCATCTACTCTGTTAATCAATCTATCTATCTATCTATCTATCTATCTATCTATCTATCCATCTTTTTTTGGAGGGGGGAAGGGAAGGCAGTTGGGGTTAAGTGAATTTCCCAAGGTCACACAGCTAGTAAGTGGTGTCAAGTGTCGGAGGTCAAATTTGAACTCAGGTCCTCCTGACTCCAGGGTCAGTGCTCCTAGCTGCTCCAAGCTATTCATCTCTTATATGCATCACCATGTATCTATGTATGTACATAGTAGTCTGAATGTTGTTTCATTAGAAAGACAGCTCCTTGAGAACACATACTATGTTTTTGCCTTTCTTTGTATTCCTAGTACTTAGTACAGTTCCTGGTATGCACTTAATAAATGCTTATTGATTTCACTGTTGTGTGGAAAATGGATTACAGTAGGAAGAGACTTGAGGCAAGGAGGAGACTGCCATTGAATGGGTCAAACACTTTAAGGGTGGATAAGGCAATACTCATTGATCTAAATTTCGGCTACCAACCTTGATCCATTTTCTTAAGAAAATTCTCTTGTTCCCAACCTACCTCAGTTTCATACAGGTAAGTCTGGAAAGAGTTTTTGGTGTGTGTGTGTTTTTTTAAGAACACAGATATTGCTTTATAATGTTGCTAGAGAAACTAAAAACAAGGTTTTTCACATGCTTCTACAGGAGAAAGAGTGAACCTAGGTAAGGAACACAGATGGAGGGACATATACATAGAAAAACATGCAACAGAACATACATAGAGAGGGCTAACTCATACCCTTGATGTTGTAGGGCCATAACTTGTTCTAGTAATGTCATTACTCTCTTCCTTTCTATCCCTTCCCTACCCTCTTCCCCACCCTCATGATCTACAGTACCTGCTGGGTAGGATATAGTCTCTGTATGACATGTAGACTTGGTCAGTTGTTCTCTGCTGGCCTCATGTGGCCACTGATTGATGGTGTTCCACTGGTCCTGAGGTCACTGCCAAGTGCTGACAGGTAAGACTTCTAGTAGGACTGGGCAGAAGGTTTTGGAAATTCTTTGCTCCCAGGTCCTGATTTTAAATGGAATCTTTAGCTGAGGTACCAGCCTATCTTCCTAAGAGGAAGAATAAGTGTTGCCATGTCTGTCTTTTATCTTGAAGTCCAGAGGTCTTTTGATGTGACTGTTTTAGAAAAGTGGAGTACTCATACACCTGAACGATATTCTGTAAAAATATCTTTGTCTGTTTTGAACCACTTAGCTATAATAGAAGATTTTCAGGAGTTGAACTGTTTGAAATATAGAACAGCCCCAGCTAACTAGTACTTACAGGCTTAAATCTATTTTTTAGCCTCTATCAGGACTCACTCTGACCTTTTTTGGGGGTGGAGAAGGGAGAGTGGATCTTTTACTTCATATGTATATGAAACTATTCTACAACTTATACTTTTAAAGAGTTGCCTGGGAGAACTGTGAGGTTTAAACAACTTGCCTAGTATCACATGGCCAGAAGTTGTCAGAGGCAGGACTTAAAACCTAGGATATTTTTGAGAGAGGCCTGTTCCATATCTGCTATAGCCTCTTCACTCTGACTTAGGGTTAGAAACTCCTTGTAGCTCCCTTTTTACTGTCCAGTTGCTAAATTGCACATAGTCAGCATCAGTTTGGAGTCTATGCTTTCAAAAAATTGCCTAGGGCTCCCTGTATTCAAGCCTTTTACCACCAGGTTTCTCAACTGCAAATTTCTTTCGATTTTCCATGCAAATGATTGGATGGAAAAAAGGCACAAGAAAAAATTAAGCCTTAGGAATGAATTCATTTTCTTCCTCCAGCTTGGCTGCATTCTTGCCGTGTGTATACACACCCACACTATACACAGAGTGTGTATGCATGAATATATATAATGTATATTATGTACATGTAATATACATGGAGTTGCTGGCTAATTGTATATATGTTATTGACCATATATATTATTGGATGCTAACTTTATACACACATACACATACATGAATGAAAAGAGAGAGAGAGAGAGAGTGAGGGAGAATGCAAATTATGGGAAGAGGGAAAAATGTAAGAACAAAATTAAGACCTGGGAACAAGGTCTTTCCTCCTGCTTAGTTGCACAAATATGCACGTGCACACACAAACACACATGTATATGAATATATATGTGGGTACATGAATATGTATATAATATATATTATTTATATGTAATATTTATTTGCTGACTAGTTATATATATGTTCATGGGTATGTATATATTATTGCATGCTAATGATATAATATGTGTATATGTATAATGAAGCTGACCATTTATATTTTATGTTATATGTATATTTTAAATTATAAATATGTATTTGTAGATATATACATATATATGGGGCCAGTAACTAAGCCACAACTCTTACACTCTTTTTGAGTCTGTCCTTCCTAGCCCCACCCCACTAAGAAATTATTTATTTCCTGACCAGATCCACCACTTCCTTTAGTAAGTTTTAAGGTGGAGTTGGATCAATTGCTGATAAATAACTTCTAAACTAATGCTGCTACATAAAGAAGTTCTAGAAGGAAAAGACATCATGACTGCTAAGAAGAAATAATCAATTAACATAAAGGGTCTGCTTTAGGGCAAAATTAATTGGTACTCCCCAAAAGAACTATTTCTTCTATTTCCTATCCTATCTAGGCAAATTGCAAATGTGAAAAAAATATTATTAGGAAATTAGCTTGGGGAAAAAAAGAAAAAAAAACTTTTGTAATAAAAAAAGAAAATTTAATAATAATTTTTTGAAAAAGAAACTATCTTGGGTTGCTGTGCTAATAAATGCAGCTGAGTAGCTAACAGATAGCTGGAGATAGTTTATCCTCTAATTTCAATGGCTCAAAATAAACAATGTGAGGCACTTAATCCTTGTTTTCCTGCAGGACACTGCACTAAAAAAAAAAATTAAGTGTCTCAGTTCTGCTCTCACAGGTCAACAAAAGCAAGCTGACTCATTAGCTGCAGTCAAACCTATACTGAATCTACCTCTCTGTCTCTGCCTCTGCCTCTGCCTCCTCCTCTACAATTGGTTTGTAGGTTCAAGCTGCCCCCTCCCTTTACCTTCATGTTCAACAATTAGCTTTGCAACACATAGTCAATGCATTTTTCTAAAATGTCTGCCTGACTTGAACTGGAATTGAAAAACAGCATAGAGGGAATAGTAGAGTTTTTATTGAACCAAGTCCAGTGCTAGACACTCCACAATTATACTGAAATGTAATAAGAGCAAAATAAAAATGTTTAGTTGAGTACTGTAAAGAATAAATAAGTCTCTGTTGTGCTGCATATGCCCAGTACTGTGCTAGGTACCACGGGGAACAGAAAAGAAACAAAAGACTTAAGTTCTTAACCTCAAGGAGTCTCCCTGTAGAGGGGAGACAAAATACGTTGTCATCATTATCAGCTTCATTTATATAGTGCTTATGTCTCAATGCTACAGATAGTGGTGCATCATGCTGGCTATACATCTGTTATCTCTTGTTCTTGTTTCATGACTGACCCACTTCCTTTCTCATTTTCATTGCATCTTGCATGCAGTTTACTCTGGGCAACATGCTGCATCCTATTTATACATGCCATACATCTCTCTCTCTCTCTTTGATTGATCTTTTATTCTTCAAAGATTTTTCCTTGGAGTACACACAAAAATTCAATCCAGTAAACTTTTATCAAGAGTCTATTATATACAAGGTACTGTATTAGGAGCTAGAGTTACTTTGATAATTCAAATGGATTAATGATCTCATGGATGTAAATAGGGAGGTGGTACAGTGAATAGAGCCCCTGGGACTATGAAAGCAAGAAGACCTGATTTCAAATGTGACCTCAGACATTTACTAGCTGTGTGACCTTGGGCAAGTTACTTAACCCCTATTTGCCTTAGTTTCCTCAATTGTAAAAGGAGATAAGAGCACCTACTTACAGGGTTGTTGTGAGGATCAAATGAGATAGTATATATAAAGTGTTTACATAATAGGTACTTATTTCCTTCCCCCCACAGCCAATAGATTATTTTCCTATCTATACCTTTTTCACTTCCAGTGATCCTTTTCCTACCTTTCCATAAATTCCCCACAGAGGATATACACAATATACAGAGGGCCCTCCTTTTGTTCTTTCAGTCAATAAACATGTATTAAGCACCTATTATGTACCATGCACTGTGCAAAGCACTGGAGATCCTAAGGAATCCCAAAGCTACTCCCTGCCCTCAGGGAGCTCACAATCCAACTGGGGACACAAGAAGAAAACAAATATGTACAAACAAGTTATATACAGGAAAAATAGGAAAAAAAATTAAAAGAGGGAAAGCACTAGAATTAAGAGAGGTTGTGAAAGTCTTCTTATAGAGGATGAGACTATTTGGGACTTGAAGGAATCCAGGGAAATCAGGAGATGGAATTGAGAAAGGAGAACATTTAGACATGGAATTTTCTTCCAATTACTCTATATGTCATTGTTGGTAATGTTCTATAATAGTCTATTTATACCAACCATATAAAAAGTGTCCCAAAAGTCTTAATGTTGTTTAAAGCTATTAAAACTACTAAAGGAGAGAGAGCTAGGAGGAGAAAGTGGTTAACAGTAAAAAAAAATGCTGCAAAGAGGCCAATACAGATGAGTATCTATCAAAGGATTCAGAGAAAGCATAGGTAGAATCTTGTCTTAAAAATGCTACAGAGCAAAAGGGGGAGAAAGCTATCAAGAATTAAAATACTTTACTCTCAACAGAATTTAAATAAAGAGGGAATAACATAAACACTTTTGAGTATGGAAATTTATCTTACCCTATAGGAAAAAAGGAAGGGAAGGTGATAAGAAAAAGGAGTGGAAGCTGATAGAAGGGAGGACAGATTAAGGAAGCAGTGGTAAGAAGCAAAACTAACTTTTGAGGAAAGACAGGGTAAAAAGAAAGAGACAGAAGGATAAACAAATTAAAAAGTAGAATGGAGGGAAGTAAAGAATTACTAATCATAACTGTGAAAGTGAATGAGATGAACTTGCCCATAAAACAGAAACAGATAACAGAATGGATTAAAAACCAGAATCCAACAATATGTTGTTTACAAGAAACACACTTGAAACAGAGACATACACAGCGTAAAAATAAGGGGCTGGAGTAGAATCTGTTATGCCTCAGCTGAGGTTAAATAAATAAATAAAGCAGGGGTAGAAGTTGTGACCTCAGACAAAGCAAAAGCAAAAATGGACCTAATTAAAAGAGATAAACAGGGAAACAATTTTGCTAAAAGTATCCATAGACTTAGACTTAATTAAGTTACATCAATATTAAACATATATGCATTGAATGGCATAGCATCTAAATTCTTAAAGGAAAAGTTACATGACTTACATGAGCAAATAGATTGTAAAACTATATTAGTAGGGGACCTCAACTTTCCCATATCAGAACTAGATACATCTGATCATAAAATAAGCAAGAAAGAAGTAAAGGAGATGAATAGAATTTTAGAAAAGTTAGATGTAAGAGACCTCTAGAAAAAACTGAATGGGGATAGAAAGTAGTATATCCTTTTCTCAGCTGTACATGGAACTTTCACAAAAACTGACCATGTATTAGGCCATAAAAACCTCACAACCAAATGTAAAAAAAAAACAGAAATATTAAGTGCATCCTGAATTTCTTTCAAACTCTGAAATTCTATGAATCTGTGGTTTGGGGGGGGGGAAGTTAATAAGAGTTTTTGAGTAGAGAAGTAATATGATACTTGTACATTAAGAAGATTATTTTGGCAGTATGAGATGGATGGTTAAGAGAAGGGACAGACTATTTTAACCTCCTTAAGCAGTTAGGAAGTTATTGTAGTAACACAGACAAGACGAGGTGAGAGGCTAGTGGCAAAGTCAATGGAAAAGAAGAGGGTAAATGTGAAAACTGTTACAGAGACAAGAATCAGTAGTATTTGGAAACTCATTGAGTGTGGAGGGAAAAAGAAGGCAAGTAAAAGATGATCCTAAAATTTTGGCCCTGAATAATGGTGATGCTATCAATAATAACAATAAACTTTTATATAGATTTTAAGGTTTACCAAGTATTTTCAACCCTAGGAAGCAGATACTACAACTATCATTAATTCCTATTTTATAGAAAAGGAAATTTAGGTTCAGTGAGGTAAAATGACCTGCCTATGCTCATATAGTTAGTCAGTGGTGGATGCTGATTTTAAACCCTGATTTCTTCCTATTCCAATTCTGATTCCTCTTACTCCACCATGCTGCCTCTTTACATAGACAGAAATGGGGGGGGGGTGTCTGGAAGAGGGACAGGGTTAGGGGGAAAAGGGTTTTAGGTGTCCATAGGATATCTAGGTAAAGATGGCCAATAGAAACTTAGTTGGAAATATGGAACTAGAGCTTAGAGTAGGCTATATAAGTTTGTGATTTATTTGTATAGAGGTTATGATGGAAGCCATGGGAGCTGATGAAATCATCAAGAAATACAGGTAGTGTCAGGAGAGAAGGGAGAGGGGGGCTAGGAAAGAACTTTGAGAGAAATCTATGCTTAGAAGGTAGCAGAGGGATTAAGATCCTTTAAAGAGATCGAGAAGGATAAGTATAAAAGAAGGAAAGCCATGAAAGAATAAGATTATATGTAGAAGCCAAGAGAGTAGAGAGTTTCTAGGGAGAGGTGGTCAAAGACAGAACAAAAGACAAGAAAGACCAAGACTGAGAAAGTGTCATTAGATGTAGCACTTAAGAAATCATTAGTTACTTGGGGGAGAAAAGTTTCAGTAGAGTGATGCGGTCAGAAGTCAGAGGAATGAACAAGCTTTGGTGAAGTGGGGAAAGAGACTACTACTCTTTCAAGGAGTTTCGCAGTAAAAAGGAGGAGAGATGGGGGACAATAATTTGAAGATATGGATCGAGGGGCAGACATTTGTAGGCAGTAGGCAGACATGGAGTCATTAGTTAAGAAGAAACTGAGGAGTGATGGGGGAGAATGAATGATGGAACAAGTTTGTTGAGAAGATGAGAGGAATGAGATCAACAGCACAAACAGAAGGGTTGACCATGACAGAGGAGAAGGCTATTTCATTCTTTGAGACTGAAGCAAAGGCAGAGAGGATAGGTAAGTCAATAAAGATGTTTGGAGAATGAGTGATAAGAGAGCTCATGCCATCTATCTTTCGGATAAAATAAAAGGCGAGATCATCTCTTGAGAGGGGTGAAAATGGAGCAGGAGGCTTCAGGGACTAATTCCTAGTTTGGGGAGGTCAGAAACAGCCTTATAAGGATGAGGTGCTGAGGGATTCAAGGGCAACTTGAAATGATTAGGAGAGAATATAAACTATAAACTTAGACAAAGTTAGAAAGCTACAAAGTTAATCAAAGTCCCCAGAGCTGTACTACTTTGCCAGGAAGTTATTTCACCCATCTTTCTTACTCTGCTTCTACCCCCAATCAACACACCAAGCATTATAGTCACATTATGAAGGAACAGTTTAAGAAAAACCATGCTAGAGGCCACCGCTCTCCCTGCTTTTATAGACTTCCCACAGGCAAGCTTAGGGTGGGACTGAAGCTTTTGGCAGCAATTGCAGCATTTCTGTTCCTATAGTTTCTGTTCCGCCTCTCCAATTGTGGTAATATTATCCCTCTTTCTAATAACCCTTTATAGCAGGAAAGGGTGTGTGACCTGCCCATCTCTCCCTGTATATATCATGGGGAGAACTGGTTTAGCCTTGTAATGACATAGACTTTTATCCTCTATCCATTGGAGTACAATGTGACTGAAATTATATTTATTATGGCTGCTTTTCCCAGTGTCAGCTATTTAGAGCTACTATTAATGTTAATAGCTCAATTAATTAATCAGTGAATCAACAAGCATTTATTAAGCACTAAATATGTGTTGGGCACTGTGCTAGGATGCTGAAGAAACAAATAAAACAGCCTCAAGGAGCTGACATTCTACTGGAGGATATGACATGTAATAATAAATGACATATGATAATAACTATTATTCTATTATAGCATTTATATTTTGCTTTAAGGTTTGCAAAGTCTTTCATAAATATTATCTAATTTTATCCTTACAACGACCCTTGGAGGTAGGTGCTATTATTATCCCTATTTTACAGAAGTGGGGATTTAAGTGACTTGCCCAGTGTCATACAGGTAGGAAGTGTCTAAGGCTGCATTTGAACTCAGGTCTTCCTGACTCCAGGCCCAGCACTCTATCCACTGCAACACCAAACTGCCTTTATAACTAGACACAAAATATACACAAAGTACAAGAAATGGAAGATGATTTTAGGAGGAGAGGTACTAACACCTGAAGGCTCTGGCAAAGCCTCAAATAGGGAGTGCTGATTGGGAGGCGGCAGTGCCTAAACATCTGGAATAGAATGTATTGTGTGAAGGACAGCAAATTGATCTGCTGGGTTGGCATATCAAGTATGGCCAAAGGGAATAACATGTAGTCTATCTGGAAAGATATAGGCTGGAGTCACATTATGAAGGGCTTTTCATGCTAAACACGCATTTGCATTTCTAGAGCAAATGAAGTTTCTTGAGCAGAGAGGTATGACATGGTCAGACCTATGTTTAGGAATATCACTGGGAGCTAATATGTCCATACCCTTTGACCCGAAGATCCATTTCTAGGAACATACTCCAAGAAGATCAATGATAACAAAAGAAAGGTCATGCATACACCAAACTATTTATAGTTGAACTCTTTGTGGAAGCAAAAAACTGGAAACAAAAATATATGCCCACAAACTGGGGAATGGCTAAACAAATTGTGGGGAATGGCTAAACAAATTGTGGTGCATGACTTTAATGGAATTTCATTACTGTGCTATAAGAAATAACAAATTTGATGAAGATAGAGAAGGAAAAACTGACATCAGCCTGTGAAATATAAAGTAAACAAAACCAGGAAAATACAATGACTTTAACAAGGTAAATGGAAAGAAAAGCAACAACAAAAGAAAGGAAATTTAATGGTGTGAAATTATAATGACCCAGTTTCATCCAAAGAACAGATATCAAAAGGCACTTTTTTGCAGAGACAATAGATGTGGAACACTGAGGGTAATGCCAGGCTTTTTTTTATTGTGTTGATTAATTTGGACTAACTACTGGGCCACCTTTCCCTTGTTTTTAATTCTTTGTTATAAAGAATGACTCTAGTACGGTTTGGGGGATACACTGGGAAATATAGATGATTTAAAGATAAAAAATATCAATAAAATTTATTTTTATAAATGTGAAACAAGGAATATCACTTTAATATCCATGAGGAGCATGGACTGGGGAGGAAAGTGGCTGCCAGCAGGGAGATCAATTTGGACAGAGGCAATTGCAATGGTCTAGACAAGACATGAGGGAGACTTGAACCTGGGTGGTAGGGAAAGAAGAGCATGGATATGAGAGATGTTGCCTAACTGGAATTGATAAGACTTGGCAACTGACTGGATATGGGGTTGAGTGGAAAGTGAAGAGTCAAAGATGACTCCATGGTTTTGAACCTGAGTGACTAGAAGAATTATGGGGAAGTTAGGAAAAAGGAGTGGGCACAAAATGGTTTGTAGACATGACCTTATTTCAGGTATTCTTAATTTGGTATCTGTGAACTTGTTTTATGAAAAATATTTTGATAAATATTTCAATGTAATTGCTTTCCTTTATAATCCTATGCATTTTATTTGATGCATTTAAAAACATTAATTTGAGATGGGGTTGATAGGCTTCACTAGACTGTCAAAGGGATCTATTGGAGATTTGTCTCTTAACATCAACATTCACTAATTTCAGGTTAGATGTTGGGACAAAATGAGCATCTGCAAGTTATTGAACATTTAACATAAGGAGGTTTACTTAGCCCTGACACAGCAAGGATAGATAACAAATATACTGTGGCATTTAAGTTTCTCTTATCCTTCCTTTCTTTCCCTGCCCCCTTATCTCTATCTGGACAGCAGGGCCTGGTAAAGTGACTCATGTGGGCTTCAGAAATCCACCAAGGTCTGAAGGGTCCTTGAGGTCCATAGAACTAAGACTTTTTATCCCCTTAGTTGACTGGGAAGATTCATCAAGGACATTAGTGCCAATCAAATCCCAGAGGCAGCTTTGCTGTAGGCCTAAGTCATGGCATCACCTTCTTTATATCATTGTTCTCTTTGAGAATGAAAGACAAACAAAAACAACCTCATGTTGGTTGGGGCAGGGAGAGAGCAGGTAAGAAAACCTATTCAGGGAGGCCATGTCAATCAAGAAGGCTAATCAGAGTCTGAAGGCAGCTTTGGTTTTTTTAGGTAAAGCCTCCCCACATGGGAGGAAGGAAGCTGTGTTGGGGAAACACTGGTCTATTACAGATCTATGACTCAAAAAAAAAAGGGGGTGAAGAAAACTTGCCTTATTTGTTCCTCACACCAATCCCAGTAGATAGGGAAGTACTGCAGGTATTATTATACCCATTTACAGATGAGGAAAACTAATACTGAGAGAAGTTAAGTGATTTAGCCAGGATCACACAAGTACTAAATGCCAGGAGCTCAACTGGAGCCCGAGGCTCTCCTGATTCCAAGTTTAGAGCCTTTCCCATTACACAATATTGCATCTCAACTGAATACATACATTGCTTTCCAGTACATAACTACTATACATCTAGGGCTAGCTCTCATTGAATCATCTTTTTTTTTGGAGGTATTCAGGGTAAAGCGACTTGCCAAGGGTCACAGAGCCAATAAGTGTCTGAGGTCAGATTTTTCAGGACCAGGGCCCTATCCATTGTGCCACCTAGCTTCCCCTGCATCATCTTTCTATAGATTTTATCCCTCATGTTCGTCTCTTGAAGGTTGTTTATGCTAAAAGCTATTTTCTCTGTACTTTCAAAGTCCTTTTCCTGTGGGCTTTCTCACTGGGGTAAAGGCCTCAACTTAAAACTTTCATCATTGAAGATTCTCCCATCCCCTGTACAAAGTCTAGTCAGGAGGGTCTAGGTTGCTCACAGCCAAAAGGAATCAGGTCAGCTCAGTTAATAAACAAATCAATTAATTAGCAAGCATTTACTAAGTGCCTATTATATTTCAGACAGCTGGGTGGCACAGTGAATAGAGTACAAGGCCTGGAGTCAGGAAGACTCATCTTCTTGAGTTCAAATATGGCCTCAGACACTTACTAGCTGTGTGACCCTGGGCAAATCACTTAATCTTGTTTACCTCTGTTTACTCTTCTGTAAAATGAGCTGAAGAAGAAAAGGGCAAGTTAGGGGAATACTAACTGGAATACTTCAGTATTTTTGCCAAGAAAACCCCAAATGGGGTCACGGAAAGATAGACTGAAAAGGCAGAACAATAGCAATAATAACTATATTTCAGGCACTATGGATACAAATACAAGTGAGACAGTTGCTACCCTCAAGGAGTATATTCTCCTATCTCTACCCTGGTATTTCATCTAATTCTTAGTGACTTATTGAGCCTCCCATCTAATGACATGGAGCTTAGGTTCCTGCAAAAGCTAGAACATATGTGAGTATGTTGCAAGCAATGTTCTTGGACTGATTTTTGTAAGCCCGATACAAGGGAGGTGAATTGATCTGATCTCTAGTTATGGGAGTACTATTTCAACTTGCAACAACAGGCCAAACAACAAACTAAAATCATAGGCCTGAAAGGTCCTGGTATGACCACACCTGGGAATATTGGGTTCTCTAGCTCACCTCTTCTGGCCTAGTCCCCACTTTCTCCTGCTTTCCCAAGCTCCTTTTTCTTTTCTGATCAACTGCCTTCCCTAACCCCCTAGAGGGCAAGGACTGGATACTCTGGATTCAACTATCTCCTCCCCTGTCACAATTGCATTCACTGTTAGACTACATTCCATAGCACTGAGTAGCACACCATCCCACAATGAATTTACCCTAGAGGCCAAAGTTTCTAGTTATGGCTTTAGGTGGTTAGCTTTAAAATACTTGTAGTCCCCTAACAGTGGGCTTTCTTGTCACATCAGAAGAATTCCTAACCCAAGGTCCTTTAATTTGCAAAGAATAGAGCTGCCCTTTTTGCAAAAATAGTACAGCAATATGAGAAAATCAGATAGCCCATGAAATTATGTTTCTTGTTGCCTTTGGATGAATGATAAAACCAATTCTACCCAATTCCTTTCTTTGCCTCTTGCAGACATCTAAAAAGGTTTGGTTAAAGGAGACAAGTAAATAGTGATACACAGTTATCTCATTTTATTCCCTTAAGCTAGAGACACTTGTACAAGGAGCCAGGAGTTGAGTCCTGACGAACGAACAGATGAATCAGAAGAGTTTTAATACATTTTAGAACCATCCCAATTCAGGATGACCAAGTCACAAAACTTTATGACTTCCATTTGTTACCATCTATATGTGAGAAAGAAGTTAAATGCAAATTGACAACAAATGGAGCAGGCTTTATTTACATTTTATGGTCTCAGGATATCTGTTTTTCTCCCAAGAAAAGGGGGAATCCTGTCTCTAGCCCCATATGGTTTCTGGTGTCTTGCTGACACAGAAGGCAAGGGAAAGCAGTTTGTTTGATTAATTCAGACTTTGGCCAAAATATGATATTTAATGATTATCACTACCTATGACCCATCCTTCCATTTAGCTTCCAATTCCTTCTAGAAAGACTATCAAGGTTAATAAAGTACAGCTCCTCCAGGAGTCAATCCTCTTGTTGGTCACTGAATAAGGATCTCACATTCAGAATACGAAGTTAATTTATATATACTCTAAAAACTGTGATTCTTATCATCCTGTGCCTCTTTTTCTGCCATGAAAATAACAGAAGCATATGCAATAGCATGAGTTGCATGAAAAATTCTATGAAGAACTCCATAAAACCCTCAAAATTAAATCAACATTCACTTTGAAAGTAGGTGATTCAGTGGAAATTGAAAAAAAAAAAGGTGAGGATGATAGAAATACATGGAAAGCATCATTCAGAGGAAAGTAATGAAAGAGGAGAAAGACTACACAGAAGCTTGAAGCCTTTATATCATGAACACTCTTTCAGAAAATAACCAGTAAGATCTGGACATGGCAAGCAACAAACAATGTTGTAAGAAAAAAAGAGAAAAAGACTGTATTTTATTTTATTTTATTTTTTTTAAAACAATTGGGGTTAAGTAACTTGCTCAAGGTTACACGGCCAGGTGTTTCTGGGTAGGTGCTAAGTGTCTGAGCCCAGATTCGATCCCAGGTCATCCCGACTCTGGGTCCAGTGCTCTTACTCACTGTGCCATATGGCCACCCCTAAAAGACTGTATTTTAACAAAGGGGAAAAGATGTGTTATTGAAGTGGGATTTGTCCCTGAATGAACTGTCTGTATAGTGTTAAACCATCAACTTGTCAGGGCAAAGATTAGAATTAACAAAAAGCAAAAAGAAAACATAATCATAAGATTAAGATATTACATACATATCGAAACAGCTCAGTCCTGAACTATTTAAACAAATCATCAACACTACAAAATGGAAAAATAGATATCAAATAATCATATACAGAAGTTTAACTGATATAAGTCTCTTGCTATAATAAGAAGATCAAAGGAGCCCAGAAAGTGTCAGCAAATATTTGACTTACTTGTCAAATGGGGAGAGATGACTGTCAAAGACAGGTTAGAATATAAACTCATTTGTGATGAAGAAGAATGATGAACAATTACAGCTATATTGTTTCATAAAGCATAGAGAAGCAAAAAACTGTCTAAAAAAAGTTTGGTAAGATATCCAACTAAGCAAAATTATCCCAAGGATATTCAAGAATGAAAATGAAGAGGCACATAAACATAAGAAAAATAGAAAAGTCTGCAAAAATTAGAGTGGAACATTTGGACCCTCATATTATGGTCCCTTAAGTGTTTACAGAGGAAGGAGAAATGGAACCAAAGAGAATAAAGATAGAAAAAAGAGTTGGATTGAATCAAGTATATAGAGAGGAGATCTGTGCTGGAGGCAATACTATTGTAAAGGGAATAAGGACCAAATTTATAATGTATTTAAAGTAAAGGAAAATATCAAAGGCATGGTAGAAATCTTGACCTTATTAATTCCTAAAAGAGATGACAAAGAAAATCTCAACAACTTTGACCTATGTGCCTTCTCTTTCAACTAGATAAAATCTTTATGAGAGTCATCTACATATGACCTGAGGACATCCCTGATGAGGTTAATAATAGGAAATAAGTAGGCTTTCTCAAGTGATAGTCAACCAGGTGCCATATCTTTACCATTTCACAATAGACTGAAAAATGTATAAAATATAATATCCCATTTTGCTATTGTTTGTGGATTATTCCTACCCCTCACCCCAAACAAACAAACAAAAAAACCCCCACTGAACTTGGTAAAATATTGCCTTATGAGATTTCCTGCCAAGTTGCCTGAATTGGAGGCTGGCTGCTCAACTCCCTCACATCTACTTCACCAAGATGCTGAAATTGAACCAAACTCAATAATAATTGAGAAATCCAATTAAAAATCATAGTGAGTGACAATCTATATGTTGGAGATATTGGAAGCCCCAGAGAATAGAAGTAGGCATCTTTCATTGTGGAGTCTCAACACTCAGATTAGAACAATCAAGGTCAAAAGGACTCTGACATCCTTAACACTGTTATCCTGAGATACCAGAGTAGGTCCTAAAGATACAGCACTCTTCATTTCAAAGATCCAGGGGGCCATAACTCCAAAAGGTAGAGAGGTAAGCGCAAGAATCCAGAGGACCAAGGGTAAGAACCCTTAAGGCTGACTACCCGGCAAAATTGGAGCATAGGGTGAAGTCTGGCCCTACACACAAAATCTCAAATCAGGGTTTAAAGTTGGAGAATTAAGTAAACTGAAGAAAACAATAACAAAAAGAGATAAATTTAACTTCAAAAAACCTGAAAGTAGAGATGCAGAGGGAAAACTGAATTTTCCATATATACTTAGCAGAAATAAAGTAAAAGATTTTTTAAAAAATGAAATAAAGAGTTCTTGAGGAACAAATTGGGAGAAGAATGAGTAGTTCAAAAGAGAAAGTGGTAAATCTTATTTAAAAAAATAGAATGCCTGAAAACTAGATTATACCAACAGAAATCTATGTATGAGACAAAAATATTAGAACAAAATCAAAATATTGAAAAACTGAAGAAATGTAATAGGTGATATCAAAAATATCTTAACTGGGAAACAGGTCAAGAAGGGATCATTTTAAGAATCACTGGACTCAGGTGCTGCTGGCAGATGCAGAGGCAGGCTGGGAAGGGGCCTGATCAACTTCAAAGGCAAGTAATCCCACCAACCACAAGGGCCACTACCAGGCCTATCACCAAAGGTCTGGGACTGGAAAGAGCAAGGTAAGAACCAAATACAGGGGCCCCTGTCCTGGACAGCAAATACTCCTGGGGCTACCATTTCATAGCCCAGAAATTTAAAAAAAAAAAGCCCCTATCAGGACCTCCAAAGACCAGGATGACAGAGTGAACCTCACCTGCTCCAAACCCCACCTCTGACCCTGAAAACATAGTAACTCTTGACCCAGGGCAAAACCCTCTACAGTAAAGGCTTGGGATCCCTAGAGGAAGGGTGTGGCTAGGGCTCTGCCTCAAAATGGGTAGAAAGCAGACTACAAAGACAAAGACTCTGGAGTCCTACTATCCTCAGAGGGAGGAACCAAACTCAGAGGGAGACAATGTGGACTCCACACCCACAACTCAAACATCAACAGGGAATGGGTCCCAAGCACAGAAAGCTCTCCTAGATGAGATCAAAAGGAACTTTGAAAACCAAATGAGAGAGATAGAAGACAAAATGAATAATTCTCTCAAAACCAAAATAGCAGAATTAGAAAAACATTATAAAGAGGAAAACATTTCTCTAAAAAGAAAAGTGTATGATATGGAAAAGGAGCTTCAAAAATTAACCAAGGAAAATGATTGGCTAAAAACCAGAACTAACCAAATGGAAACAAATAACTCTATGAGGAACAAAGAATTAGCCAAGCAAAACAACAAGAATGAAAAATTAGAAAAAGAGGTAAAATACCTCAAAGAAAAAATAACTGACCTGGAAAACAGATCCAGGAGAGATAATCTGAGAATCAGAGGCCTACCAGAAAATTATGATGAAAAAATGAGCCTGGACAACATTCTCCAAGAGCTCATTAAAGAAAACTGCCCTGAGATACTAGAACCTGAGGGTAAAATAGAAATCAAGAGAATCCATTGGACATCTGCTGAAAGAGATCCCAAACTGAAAAGTCCTTGAAATGTTGTGGCCAAACTCCAGAACTCCAGATAAAAGAGAAAATACTTCAAGAGGCCAGAAAGAAACAATTCAAATATCAAGCGTCCACAGTGAGGATTGCACAGGATTTGGCAGCCTCTACACTGAAAGATCAGAGGCAGTGGAATACAGTTTTCTGGAAGGCAAAAGAGCTCGGGTTACAACCAAGGATAACATACCCAGCGAGACTGAGCATATTCTTCCAGGCAAAGAGATGGTCATTCAATGATATAACAGAGTTCCAGACCTTCTTGATAAAAAAAGCCAGAACTCAATGGAAAATTCAACCTCCACTTACAAGATGCAACAGTGACGTAGAAAGGTAAACAAGAAAAACACACACATACCCTGCTATTTGATAAGAGCAAGCTAGTTATAGATAAGTAGAGGGTATGAGTATAAAATACACAAAATGACGATTAAAAAAAATCTTATTAAGGGCTACAAAGGGAATGAATGAAGTGGAAAAGGGTAAATTATGCCACACAAAGAGGCATAAAAACTGTATATCAGAGGAAAAGAAGGGAGGGAGATGGGAATCATATGATCTTTTCCCTTACTGGTTCTGGTGCAAGGAGGGAATAAAAACCAGTTAAGCATAGGACTCTATGGAGAAGAAATGCAAAATGTATCATTTTAGAGGGAAAGAGGGGAGGGAGAGGAGCTTAGCATGAGATTTGTTCCTGTCACTCTTGGTGAGATGAAGAAATAACATACTTCATTAAGCATAAAAATATCCTACAGGCAGTAGGAGCGGCAAAGGGCTACAAAAGGGGGGGGGTGGTTAGTAGGGACGGAAGAAGTAAGGGGAAAGGGGAGGAAAAGGTAGGGGGGCTGATAAGGGGATACTGAGGGAGGTGGTGGTCAAAAGGAAAACTGTTAAGGGGGGAATGGAGAAGGGGGAAAATATGAATATTAACAGGAGCAGGAATAGGATGGAGGGAAAGAAACAGATAACAATCATAACTGTAAATGTGAATGGAATGAACTCTCCCATAAAATGGAGATGGATAGCAGAAAGGATTAGAAATCATAATCCTATACTATGCTGTTTACAAGAAACACATCTGAAAAAGAGGGATACACACAGGGTAAAGGTAGAAGGCTGGAGTAAAATATATCATGCCTCAGCTAAAGTAAAAAAAGCAGGGGTAGCAATCCTTATCTCAGATAAAGCAAAAACAAAAATTGACCTAATTAAAAGAGATAAGGAAGGAAACTATATCCTGTTAAAAGGCACCATCGAAAATGAAGCAATATCATTACTTAACATACATGCACCAAGTGGTATAGCATCCAAATTCCTAGAGGAGAAGGTAAAGGAATTAGAGGAAGAAATAGATAGCAAAACTATACTAGTGGGAGATCTTAATTTCCCCCTCTCTGAACTTGATAAATCTAACCTCAAAATAAACAAGAAAGAAGTTAAGGAGGTGAACAGGATTTTAGAAAGGATAGGTATGATAGATCTCTGGAGAAAACTTAATGGGGATAAAAAGGAATATACTTTCTTCTCAGCAGTTCATGGCATATACTCAAAAATTGACCACATTCTAGGGCATAAAAACCTCACATTTCTATGCAGTAAGGCAGAAATATTAAATGCATCCTTCTCAGATCATGATGCAATAAAAATTATATGCAATAAAGGGCCATGGAAAGACAGACTAAAAAACTAATTGGAAATTAAACAATTTAATCCTAAAGAATGAGTGGGTCAAACAAGAAATTATAGAAACAATCAGTAATTTCATTCAAGAGAATGATAATAATGAGACAACATACCAAAATTTGTGGGATGCATTAAAGGCAGTTTTTAGGGGAAGTTCTATATCACTGAGTGCATACATGATTAAAGTAGAGAAAAGGAAGGTCAACAATTTGGGCATGCAATTGAAAAACCTAGAAAAAGAACAAATTCAAAATCCCCAATTAAATACTAAATTAGAAATATTGAAAACCAAAGGAGAGATTAATAAAATTGAAATTTTAAACTATTGAATTAATAAATAAAACTAAGAGCTGGTTTTATGAAAAAACCAACAAAATTGATAGACCTTTAGTCAATATGATAAAAAAAGGAAGAAAACCAAATTATGAGTATCAAAAATGAAAAGGGTGAATCTACCTCCAATGAAGAGGAAATCAAAACAATAATTAGGAATTATTTTTCCCAATTGTATGCACATAAATTTGACAATCTTAGGGAAATGGATGAATATTTACAAAAATACAAGTTGCCCAGATTAAACTGAAGAGGAAGTAAATTACTTAAATAACCCCATCTCAGAAAAAGAAATTGAACAAGCCATCAGTCAACTCCCTAGGAAAAAATCTCCAGGGCCAGATGGATTTACTAGTGAATTCTATCAAACATTTAAAGAACAATTGATTCCAATACTCTACAAACTATTTGGGAAAATTAGTGAAGAAGGAGTCCAACTAAATTCTTTTTATGACACAAATATGGTATTGATACCTAAATCAGGAAGAGATAAAACAGAGAGAGAAAATTATAGACTAATCTCCCTCATGAAGATAGATACAAAAATTCTAAATAAAATACTAGCAGAAAGACTACAGCAACTTATCTCAAGAATAATACACTTTGATCAGGTAGGATTTATTCCAGGAATGCAAGGATGGTTTAATATTAGGAAAACCATCAGTATAATTGATCATATCAACAATAAAACTAGCAGAAACCACATGATCATCTCAATAGATGAAGAAAAGGCTTTTGACAAAATACAACATCCATTCCTATTAAAAACATTAGAAAGTATAGGAATAATATATTATTATATATTAATAATATATAATATTATTATATTATATTATATATATATTGATCCTTCCTCAAAATAATAGGTAGCATCTATTTAAAGCCATCAACAAGTATTATATATAATGGGGAGAAGCTAGAAGCATTTCCACTAAGATCAGGGATGAAACAAGGGTGTCCACTATCACCCCTCTTATTCAATCTGGTCCTAGAAATGTTAGTAGTAGCAATTAGAGAAGAAAAAGAAATCAAAGGAATCAAATTAGGCAAAGAAGAGACCAAGCTATCACTCTTTGCAGATGATATGATGATATACTTAGAGAATCCTAGAGAATTAAGTAAAAAACTACTTGAGACAATAAATAAATTTGGCAAAGTTGCAGGATATAAAATAAACCCACATAAATCCTCGGCATTCCTATATATTTCCAATGAAATTCAACAGCAAGAGATAGAAAGAGAAATCCCATTTAAAATTACTGTAGACATTATAAAATATTTGGGAATCTACCTGCCAAAACAAACCCAGGACCTATATGACCACAACTACAAAACACTTTTCACACAAATAAAGTCAGATCTAACTAATTGGAAAAATATCAATTGCTCGTGGCTGGGCTAATATAATAAAAATGACAATTTTACCTAAATTAAATTATATATTTAGTGCCATACCAATTAATTTACCAAAAAACTACTTTATAGAGCTAGAAAAAATAGTAACAAAATTCATTTGGAAGAATAAATGGTCCAGAATATCAAGGGAATTAATGAAAAGAAATGCTAGGGAAGGTAGACTAGCTATACCAGATTTCAATCTGTATTATAAAGCAGCAGTCATCAAAACTACTTGGTACTGGCTGAGGAATAGAGAAGTGGAGCAATGGAATAGATTAGGCACACGAGATTCACAAGTCAACAACTGACTATAGTAATCTATTGTTTGATAAACCCCCAAATCCTGGTTTTTGGGATAAGAACTCACTATTTGACAAAAACTGCTGGGAAAACTGGAATATAGTATGGCAGAAACTGGGCATAGACCATTATCTAACACCATATACCAAAATCAAGTCTAAATGGGTGCATGATCTAGGTATAAAGGTTGATACTGATACTATAAGCAGTCTCATAAAACAAGGAATACTTTACCTGTCAGACTTGTGGAGAGGGAAAGACTTTATGACCAAACAAGAATTAGAGAACATTATAAAACGTAAAATGGATAATTTTGACTACATGAAATTGAAAAGCTTCTGTACAAACAAAGCCAATGTAACCAAGATTAAGAGGGAGGTGGGAAATTGGGAAAGAATCTTTACAACCTATGTCTCTGACAAAGGACTCATTTCTAAAATATACAGAGAATTGAGTCAAATTTATAAGAATACAAGTCATTCCCCAATTGATAAATGGTCAAAGGATATGAACAGGCAATTTTCTGAGAAAGAAATTAAAGATGTCTATAAGCACATGAAGAAATGCTCTAAATCACTATTGATTAGAGAAATGCAAATCAAAACAACTCTGAGGCACCACATCTCACCAGTCAGATTGGCTAAGATGACAAAACAGGAAAATGACAAATGCTGGAGAGGATGTGGGCAAATTGGAACACTAACGCATTGCTGGTGGAGTTGTGAACTGATCCAGCCTTTCTGGAGAGCAATCTGGAATTATGCCCAAAGGGCTATAAATACTTTCATATCCTTTGACCCAGCAATACCACTCCTAGGGTTATATCCCAAAGAGATCGTAGAAGTGGGAGGAAGACCCATATGTACAAAAATGTTTATAGCAGCTTTTTTTGTGGTGGCAAAGAATTGGAAATTAAGGGGGTGCCCATCAATTGGGGAATGGCTGAACAAGTTGTGGTATATGCATGTTATGGAATACTATTGTGCTATAAGAAATGAGGAGCAGACGCTCTTCATATTTATTTACCTGTAGAGGCTTATACAAACTGACGTTGAGTGAGAAGAATAGAACCAGGAAAAATTTGTACACAATTACTGACACAACGTATGTGTGATGACCAGCTTTGATAGACTGGACTCCTCTCAGCAATGCAGTGATATAAGTCAATCCCAAAAGACTCATGATGGAGAGAAATATGTGCATCCAGAGAAAGAACTAGAAAGAACTGAGTTTATATCCAGGTGGAAGCAAAATACCTGATCTTTTTCCTTCTCTTGTTTGGTTTTATGTCCTCTTTACCATTTTTTCATTCCAGCTGATACAATCCGTCTTTATAACCTGACTAATGTATAATGTGAAAGTATTTACAGATCCTATACTTGACTATATGCAGCCATGGGGGGAAGGGGAGGGAGAGGGACAAGATGTGAAACTCAAGGAATTGAATCCTGTAAACTAAAAGGAAACAAACTAATTAAAAAAAATCACTGGACTCCTTTAAAACCATAACTTTTTAAAAAATATTCTTTTCGCTATATTTTTAAAAATCGTAAATGAAAATTTCCCAGATCTATTAGAACCAGAGACACCGAGTAGGTATTTAATAAATGTTTACTAATTGACTGGTTGAGAGGGCAAAGTGAAGACAGAAAGAACACACCCACACCTCCAGAAAGGGACATTAAAACGAAAAATCTCAGGAATGTAACAGCCAAAGTCCATATTTCTCCTGTCAGACAAAGACAGGCACAGGTATGTGTGCTAGGCATTATGCTAAGCTTTGGGAACACCAAGAAAGGCAAAGAAAACAAAAAAACAAAGCCCACCCCTCAAGGAGCTCACTTTCTAACTGGGGAGACAACATGAAAACAGCTATGGATTGTAAGACGTATGCAAGACAACTGGAGGCAATCTCAGAGGAGAGGAATTAGCAGTGAGGGATGGAGGACAGGGCAGGGCAAGGAAGCCAGGAGGTAGGCCTAGGGAGGGAGCCCATTCCAGTTACCCGGACACTCAGTGAAAAGTTGAGGAGTCTGGAGGTAGAGGAATGTGTGAGGAACAGCAAGGAAGACAGAGAATACATGAAGAGAATAAACAGTAAGATTTAGAAAAGTAGGAAGGGGCCAGGTTGTGAAGGTTTTTAAA
Organism: Petaurus breviceps papuanus; assembly: GCF_028583685.1. Taxonomy (NCBI): domain Eukaryota; kingdom Metazoa; phylum Chordata; class Mammalia; order Diprotodontia; family Petauridae; genus Petaurus; species Petaurus breviceps. The sequence continues at coordinate 2,683,253 of NW_027185776.1, read as the reverse complement.
GGCCAAATTGATTTTTTATTTGATCCTGGAGGCTACTGGAGTTTACTAATTAGGGAAGTGACTGACCTGAGCTTTGGGAAGGTCACTCTGGCAAATGAGTGGAGGATGGAGGGTGAAAAGACCTGAGGCAAGGAGACCAATTAGCAAGTTGCTACAACAGCCTGGGTCTGAGGTGATAAGCACAGAAGCAGGTACATATGAGAGATGTTGCCAAGACAGAAATGACAAGATTAGGTAATAGACTGGCTATGCTGGGCTAGTGTGAGTGAGAAGTTGAAGATGACAATGAGCTTGTGAGACTAGGTGACTGTCTTGGACAGTAACAGGGAGTTCAGAGGAGGAGAGAATATGTGGCGGGGGCAGGGAAGGAGAAGTGAGTTATGTTTTAGACAGTTTGAGTTTAAGATGTCTATAGGAATTTGGTTCAAGATGCTCACAGGCAGTTGGAGATGTGATATTGGAAGTCAGGAGATAAGTTAGAGGTGGATAAATATATAACAGCTACTAATAATTACTGACATTTATATAGCACCTACTATGTGCTAGGTACTATACTAAGCCCTTTACAAATATCTCATTTGATCCTCAAAACAGCCCTGACAAGTAGATGCAATTATCCCCCGTCAGTCTGACTCTTTGCGACTTCATGAACCATAGGACATCAATACTGTCCCTGGGTTATTCTTGGCGAGGATAATAGAATAGTTTGCCATGTCCTTCTCCAGTGAACTAAGGCAAACAGAGGTTTAGTAACTTGACCAAGATCATAAAGCTAGTAAGTGCCTGAGACCAGATTTGAACTCAGGTCTTCCTTACTTCAGGGCCAGTGCTCTATTTATCTGAGAATCATCTACATAGAGATGATAATTCATTCTATGGGAGCTGATGAGATCATTAAGAAAGATAGTACAGAGGAAGAAGAGTAGGAAGAAGAGAAGTTCAAGTTCCAACGGATATTGGGGAATATTCATTGTTAGTAGGTGTAACCTGAATCCAGAAAAAGAAACTGAGGAGTGGTCTACAGACAGGAAGAGAACCAAGAAAAAGCAGAACTGTGAAAAACTAGAGAAAAAAGAGTATTCAAGAGAAGGATGATCTAGAAAAAAAATATTACAAATGGTATTTTTACAAAAGCAATTCAAATACCAAGAACTAGTCAATATCAGAAAAGATGTGATAGCTTTTAGTAAAAATGAAAGGAGGGGGGATGGAACAAAGATGGCATAAGGAATCGAACATTTCTGCTGAGCTCTCCCAACCTAACACTCTAAGTGACTTTTAAAAAATGCCTCAAATAAAATTGAGAGAACTCTTCCCCTCCCCCCCCCCAAAAAAAGGTCACTTTATCTTTTTTTCCAGCCAAGGACTAGGACAGCTTTGTTGTTTGGTTGTTTTAGTTATGTCTGACTCTTCTTGACCACATTTGGGGTTTTCTTGGCAAAGATATCGATTGGAGTGGTTTGTCATTTCCTTCTTCAGCTTATTTTACAATTGAAGAACTGAGACAAACATGGTAAAGAAACTTGCCCAGGGCCACATAGTCAGTAAGTGTCTGAGACTGGATTTGAACTCAGGAAGCTAAGTCTTCTGACTTCCAGTGCTGCAGTCTATCTATTGCATCACTATAGCTGTCCATTCAGAACTGCTTAGGAGGAACAAAAGAGAGATCAACCTGTAGACATCTGGGTGGGGGCTGGCTGGAGTACCTACAGAAGAAGCAACACCTGCTGTTGAGTCTAAAACCACCTTTAGGGGCAGCAGCAGCTGTAGAGGCGCCAAGAGGGCTTAGCACCTCAGGATGGTAAGGTAACTACAGACCTGGTCAGAAAGATATTACAAAGGACCTCTGTGCTAGCATGGTACATAGGACTAGGTACCACTTGGCAGCTCCTTCAACCATTAGTGAGTTACTAGCCATAGTTCCAAGAAGGAAAGGAGAGGTCTGTCAAAAGGGGGAAGAGGCCCTACCTGGGTAAGGGCCATAATGTAGTGACCAGAACTATCTCCAGATCATACTACTTTAGAAGCTTCCTACAGGCTTCCAGATCTGGCCACAGAAACTCATAATAGCCATCCTCCCCTACCCTGCCCAGATGAGCGGATCCCAATTCTAACATAAAGTCCAAAGTCAAGAAATAGGTGGGGAAATGAGCAAAAACCAAACAAACAAAAACCTGTTACTATAAAAAAAAACCCCAAACCCAAACTTCTATGGACACAGGGAAGCTCAAAATAAACTCTGAAGAACACAATGATTTGAAAACATCTACAAGCAAAGCCTCAAAGACAAATGCAGAAAAGACACAAGCCCAACAGGAATTTTTAAAAGAGATTAAAAAAGAGCAAAAAAAATTTAAATCAAATTAAAACAATAGAGAGAAATTAAAGTGTCAGGCACTGTGTTAACCACTTTGTAGTTCCAGAACAAGGTCTGTAGTTCCAGAATCAAGGAATGATTCTCTGTGAATGGTGAAGTTTTCCATCTGCTACTATTTTCAGATTACATGATATTGACTACATTACTCCTCAAGATTCCAGGGTCGCTTGGAAGAGATCTATCATCACTCACTGGAGTTTGTTCTATCCATCCACATATGAAAGACCAAGTGGATGAAGAAGGTCTATTGCCCAAATTTCAATATGCTCCTGAATGGACAATCTATGAAGCTTGTGTAACAGTATGTGTATCTGGGACAGACAATACAGATGGAGGAGCCTAGACCAGAGTTAAGAGAAAATGGGCTAGATGGTGTTTAGTAAATTGTAAAGCTCAAGTTTCCCATAACAGCAATGGCCATCTTTTCAACACAAACATTTCACTCGTGTTGCTGTAGGGCAGACAGTCTTGAAATGCTACTGTTTCTCAAGAACTACAGATGATCACCACACAGAGGATCATGACAATGTGTAGAGTCGGTGTGAGCAGGCCATAACATAATCAATGGGGAACTCTGAGGAGCATTAAATAAAGGAAGTCATCAAGGAACTGTGTGACAGAAAGCTAAGACGGCTGGTCTGTGATAAGAGTGAGAAGTGACGGATGAATGGTCAGAGCGCTCCCCTGTGATGGTGGGAGAAGTCAAGGAAGGCCTGTGCAGCACAGAGGGAATTCCCTTTAGTGAATATTTGGGAAGACATGGAGGACAGTTGTAGAGAATGGTCAGGTACGAATGAGTTGTAATCTACATCAACTCCTGAATCAAAGATATCACAGATCCATTTGAGTATTCATTTCAACTGGGCTGTCTATTTTTTTACACAATTCTTTTACTCCCTAATTAAAGTTTTCTCCACTCCCTTCAGTTTATTCCTTTAATCTTCTATCCCTATTTTTTATCTCTCCTTATCTATTTGCTTTTTATAAACATGCCCAGATCTCCCTTAACCTAAAAAACAAAATGAAACTTCACTTGGCTCTACCATTCCCTCAAGCTACTATCCTATAGCTTTCTTCCCTTTCATAGCCACACTCCTAGAAAAAGCTTTTTGCAGTGTTTACTTGCAATTTCTCCCCCAAATTCATTTACCAAACCCTTGAGATCTGGCTTTTGATTTTACCATTCAACTGAAATTATTCTCCTCAAGATTACCTGAATCTATTAATTGCCAAGTCTGATGGATTTTTTTTTCTAGTGCTCATTCTTCTTGACCTCTCTGAAGCGTTTGACACTTTGACATTCTTTCTTCTAAAACACCATCTCTTCATTGGGTTTTCACAATTCTTTGCTCTCTTGGTTCTCCCCTCTGGCTACACCTTTTCAGTCTCCTTTGCAGAATCATCTTTGTCCCCACCCCCAACTATGTATATTAATATTCTATGACTGTCTTAAGCTCTCTTTTCTTCTCTATCTAAACTTTTCTTGACAATGTTATCAGACCCCAGGGATTCAACTCTCTCCTCTATCCTGGATATATATAGCCAGCTCCCGTCTCTCTCTTGAACTCCAGCCCTACATCACCATTGCCTATTTGACATTTTTGACTGGATGTCCCATAGACATCTGTTTTGCTTTATTTTGCCTGGAATCTAGACATCACAATTATTTCCAGTCATTTCCTTCCAAATCATTTACTTTCACTCTGACCACCCTACTCATCCCTCTCCCACAAGGACTTGGACACTGCCTCTGGGATCCTGGGCTCTTAGTAGTTGAACTTTCACCTTGTCTTCCAGGATCTGGGCCACCTTGCCACTTCCTGGCCATTTTTAACCTCCCCCCACTTCTAGGTCCCTTTCATGGTGTCTTCCCCTTTAGAATAGAGGCTCCTTGAGGTCTGAGACTGTTTTACTTGCTAGTATTTATATCCAAAGTGCCTGGCACAGCACTTAGTAAATAATTTTTAATTAATTTATCTCAAATTTGACCAATCCAAAGTAGAATTCAATGCCCCCCAAACCTGTCCTTCAAACTTCTCTATTTTATTGGAAGGTATCACCACATTTTTAATTACCTAGGTAAGCAAATTTAAAATTATCTCTGATTCTTTACTCTCCTTCACCCCTCACATTCAAGTTGGCAAATCTTGTCAATTTTTATTTCACATTAGATATCACATCTGTTCCCTTCTCTCCACTCACATAGCCACAACGTAGTTCAGCCTCATATCACTGCTCTCCTGAACTATTACAATAACTTTCTAATTGGTCTCCTGGCTTCCAGTATTTCTATTCAACAATTCATTCTTCCCACAGCTGTTAAACTGATATTCTTAAAGCAAAGTTTTTACCACATTGCTCCCCTGGTCAAGAAATTCTGGTGGCTCCATCTTGCCCCTGAGTAGAAAAACAAAATTATTTTGTTTTGCATTTAAAACCCTTCAAAATCTGGCTCCAGCCTTACTTTGAGGATTATTCCATATTACTGTCCTTCAAGCACATTATGTTGCAGACAAAACGACCTACTTTTGATTCATTATACATAACATTCCATATGGGTTCTCTGTCTTTACACAAGTACCACCCCCTATGCTTGAATTGCACTCCCTACCCATCTCTGCTTCAGAGAATTCCTAGATTCCTTTAAAAATTTGCACAAATGTCACCTCCTACAGGAAGCCTATCCTAACGATCCTGGTACCTACAGCCCTTTTCTTGAAAATTACTTTGTATAAATTTTGTTTTTAATTTTTATGTATGTCTTCCCTCCTCTCTCAAGAGAATGTAAGCTTGGGCCGGCTAGGTGGCACAGTGAATAGAGCACCGGCCCTGGAGTCAGGAGGACCTGAGTTCAAATTTGGCCTCAGACACTTGACACACTTACTAGCCGTGTGACTTTGGGCAAGTCGCTTAAACCCAATTGTCCTCCAAAAATCCAAAAAAAAAAGAGAGAGAGAGAGAGAGAGAAAGAATGTAAGCTCCTTGATGGTAGGGATTGTTTTATAAATGACTTGTATCTTTGGTGCCTAGCACAGTGCCTGGCATATTGTAGATGTCTAATAAAAACTTGTTGAATTGAAAATGCAATAGAAAAATTCTACGTAATCTATATGTACAGCAGTTGTGTAATAGCTGAATAAAACTCTAGTTTATCAATACAAAAAATCCAGAGAATTACGTGAAGATGTATGAAATGATACAGAGAAAAGAAAACCAATTCAGAACAAAATGTAAATACCATGACTATATAAAAATAAGCAGTAAAACCTTATAAATTACACAGAAGAAAAATATATTGAAACAATAAGATGCTACTTTGTAAAAATGTATATTTTTATTTGACAAAAATTTAAATAGTTTAGAGTTTATGCTTTTATTTTTAATCCAGCTTGTTTGATTGCTCATTTTTGTTTGGATCATTGGCATTTATAATAATTTTTTTAAGGAATGGCTTCTATTGCTTATAGAATAAAACACAAGCTCCTTCTTACATTCAAGGTCTTCCACGATATTGTTCCAACTTACTTTTCCAGTCTTATCTCATACTATTCCCTTTACTCTCCATTCTAGCCTATCTGGATCATGAACTACTTCTACTACTACAACTAACTAATTAACTAACATTTATATAGTGCCTACTATGTGCCAGGCACTGTGCTAAGCACTCTGCCAGTATTATCTCATTTGATCCTTACAACAACCCTGTGAAGTGTTATTATTATCCCCATTTTACAGTTAAGGAAACCGTGGCAAACAGTGGCTAAATGATTTGCCCTGGAGGGTCACATAGCTGGTAAGTGTCTAAGGGCAGATTTGAATTTAGTTCTTCTTTACTCCAGACCTGGAGCTCTATCCACTGTGTCACTTAGCTGCCCCTAATTTTATTATGTTTTTTTCTACTTCCATCCATTTGAACATATTCCATCTCCATTTGTACTCTCTTTCCTCCCCATCTCTACCTGTTGAAATTTATCTCCTACTCCACTATCTAGCTCAGGCACCACTTCCTCCCTCAAGACTTCCCTTATACTCTCCGACTTCCCTAGTCTTTCATCCTTCCTTTGGCATTCTTTGAATTTTTCACAATTTAACCTGTATAAGAGGTTTTTTGGTAAGGTCTTAACCCCTGCCACACTTGAACTAGGATGCTGCTGTTTTTTTACCTTTGTTTACTACTCATGTTATAGATGAGGAAACTAAGGCCCTAAGAGGTTGTGACTTAGCTAAGTCTGAACTGGTAGACGTAGCAGAGTTCAGATTTGAACCTGTTCTCTAATTCCAAAGACTCATTCCTCTCTTTCTGTACTTCTATTTCTACTGTCCTTTTTTTCAGTAATCTATCAATCAACATTTATTAAGTGCGTGCTATGTACCTGCTAATATCCTAGGTCTGTCATTGCCACTTCTGTACATCTATCTGCCTGATGGTTTAGCTCAGAGCACCTTCGATTACTATATATCCTTTGAGCCTCCCTTATAGCATTCCATATAATCTTCCACATTATTTGAAGTTGGGTTTCAGGGTGATCTCATCCATTTGTTCTGCCCACTTTGCTTGGTTGTCTCACTTCATTTTCCCTTATGGTTGTGAGTTAAGAATCCACCCTCAAAACAAATTTTCCCTGTGGAACTATGCTAGAAAGTTACATCCAAGATCATTATTTATGGTGATTCTACATCATTGAATGTAAGTATAACTTGTGGGTGACATTCATGAAATCAAATAATGAGGCAAATAAATAGGTCCAAATTTCACCACCATAAAGTTGGGCTGTTCTATAATCCAGTCTTCTATAAAACATTAAGCAATAATCTTCATTTATTCAACAAATGATAATAACTGCCATGAAACACTTTAAGGTTTGCAAAAACTTTAAATAAAACATTTTCTTTGATTCTCATGTTTGTTAACTACTTATTATGTTCAAGTCACTTTGACAGGTAATGGGTTGGCAAATGATTGGACATGGGAATGGAAGGGGTGGGGCAGAGTAACAAAAAAGAAACAGAGATGACCAAATGTGTATGTAGTCTTTAGTTTGATAGCCATCTGATTCTCCATAACTTTTGTGTTTAACTTGATTGGCAGGTTATGAGGTAGGTTTCTATAATTTGTTCCCTCTATCTCTTCCCAAATAAAATTTAAGCTTCCCGAAGGGGCAGGAACTAGTTGATTTTCAATTTCTGTAGATACTTATTAATTTGTCATAGTCATAAGAAATATTGAAAAACTGACAGTGAAAATTGCTTTTTTGACACTAGTTCTTTGATGTCATTCTTATCTAACCAATTGTGTGCTAACTTCCAATGATACTTCCAATGTTGGGACCCTAAGCTTGTTCTTTTTATGGAAAGACTAAGGTCTTCTTTTTCCTGTTATCAAATAATTAAAAGTTTTCCTGTCAACTTATTAGGGAAAAGTTATTATTTGAAAAGTGAGTTCAGCCCATGTCCTTCTAGCATATATGAAACCAAAGTCACTTATCTTTGGGCAATGAAGGCAGCCTATAAGAAGGGAAACCAAATCTTGGCCACAAAGGCACCAGCACGGATAGAGCACAAGGCACAAGACTACAAGTCACAGAACAGATGGCCATTCTAGACTTGGTCACAATTACATGCAGTGCCCTTGAACAAAACATGTGGACTACAGCTTTGACAATTTAGCTTTTGTCTCCTAAGTTACTTATTTGTGAGCTTTATGGTAAGGAGACAGAAATAAGCATGTGGTGAAATAAAATATGAAATTCCTAATATTTTATATATAGCTAAAGTTAGGCTCCTTGGGTCAATTTGAACATACACACAAATCTTGAATTTCAAGTACCGTGTTTCCCCGATAATAAGACCTATCCCGAAAATAAGCCCTCCCCTTACTGTGTAAGATTCCTCTAAAATAAGCCCTCCCCCTAAAATAAGCCCTCCCCCGAAAATAAGCCCTATTGAGATTGCTACTGTAGTGAAGGTGATCCCCTGCGCTACACGCTACATTACGGTACCCTCTGTATGCACCGTCCCCCCCCCCCAAACGCACGCCGCGCTCCAAGCTGCATCCAATCAGAGCTGCAGCAGTGAGCGCGTCATCCTGTTCTTCCCCAGTGATTTGCTTATTGAATAAAGGTACATTTTTTTGTTCACATTTACCTGTTTATTAAGATTGCTGTCAATGTTCATTAAAATAAGCCCTCCCCCCTTAAAATAAGCCCTCTGGTGTTTTTCTATCAAAAAAAAAAATAAGACAGTGTCTTTATTATCGGGGAAACACGGTATATATGTTTAAGGGTTAGTGACTGAAAAAAACTCACAAGGGAGGACATGCTTAAATCTTTTTTAGTTTTCATATTGTGCACCTTTCACCTGCTGTGAAATAATACAGCTAAAATAGGCAGTATTCCAGTATATCTAGTAGTATTATGTTTCTAATAGTTATTTCTAGTCTGTAGGCAAGGCCCAATTCTATCGCATCTGTTTTTCACTTTCGAGCTCATTTAATAAACATTCAAAATTTAATAAATAATGTTACTAATTCTGGGCTCAAAATTTCACTTAGGGGCACTAGGATTTTGAGCAGACTTCAGGCCAAAGCTCAGTTTTATCTACTTATGTCAACCAAAGCTGATTCGTTTACACTGCTTAATCGGTTCCCCTTTGCCTCATTACTTAAAAGAAGTTAATACTTTTCAGCCTTGAAATATCGTCTTCCAGTAGTTCACTTAGGAGACAGGAATTTGATACCGTTTGGCTAAAGGGGCACACACGTGGGCAAGGGGTGCTGCTTTTGCGAGTCCTTCCCGCCTTATAGTGATTGACAGACCACACATTCCAATCAGTTTTCACCGCCCTTCCCCAAATAGAAGACCAATCACAAAACCCTAACGCCTCAGGATTACAGTCCTAGAGAATGTTTACTAACAGAGTCGGGTGGGGGAAGTGGAGAGGTGTGGCATGGGAGGGGTGATGGGCGGGGGAAGAGCTAGATATGGGTACGCCTGCGCACCAGGGGAAAGGAGGCTGGGGTGAGAGTGGGGCAGAATCTCGCTGCTTGCTTACCCAAATGACGGAGATCCTCCCTCCCTCGCCTCCCCGCGAAGCAACAATTCGAGGAGCGGGGCGGGGCGTCTTGTGCTATAATCCAATACGGACTCGCCTGGGAGGACGCGCGCGCCCAGAGTCCAATGGGCGACGATGGTTCCAACGGCTTCCCTACCTTGCTGGCTTGGGGGTGGGAGGGAAGCTGGAAACTGGGCTTTGAGGGAGGAGGCGGAGGGGACGGGGTGAGTTTGGTTGCGCCGTACTCGCAGTGCCCTCGGTAGGGGGAGGAGGCAGAGGAGGGAGTCGAACGGACAGAGCGGGAAGAAGCCGGTCTCTCCCTTAGAGTCCTGGAGCTGACACGCGGTGTCTGCCGGAGCTGTCAGCTTTCCGGGTGTTCTCTGTCGCCTGAGGTTCTCCACGTAAACATCCCCGTGAGATTGAGGAGGGAAAATGGAGGAGGGTGGCGGCGGCGGCAGCGACGGCGGTGGCGGTGGCGGTGTCAGTGCCGCGGGGACCAGCGCGGACGGAGGGGACCAGCTCTTAACTGTCAAACACGAGCTGCGGACTGGTGAGTGACCCCGCCCTCCGCCGGCTCGGGCACTGTGGGGAGGCTGGGGGGCGGGGGCTCGCGTTGCGGGGAGGCTGGGAGGGGGAGGAGGAGGAGGAGGGAATGGGGAGCCGCGCGACGCTGGGCCGAGAGGGGAGCAAGAGAGGGGGAGGGGCAGGCGGCAGCGGCGGCGGTGACGGCGGAACAGAGCCGCACAGCACAGGTCGGAGAGCGACTGTTCGGTCCGGCTGGGGGGGCGGGGAAGGGGGTAGAGAGGGAGAGAGCTGCGGCGGGCGCGAGCGGTAGGAGGAGAAAGGAGGAGAGGGGGCGGGAGATGCCGGAGGGGGCGGGGCCTAGGGCGGAGCCCCGCGGGAGATTGGTGGGAGCGGAGAATGGGGTCGAGGGCAGGAGACAGCAGTTAGTTGTCTTTAGGAGAGGCGGCGGGGGCCTGGCATCAGGTACCCCAGTGGAAGTTTTTGGGAGCAGTCCCTCGTTAAAACGCCCCCAAAGTGTCTTAGATGTCTTTATCTTCCGCTCTTTCTGCGTGTTTGCTTTTTTTTTTTGAGAGCATGTTTTGGAGCTTCTCGTAATCTTTCCTCTGTGGTGACACTTTATGTCACAGTTTCTTATCTGGGGTGAAAGGGACATTTTTAATAATAATTTTTCAAAAAGTCAAATTTTCACATAGCATTTTAGTGTGTCTCTTCAAAAATAGCTTGTGGCTGTGTTTGTGGTTAACTACCACGTGGTGGTGTGGTCCAAAGAGATGATGGATATTCTCTTCTTCCTCCTCCCCCCCCCCCCCCCCCCCCCCCAGTTTTAATAAGGCAAAGAGAGACTGGTCGCTAGGAGTGACCTGATTTTGTTTACGATTAAAATAAAATCCTATATACTTAGATCTTGAGTATTTTAACTAAGAGTTTAAGCTTATGTAAATTATAAGAACTGAGTAAGGCAATTAAAGCAGCAGGATTTAGTGGGTAAATACCATTAAGCTTCTTGATTAAAACTTCACGTCAGTGGTTAGTCGTCTAGGACTTGCCCTGGCTGCTGCATTTTCTTATCTGCCGAGAATCTCCATTTTTAATAACATCCGAGTGGAACAATTATTAAATAGTGGCAGTTCGGATCTATGAGTTTGAAGTTAAATTTGTGGTCAAATTGAAGAAACACAAAATAATTGCAACCAGTAATTTTTATTAGAATATTTGCTGGTGGTGTTTAAGTGTCTGTAGAGCTCTCCATGTAGCATACTGGGCTGCTCCTCATGTAGCAGCAGAAGCTATGCATGAGGTTTTTGGTGGATTACAATAAACAATGTAATCATTTTGTTCCTTTTCCGCCCAACAGATCAGAGAGTTAACTATGTTTCCCTGCTTGTTAGTTTCTGATTCCTTTTATGACACTTTGTTCAAGGTGTTTGGGTCAGTATTTCCCTAAGTGCCTAGTGTGGTAACAGAACGATGCCTATCTCTCTCTCTCTCATTTCCATCAGATAATTTCCTTTGAAGTCCAATTAAAGTACTTTTCATTGTAATTGCTTTGGGTCACTTTTAGACAAGGCTGTGTTTCTTGAACTAATTATTCTGTAATTTTTTGATGTCTAAAGTCAACCTATATTTAATCTTAATGCTTGTTCTATTTATCAGTGCTAGTATATGAATAATGTATTTATCAGTTCCAGTGTATGAATACAAATGACATTTCAAAAAGACTACTGTAGGTTTTAAAAGTATATCGATTTTATCTTTCAGTATTTTAATCCTTCAATATTTTTACATGAGACATAGATGGTATACTGCAAATGTTACTTGAGTGGAGGTAAGATCTTCAGATATATACCATGGCAATAATTGAAGAATAACCCACTTATTTGTATTCAACAAATTGCTCAGTTTTTTTCTTGCAAACAATGTTAGTTTTGTAGAAAATGAAGACGGCTTTTCTTTTCCTTACTAGCAGCATATGAATTGTTACCCCAATTTTATATTATAGAAATATTTTTGACTGATGGTGTAAATTATAATGAACTCAGTAGTACTATTAACGGGAAAGGAAATGAGCATTCACCTTGACCTCTGGTTGAAAGGACAGTTGGTCAGAAAATGTAGTTGAAAACATTACTGAAATCTGACAAGAAATAATTCATCTTCAGCCTGTGTAATATGGTATTGTAAAAGATTCTAGAGCAGGGGTTCTTAGCCCCCCCAAAGAGTTGGTATATAGATTTCAGGGGATGAGAGAATTTGGACAGTAAAAAAATTACATTTTTATTTTCACTATACTTTTATCGAATTATTGAAATTTAGCTTTTACTTCTCTTATTAATGTGGGCAACAAAACATTCTGAAAAGGGATGCATAGATTTCACCAGATTGCCAAAGGGCCCCATGACCCACAGAAAGGTAAGGACTGCCCTCCTTTTCACTAGAGTAATTAATTTAGATGTGCACCCTGTGTTAATTAATGTAGACATGTCTATGATGTGGTATTTGTCTACATTTAATCATTATTTACTTGGTGCTGAGTATTATATATTAGGCACTATGGGAGTGAAAGGGCAGCTAGATGGTGCAGTGGATAGAGCACTGGGCCTGGAGTCAAATTGACCTTAGACACTTAATAATTGTGGGACCCTGGGCAAGTCACTTAACCCTGTTTGCCTCATTTTACTCTTCCGTAAAATGAACTGGAGAAGGAAATGGCAAACCACTCCACCATCTGTGCCAAGTCAGCCTCAAATGAGGTAACAAACAGTTGTATAACAACAAATGGGAGTGAAATGACTCAGAAACAAGCATTTATTAAGTACCTAATATGTGCCGAGCATTATGCTAAGTACTTGAGGGGAAAAAAAGCCACATTATCCTCAGTCCTTGAGGATAAATCAAAATCTTTAGTAGTTGAAGAAACAGAATATTCCTGAAAACTACTTTAGAATATTAAGAAAATAGTTTATTTTAAAGTGCCAAAAAACTCTTAGTGTCTAAATACTCATTTGACATTTGGTATATGATATGTTACTGTTCATCATTTTTATGTTTATGTTTAGCCTGTGCAACTAGACTTTATACTCCTTGAAAGCTGGAACTATATTTCTTCTTCTATTTCCAGTACCCTTTTACAGTAGATATTTAATATATGTATGCTGAGATGGCTATATAACCTGAAGGGATGAAGAGAATAAAGAAGCAATAAGAATTAGAGAGATTGAGGAATGCAGTGTTGTGGTATTAATATTATCTATAAATCAATCCATTTCTTTTCTAAATTGTCTCCTGTCTTCACTCTTCTATTCTAATTCTAAAGTTAAAAGTAATTTATCTTCTGTCCTTGTTTTGTGTATGTGGTAGATGAAAACAAGATAAATGTGTTTTGGAATTTAAAAACTTTTTAAAGTTTTGGTAGATTTCATTTCTAAAGCAGCATATCAAATAAGGAGGGCCTACCTGAATAATTTATAGGCATACTGTAGACATGTCTATGTAGTGTAGTTGAAATAAGACTGGATAAAGATTTAAGATACTTGGATTCTAGTCTCACTAACTGTATTTTGTCTTCTTGCACAAATTTACTCTATGGGCTTTCCAGTCCTTGTTGCTAATGTCAGATGATTAGATTAGTTAAGATTTTGAAAGTATAGATTTATGTAAAAGATAAATTCAGGAGTGAAAAAGAATTCATATGTGCATTTCTTTGAATAACGGGAAGTTCCCTAGGACATTTTAAATATGATTCCATTTAGAGTTTTTAAAAAAATAAAACAAAATAGTCTTGTCCTACTACAAAATTTTGTTAGCAGAAGAACTTATTTAATTAATAAACTTTGGGTACTATACCAGCTTCCCTTTCAGCATAGATCATCTTGAAACTTAAGCTTTTGACTGTATGGAAGTAGGTAGAATTTTTTTCTTTTTCTATGTAATCTCTTTTGGCCATGGTAGACTCATATCTAAGAAGTATAAATGGATAGTTGCCCTGTTTTTTATAAAATAGATCATATGCTTTTGGTAGAACTTTAATTTAGTTTCCATAGACTTCATACCTTCTTGGAATTAGGAGTTAGCTTATAAACTTTTTTCATGAGCTCTGCATTCTATCCACACTACTAGCTCTTCCTTAATCTTGTTTTGCCTCTTGCTTCACCATACATTTGCTGAAGCTTTTCTCTATATCTGGTACATACTCTCTCCACATCTTTACCTTTAAAATCCTTCTTTCTTCAAGGTTTTCCTTTAGATACCACTTTCTCCATGAAACCTTCCCTGATTCTCTTCCCCTCCTCTTAAATTTTGATACAGTATTTTGAAACTCTTTTGCCCTTACTACATTCTAACTCATATAATACTTACTTGTGTATGTGTATTATCTCTTTTATTAGATTGTAAGCATCTTGAAAGTAGATAATGTGTTTGTCAGCTTTGTATCCCCAGTACCCCATACAGTGCCTTGGTCTACTCAGAACTTAACTGTTGAACTGAATTATACTGATCCTTTAATATTCTCCACCTCCCCCTTTGCTCATCCAAGGCCCACTAATGAAACTCATACATATATGAAATTACTATGATGGACCTGGTTGGCTTTCAGTGCTACTTGAAAAGATATGTAAACTTTAGAGAACCATTAAGTTTTACATTGAACATAGGCCCTCTCAGGGAGAGAAAAGAGAAAGCACAAGCAAATCACTCTCTGGTATCAGTTCTCCAGAATGGAAATTCAACAACCCAGACACTCTTTCACAGACTTATGCCAAAATGCCTGCTTGCCTCCAGTCTCTCTCAGTATTTGTGTAGATTAGATGTCTGAGCCCACCTAAGGGCATATACACATCTGGCCTCTTGAAAAAGTTCACTTTCAGGGGAGGGGGAAAGTAACCTTGTCTTCTTAAGGCATAGTATCTTTTTAGTTAAAAAACAGACTGAAGGTTTCTGTTCCTTCTATTCAGCAGGCTTCATCATAGCTGCTCTAAATGCTTTGTTAGAGGGGGTAATGGATTCCAAATAGTTGACTAGTAAAAACAGACTAGTTTTTAATGGAGTTTTATGTTACTTTATGCAATTGCTAACTCTGAAAAGTTCTATATAAATATAACTTTTTGTAATCTTACTGATACAGTAATTTTTTCAGCCATAAAGATTCCAACTTATTCATTCACTTTCTGTCATCCTCAGTGACTCTTGACCATAACTTCCTATAAAAGCCCTTCATTTGGGATCCATTCAACATTCTGGGTCCTTCCTTTAGATCTTTTGACATCATGTCTCTACAAATGGAGCACATGGGCAGTCTGGCGATACTTTTCATGCTGGTTGACTGGTTCACCTTTTTACCCTGATTATATCACATTATGTATCTGTAATGCCATGCACGAGCAGCTTTCCAAAAGCTACTATGAACAGCTTTTAAGGATCTGATTACACAATATAGTGAACGCTCTATTCCATAACAAATCAAAGCAAAACACTCACAGTAAATCGAAGTACAGCATTCACATTATAACTTATCACAGAAAATCAAAATATAGCATTCACAACAACTTTTCACAGAAAATGGCCACATGGTTTCCACTATAGCGGTAGCTAAGTTTTCAACAAAGAACAATCATTTAGTAACTCAAGCATTTACAATATCCTCAATTCAATTACAGAGTACAATAGTCAAAGTTTTCCACTCATGGGGCATACTAGGTTTCAAATCAGTTATTCAGTCATCAGTCACTAAGTACAATCATTTAGTCAATGAGTCATCCTTCATTATTCACTATTCAATCATCAGAAAATACACAGACCCTTTACCCCTAGATCACTAGTAAATTATAATCTTCTCAGTCAGTACATAGTATCCAAGTAAAGTCTTCTTTCAGCTTGACTTGGGGTGGTCCCTCACATTCCCTGGATCCCCTTCCATGGTCCCAGATCCTACCAGGATTCACCAAACTGTCACCCAGGTTCAAAGGCAGACAGCTCCCAGGTCCTTGTCCAGCTCTCTGTGAAATTTCTGCTCCACATTGAAGCTCACAGTGTCCAGTTCACCTCAAATCCTTCACAGTCTCTGTTCCCAGGAAGTCAAGGCTTAGCAAAGCCACCAACAGGTTCATGCAAAGTACCAGCATCACAGTCATGCTTCCTCAGTCTTTGGCAGCTCCAACTGGCCCTTGGAAATCCTCAACAGCCTCAGCAGCTCTGCCTGGCCCTCTGACTCAGCAGAAGTTTCAGCTGGTTCCCAGAATCAAAATCACTTCATCCAGGTTCTCCAAATGAAAATCGTTATCTCCAGCCTCTGGGGGCCTTTCCTCTTCGGTCTCCCCAGTGGCAGCAGCTTCTGCATCCACCAAGCCTGCTCCAAGAAGGTCTAACTCTCCCTCTTTTGGGCTTATCTTATATACACACAGAATTAGCTTCCTGTTTTAGCCAACCCTTCCTGTTACATCAGTAACAGGAGACAGGAGTTCATACCTTCTGTTTCCCCAGCAGAGGCTTGATCAATTACTAAGTGCCAAGTACCTGCTACCTTTGCCAACACAAAGAGATCTTCAAATTCAAATTACATCACCATTACAATATTGTAGAAGCTTGTGATCTGGTTAACAGTAAAGATTATTATGCCTATTTTATAGTTGAGAAATTGAGACCCAAAGTATTTAAATGACTTGCTAAAGTACACGCAACTAGTTAATGGAAGAGCTGGGATTTGAATCCTCTTCTTTTGACTCCAAATCTCAGGATCCATACACTATACCATGCTGCCTTTCATCTCACTATTTCTCTTCACCTTCTTGCCAGTTATTAGGGATAATGTTTTCTTAACTCTTCCAAATAATTTTTCAAATACTACCTATTTACTGCTTGAAATATCTTTGTACAAACTAGAACTACTTTTCTGTTCTATCTTCCTTGTTTAAAAGCCATGCCCTATTGAAAATTCAGCAAAAGTGAAGGTATTTGGAGGTTGAAAGAGATATTGAAAGGTAAAGGATAGAATCTTCAGATGAAAAATATACATTCCTCACCTTAGAAAGGGTATGCTCTTGTGAATACCTTGTTCACATATGAAGAGGCTAGCAAGACAGTGTCCTCAGGGAAAAGATTGCATTCACACCTTTGCTTCTAGCCATTCTTCTATACAGCAGTTCCAAGGGAGTATGGTACTTGAAAATTGACTAATAATACTAAGCTACTGTGGTATGACTTAAGGAAGGAAGGGACTTTTGAGCAAGGAAAAATTTGTCAAAAACCTATGAGCCATTGCCCTATATGAAAGAACTCAGTAACACTCCCGCTGAATAAGCACAGTTCCCTACCCTGCCACTTGATTCAGTCAGTGACTGAAAGTGGAAAACTGCAACTACCCATTGAAGAGGGAGCCCAGGAGACCAACAGATGAACCTTGTCTAGTACAGAAGCAGTAGAGCCTAGTGAACAGCAGCATCAAGTGACCTGTTCCACCCGCTGGGCAGCAGATTGACTCCTCTAGCTATTATACTGCACCCTAGGAAGGATAAACACATCTGAGCCACTATTCTAATGGAGACACCATGTCCAGGGAAGAGCTAGTTGAAAAGTAGACTCTTATAGTGAACTTTGTGAAGACTCTGGAGAGACAGAGTTCATCAAGCCTTTGTAGTTCTAGAGTTCTAAGTTGCTTTGGCCATGTGTATCCTCTATGTTGGGGCAACTAGGTGGTACAGTGGATAGAGTGCTGAGCTTAGAGTCAGGAACTCATCTTCCTAAGTTCAGATCTGGCCTCAGACACATAATAGCTGTGTGACCCTGGACAAGTCACTTAACCCTCTATCTCAGTTTTCTCATATGTAAAATGAAGTGGAGAAAGAAATGGCAAATCACTCCATTATCTTTGCCAAGAAAACCCAAAATGGGGTCGCAAAGAATCTTATACAACTGAAAAATGACTGAACAACAAAATCCTCTACCTCAAGTCAGTGCTCTCTCCACCCCTTTTGGATTCAGTGTTTATGGTAGAGTGAGTCCCTGATGTTTAGGGGAAGTGTTTTGTAATTTATCTCTTTGCTATGCCATTAAACTAATAGAGTTAACTGGCTGATTGAGATGAAGTACACTGGTGGGGGCCTGTGCATTAGTGTTTACAAGGATATCCTCTTTAGAAGGTTACCCCCAGAATCTTGGAAGTAGTAACAGCTACTGCTCTAGAGACCCAACTTACCAATGGGTGAGTGAGCCCTAAGGAAAGTGTTTATACTTGTCCTGAGCAAGAGGGGTGACTGTTACCACTATGTGTGTATATATAGGAAGAAGTGGATTTCCTCAGCTCTTTGTAAAACCCTGGGTTTTCTTAGCATTGCACTCTCCTAGTTTTCTTCCTATCTGCCTTAACTCTTCTCAGTTTTCTTTGGTGGTTAATCTTCTACTTCCTGTCATATTTGTATGAGTGTGTATCAGAGCTCTGCCCTGAGCCCTGTTCACCTTCTATAATCTCTGTTATCTCAAGACTTCCCATAGATTCAACTATTGCTTTTATGCTTGTCACACTTAAGTTTACATATCCAGCCTTCATCTGAGTGACAAAGTTGTAAGTTGTTCCCTGAAGAAGTTTAGGCATCTCTGTGCTGGATTTGGGACCCTCCCTCCCTCCCTTCCTTCCTTCCTTCCTTCCTTCCTTCCTTCCTTCCTTCCTTCCTTCCTTCCTTCCTTCCTTCCTTCCTTCCTTTGTTCCTTCCTTCCTTCCTTCCATCCATCCATCCATCGGGGTTAAGTAACTTGCACAAGGTTACACAGCCAGTTATTTCTTTGTGTGGGTGCTGAGTATCTGAGACCGGAACCAATCCCAGGTCTCCCGACGCTGGGGCCTGCACTCTTACTCACTGCTCTACCTGGCTGCCCCTGGGACCTTTTCTTGTGCTGATGCACAGTCTTTCCCTTGTCTGGAATGCTCTTTACTACCACTCCTGGCTAGTTCTCAAACTCAGTGCTAGCAGACCCTTATCTCTATCTCCCTTTGCCGACCTGGTTTGGAAAAACAGCTCATGGTGACTTTTTTTCTTGGATTTCCCAGTCAGGTCTTGGTGTGGTACAAAATGCACTGTACTAATATCTTTTTGGTGGCTTTGTGAGGTAGAACTGGGCTGTATTTATTTTTTGACTGTGTGCTAGAATTCATTTTTTCCTCTGAAGCCCACTTCTCTTCCCAACTTCCATATTTCTGTTGAAAGCATTCTAATTCTTCTAGTTGCCCGAGTTAATAACCTCAGGGCAATGTTAAATTCTTCATTTTGTCTTACTAGGTCCCATGATTAATCAATTTCTACATCTTAACAATCACATCTGTGAGCTTAAGTCCTTTATTACCACTTGCTTGGAAGATAAGGGTCTCCTTTTTGAGAGGAGTCAGAGTAGAATAAGGAGTCACTGAAAGCTTAAAAAAATTTCTCTCTCTTCTACCTCTACCTCAATTTAAAAGAAAAAGAAAAAAAAAAGACACTTGGGAAATAAGCATAGTCAATTAAAACAAATTTCCAAATTGTCCATGTCCAATGTACATGCATTCTGAATCTTTATCATCAGCTCTCTGTCAGTAGGTGGGTTGCATAGTTCATTATTGCATAGTTCTCCAGGAATCATGGTTGGGCCTTGAGTTGATAGAGTTCATAGTCCTTTCAAAGGGGTTTGTTCTTATAATGTTGTTATTATTGTGTAAATTCTCCTGGTTCTGCTCACCTAATTATTTTTCATTGGTCTCCATCTTCCCAGGTTTCTCTGAACCCAACTAAGCCAAACCCTTTTGTCATTTTGTCATTTCTTATGGCACAATATTATTACATTACATTCATATAACAATTTATTCAGTCATTTTGCAGGTGATGGACATTCCCTTAATTTCTAGTTCTTTGTAAATACAAAAAAAGCTGCTATAAATATTTTTGTATATATGAATAATTTTCTTCTTTCTTTGATTACTTCGGGGTATAAGCCTATTAGAAGTTTCACTGGATCAAAAACTGTGTACATTTTATTGATTTTTTTTGCACAGTTCCAAATTGCTTTCCACAATGAGTGGACCAGTTTACAGCTTCATCCACAGTGCATTACTGTGTCTGTTTCCCATAGCCCCTCTAGTATTTGTCATTTTACTTTTTTTGGTCATCTTTGCCAATCTAATGGGTATGATATATAGCCCCAAAGTAGCTTTAATTTTCATTCTCTAATTACTAGAAATTTGGAGCTTGTTTTTTTCATATGCCTTTTGCTGGCATGGATGTCTTCCTTTGAAAACTTTGTATTCATATCTTTTGCCTATGTATGACTTGGGGAACGGTTTTTATTTTTATAAATTTGAATCAGTTCCTTGAAATATCTTGAAAACAAGATCTTTATCAGAGAAACTGCAAGAGCTCCTAATCTTCTTTCTTCTACTCTCTCTTAACTCTAATCCATCTTTCCCATACATAAGTAGATTTCCCTGCTCAACTTGAGAAGCTTCAGTGGTTCCATATTGTCTCTAGAATAAACTACTGTGGCATTTAAAACCTTTCACAATCTGGCTGTAACCTATCTTCAAACTGTTTTCATATTACTTCTTATACCACTTGCTTAGAAGATAAGGGTCTCCTTTTTGAGAGGAGTCAGAGTAGAATAAGGAGTCACTGAAAGCTTAAAAAAAACCATTTTCTCTTCCTTCTACCTCTACCTCAATTTAAAAGAAAAGGAAAAAAAAAAGACACTTGGGAAATAAGCATAGTCAATTAAAACAAATTTCCAGATTGTCCATGTCCAATGTACATGCATTCTGAGTCTTTACTGTCAGCTCTCTGTCATATTTCATTATTGCATAGTTTTGTACTTGTGTGAATAACTTTTTATTTTCTTACATACCATGTATTTAGCCAAACTGGCCTAATTGTTGTTCCCTTTACCTATATAGCATTCTATTTCTCACCTCTGTGCTGACTGACACAAGTTCTCCATTCCTGAAACACTCCCCCTCTTGACATCCACCTCTTGGATCCCAGCTCAGGTGCCTCCTCCTGCAAGAGAGGCCTTTCCTAATACCCTCCTTCCTCCATTGTTGGTATTCTTCTTCAGGTTGAGTTTTCTTGTGTGTGTGTATTGTTTATTGCCTTCCCTCTGTTTATGTTGCTTTCTCCCACCAAAGTGTAACAAGGACAAGGATTATTTGCATTTTTATCTTTGAATGCCTGGCACGTAGTAAATACTTAGGAAACTTTTATTGACTTGACCTTTTCAAATTAGGGAAATCTTTAATTTTAGAACTAATAGAAACCTTAGGGACTTAGTCCAACCCTTATTTTAGAGATGAGGAAATCGAGGTCCACAAAGGTTAAATAACTTGCCCAAAGACACACAGTTACTACATTGACAGAAGCAGGAATTTGGATCCCTTGACTCAAAATCCTTTTCTTTCCCCTTTACCATACTTTTCCTTTCTATTTCTTTAACATTTATTCAGCATGCATATATCTAAATGCCTAATATATACTATGCCTTTGATATACAAAGACAAAAAAGAAACTAACCCTGCCCTCCTGGAGCTTACTTTTTTTTTTTGAGGAAATCAACAAGTACACAGATATATACAGAAAAAGTTCCCAGGAGGGATAGCTTTAAAAACTGTGGAGACTAGGATAAGCTTCCAATATTGGAAATGGCACCTGGGCTGTTCCATGAAGGAAACTAGGGATTTTCCAAGGTGAGGAGGAAATGCATTTCAGGCAGGGGAAACAATTTGCAGAAACACATTGCATGAAATACCATATGTGGGAAACAGCATGTAAGCCACATTATCTGGAATATATGATTGTGTGAAAGACAGTGATGGGCAATTAAGTCTAGGAAGTCTCCATTTTACATCTGTTGCCCTGCCTGGTTTCAGGTCCAGGGAACAGGATGCCCCTCCCAGGATAAGTTGATCACTTCTAAAATCTACATCATATTGCTAACTCAAACCTTGATTGACAGCCTCAGCCATCTCTCCTCTCTGCTTGAAGGGCTGGAGAGTGGACAAACTCCTCCCAATGGATTCTTTTGAGAGGGCAGAAACTCCACTTTGCATCTGCTGCCCTGCCTGGTTTTAGCCACATGAAACAATATGCCCTGTGCCAGGTGCTCCCTGATATCTCCTTCCTTCTCATTTTTCCTGCCTTTTGTGTGTGGGAGTGTGTTGGCTCCCCCTTTAGATTGTAAGCTCCTTGAGAGCTGGGACTGACCTTTTTAACTTCATCCTCAGGTTGACACAGTTCCTGGTACATAATAGGCATTTAATAAATGTATATTGGAAAGTAGACTGGAGCCAGATTGTGAAAGGCTTTCAGTGCCCTATAGCATAATTTGTGTTTAATCTCAGATGGAATAGGATGCCATTGGAGTTTCTTGAGCAGGAGTGTTATGGTCAGATCTGTGTTTTAGAAGTTGTGTGAATAAATGAAAGATTGGAGAAAGGAGAGACTGGTGGTAGGGAAGCTAATTAGGATGTGTTGCTGTAGTTTAGGCAAAAGGTAATGAGGATTGTGGCTATTTGAAGGAAGAGAAGGGATGGATATAAGAAATCCTGAGCTAGAATAAAAAGCAAAATTTAAATATAATGTGAAATAATGAAAAGAGCACTAGATTTGGAGTCATAGGACCTGGGTTTGAATTCCGGCTCTGCTGCTGACTACCTATGTGACCTGAGGCAAGTCATTAAACTTCTGTGTAGGCCTTAGTTTTCTCACATGCAAAATGTCAGTTAGACTAGTTAATATCTAAGATTTCTTCTGGTTATGGATCCTACTAAATAGCTAGCAGCCTTACAGTTTCCTTCTGAACTTTTATCTTTTTTCTCATGTATGTAAGTTCCTTTTCCTTCATATTATCTTAAAACATAGATAAATGGAATATACTTAAACTATATAAAAGTATTTTTTTCTTTTTTATAATTATTTGATGTATAAATCAGGGGGTATCATTTTTGGAATTTCATTTGATAGCTACTTTAATGTTCAGGTTTGGAAATGATTTTGAAGAATCTTTGCATGTGTGTTTATAAACATACACATTGAAAATGAATAGTGTATATGAGTGGTTAAATACAAAAGAGGATGATAACTCAGTACTCTAGTCTTAAATTTGGTGAAATTGTTAAAAGATACTTGTAACAACATTTGCCCCAGATGATGATACTTTCTTTGTAAAATTAAAGGTGTTGATTTTTAATATGTATATTTTAAATTTGGAAAGATAGAATTAGATGTTATAATATTTTTACTTTTTAATCATAATATTGTTCCAATGAGTAAAATCTTTAAGTAAAAAATATTTTTTATGCACATCTTTGGTACTTTAGCAAATTTGTGATTTCATCAGTATAGGTATTCCATGCCTTCCCATCTTGTACAATAATACTTGAACATGTCTTTCCACAAAATAGTGTTATCCTCTATAAAGGATCAAACTAACATACTGGAGACCTTTTGCTTCCTCTTTTAATATCTGGGAATAGGAATGAATTATGTAAAAAGATATAAATATAAGAATATTTTCCATATTCCCTATATTGAAACTCTTACCAATGCAGACTGACAATTGATCTATGAGTTATTATTTTTAAAAGTTGCCTGAAAGAAAAGGAAATTGAGGGAATACCCTTCAATTGGAGAATGACTGAATACGTTGTGGTATATGAATGTAATGGCATACTATTTTGCTATAAAAAATGATGAGCAGGCAGATTTCAAGAAAACCTGGAAAGACTTACATGATCTGAAGCCCAGTAAAGTGAATAGAACCAGGAGAACATTGTACACAGTAATAGCAACATTGTGCAATATGAGAGACTTAGCTCTTCTTAGCACTACAATTATCCAAGACAATTCCAGAAGACTCATAGCGGAAAATGCTATCCATATCCAGAGAAAGCACTGTGGAGTCTCAATGTAGACCAAACCATAGTACTTTCACTTTTTATTTCCTTGGTGGTTTTTCCCTTTTGTTCTGTTTCTTCTTTCACAATATGACTGATGTGGAAATATGTTTAACATGCTTCCACATATATAACAGATTGCTGTATAGGGAAGAAGAGAGAGAGGAGGGAGGGAAAAAATTTGTTCAAAATCTTATTAAAATGAATATTGAAAACCATCTTTACTTGTAATTGGAAAAAATAAAATTCTATTAAAATAAATTTTAAAATTCCCTGGTGACTCTGAGAGGTGAAATGACTTGCCCTCATAGTCTCATAGTGAGTACATGTCAGAGTAGACTTGAAGCCAAGTTCTCCATGACACAGATTGATCATCTTCTATTCACTATATCACATTGTCTTTCTTCTTTTTTATTAATGTATTTTCAGAAAGAGAAGTTTTCCCTAAAAATTATTTGGTTACATCTCATATATTTTAGTGTGTTTTGATATCATTATTTTCTTTAAAAATATTATATTTTTGTTTTTAAGATTTGTTATTAGAATACTTGTTATTGAGGCTATTACTTGGCCACAATTTAGGTTTACTATTGTTATTATATCATGATCTGTAAGGTATCATAGGAACATATTACGAACTTACAAAAATCAGTATTGATTAAGGATATAAGTCTGTTGTTCTCTTTCTCCATTTTGGCTCTTGCCAGTTTAGGTATCTAGACTGTATTTGTTTCATGAAAAGTGTTTAATAGTTATAACTGTTAAATATGAGTTTTCTTTAATAAAATTTTATTATATTAAAATATTTCTCTGAAGCCAGCCCTAAATCTTTTGGACTTGTTTTGATTGCTGTTTTTAGTTCAGCCTGACTCAGATTGTCCTTTGATTCAGACTGTTAATTGAAATGAAATGAGACACTCAAATACTACCTTTACCAAAAGGAAATTGACTCAAAAATAGCTTACAAAGAATATTCATCAAAGACATAATATTAATTCATTAACTTTAATTCTCTTTGTCTTGATATTTACCATGGTGCTGCCCCTTCTCAAAAGGGTATGTTTACTTACCTGGCAGTGGAAAGAATTGAGGAATGCTAGCTACTTATGCACTTGGACTTTTATGTCTTAGATCAGTGGTCTCCAAAATGGAGAGAAGCTATGGCATGATCCCAAAGCTTGTGGGATAGCCCTCTGGAGCATTGGAAAATGGATCACATTTGACCTTTCCCTTGTTATCTAATCAGGAACTTAACTAACATAATTATAGTACCCCTTTCACTCTTTTTAAAATTCAAAATCCTGCAATCTTCTCTTTCACACCTTAAGCTTCCTGTTTACAAAGTAAGTAATCAGCCTGTCCATAAACATTCATTAGAGCCTACTGTGTCCCATGCACTGTGCTAATGCACTCACTGAGGTACCTGTAATGGGTATGAAGGCAAAATTATTCTTGGCCTTCCCATTGCTCCTATACCATAGCTTGTAAGTTACTCCTCCCTCCCCTCAACATGCACACAGGAGCACATGCATGTGTATATACGTGCCTGCACACACACTATTTTCAGCAGGAAAGAGTGAATAGCATAGGATAAACTGGACAGGTTACAATTTGCATTGCAAATCTTATTATTTTACCTTTTCCCTCAAATCTACCCTTTTCCAAAACTTCTTTGTTTTCTGCAAAGGGTACCAGCATCCTAGACACACAGGTTTTCAATTTCTTAATTATCCTTGACTATTCATTCAACTGAAACTGCTCCTTTCAAAGTTGCCAGTGATTTCTTAATTGCCAAATCTGCTGGCCATTTCTCTATATTCGTCCTTTTTGCCCTCTCTGCAAAAACATCTGACAATATTGGTTATTCTTCCTTCCTGGATACTTCAAGCAACCCATAGAAGAGAGAATAAGTGTGTCACTTAACAGAACTCTCATATAATTACACTTAAGAAAAAAGCTAGGAAACAATTCTCTAACCTGTTTAAGAATCTAAATGGCATCGTTGGGTTTTCAAGCTCATTTGCTAAAAATATAAAAATTCAGCACCTTCCAATTAGTTTGTAAGAACAACTAATTGACATTGGGGAAGAAGGGAATTTACTAGCTGAATTTAAATTAAAACCTTTACATAATTGATCGGTGGGATAAAAAAATAATAAATGCCATGATTATTAAACACAGCCAACAATGAACTTATTCCATTTGGATCAGTATTTAACCAAGTATTGAAATAAACTAGCCTTAGAATTAGACCTTCAAATAGTGGAAACACAAAGTGTTAAATGAAGATTTTAGAAAATAATGAAGCTTATTTAATCACATTGTTTTCATTAAGCTTTCACATGCTCACCTTTTCTTGATTTTTAATTTATATTTTTGTGTTTTATAATGTGCGTATTATTAATACAATAGTGCATGCATGTTATTTTAAAATAACCAAGAATACATATATTAGGAGTGCAATTGTAAAAAATTGTCAGTCTCAGCCTTAGGTAAGCATGAAGCTATGTCACTGATTTGAAAACTTTAGTCTCATGGACCAATTGAATTGGGATGGCTTTTTCATTACTTTTTTTTTTTTAGGGAAAAACTAGTTATATCAGCAATGCCATATTCACAATGCCTATAGAGATTACAAATATGCTGATATAATTATCCATCACAAAATACATCAGGTTTGCCATTTGGGGAAATAAACTAGAAAATTTATTAAGATACCAAAAGACTGAGTCCCAAAACCAGAAAGTGAAAGCCATCAGAGTAGTTATGATATTGGTACAGGTAGATAAAGTAGAAAGCACCCACATTTTCAAGCCTTTAAAACAGAACAGGCTACCTCAGGCAAAGGTCCTCCTCTCCCCACTCACAGCAACCACCCAGTGCCCTGGAAGTGGGCTCCCAGCAGCTCCGGCCCCTGGCAGTCCTCAGCAGGAGTCCTTAATCAAAAAAAAAAAAAAGGCAACCGCCACCAACTGCCAACCGCAGGACTGTTAGCTCGGCTTTTCACTTTCTCTTGCTCTGCTATGTCAGCACGTCCATGGGGCATGGGAGATCTTTAAATCCCATAACCCTTACATTCGGCCCCAAGATCTTTCATGTCCCTTACTTGGCAAAAATATAGTAGGAATAACTGGTGTCAACAAAATTTCACAACAATATAACAAGAATAGCACACAATAAACACAAAAAAACATATTTTAGGGTGGGGCTTGAGCACAAGCTCCCCATCATTCCCCCCACCCCGAACAAATGGGGCCCCAAAATCTTGTGGTAAGGGGTGAAGATCTCTTCTTCTATGGCTACTTGCTGCTGAAATCGGATGTAGAGCTGTCCCTGTCATTAGGGGTCCCATTTGAGAGGTCAGTTCTTAATATGCTTGATGCCAGGTCCAAGGGTGACACATCACAGTTGCAGACAGGGGGTGACATCCAGCTTAAGCTATCAGGCATCTACAGATGGAGGGTACCAAGCCTGTGGAAACAAATCTAACAAACAAGATGAACAAACAAAAAATCAAGAAGAAGCAAAGAGACAATAACCAGACTATTGTAGCCTCACTCACGGTAGAATAAATGATTTAAGGGTACAATTTTGTAATCATCTTCTCCAGAATAAACAATAGTTACAGTGTTATCCTTCCCATATGCTATAATCTCTGCAGCCTTTGGAACATCATCTGGCTTCCGTTTTACCCATACTTTAGCTCCTGATTTTATTCTATCAGTAGAACCAAATCCTTCAGTTCCTGTGACAGTTATTTTGGAAGGAGGGTCAGTTGTTACAAGTGGCATTGTTTTACAAGGAACGATAATCACTTGAACTATCCTATCATTCTTGTGAATCTGTATGGGCCCCTCACCTAAATTCTGGAATGTTACAACAATTTCTCCTTGATAATTAGAATCTATTACTCCAGCCAATACATGTATTCCTTGAGCTGCTAATCCTGATTTGGGTAAAATCTGCCCAAAGTGATTTTTAGGGATTCTTATGCATATCCCAGTGGAAATTTTTCTTACTTCTTTCCTGTCCAACCAAAAGTCCTCTAAACAATGTAAATCATACCCCACTGAACCAGGTGGTCCTGGGTACGGTGCTGGGTCATCTGGCCTCAAGGTCCAATACTCAATATTTGGGATCTTGTGTGTTTGTTGTTTTCTAATTTGCAGATTGGGGGTCATCATTCTGGCTAGAGGTGTACTTCCTCCCAATGGTCTATTATTTAAATTATGCAAAGCCATGAACAAATTATCCTTCCAATGTTGATATGAATTATTGGAACTTAACTTCCTCAACTGTTCTTTCAGTAATCCATTCATTCTTTCAATTAACCCAGATGCTTCTGGATAATATGGAATATGATATATCCATTCTATATTGTTTAGTATACAATACTTCTTCATTTCATTGCCTTTGAAATGTGACCCATTGTCACTTTGAATCTGCATTGGGGTTCCATAATATAGACTTATGAGATCTAGGGTTTTACAAGTGTTTTTCTGGGTTGCATTCTTATAAGGACAAGCTACTAGTACACCTGAATAGGTATCAACACAAGTACATATAAATCTGCATCCTTTATCCAGTGGTAGTGGACCAATATAATCTATTTGCCAGATTTGGGCTGGGACTTTTCCTCTTGCTATCTCTCCAGTTACTACCCGAGGAACAGTTCGCTCCTTTTCCAATTGACATATATGACATTCTTCTGCTATCTGTTTTAACAGTGAATGAGAGATACTAATACCTCGATCTTGTGCCCACTGGTGTGTGGCCTGGACCCCCAAATGGCCTGCTGTTTGGTGGACCCATTTTGCTAATACCGGATCATCAGTTGTTGTCAAAGTAGGAACAATACGTTCAGTAGCAATCTTTGCCAGTCGATCAGCATGAGCATTGTACTCACGTTCTGGTGTGGTGGGGGCCACGTGAGCATCTACATGAAAAACTGACAAGTCAGTGACCAAAGACATGTTCCAGATATCTTCCCATAATTCTTTGCACCAGACTTGTTTACCATGAATTTCCCAATTTTCATTTTTCCACATGGGCATCCATGTAGCTAACCCATTAGCTACCGCCCATGAATCAGTGAATATATGACACTGTCCTCCTTGTTCTATTTTGATGGCTTGATATACTGCCATAAGTTCAGCATATTGGCTACTTGCACCTATCTCAGTACTTTCCAAAGTCCTTCTAGTACATGGGTTATAGGCCACTGCTTTTCAATGTCTTTTTTGCCCCAAATATTTTGCTGTCCCATCAGTAAACCATGCATGTCTCTTTTGTTCCTCAGTTAATACATCATATCCCTCATTCCATTTTACAGTGGACTGTACCTTTGGCTCAGGGGGTGTGTCACTCCTCTCAATTTCTATGTTTGCTATAGATTCATGCAGAGCAGAGACTCCGCTTTTGCCTGTTTTCGCTCTATTTTGAATATACCACTTCCATTTGATTATACTAGCCTCTTGGGCATGTCCAATTCTGTGAGAAGCTGGGGTACTCATTACCCAGGTCATAATTGGGATTCCAGGTCTTAATATCACTTCATGGCCCACAGTCAGTTGTTCAGTCTCCACCAAAGCCCAATATGCAGCTAACAACTGCTTTTCAAAAGGTGTGTACTGGACTCCAGATGAAGGGAGTTCCCTACACCAAAATCCCAAAGGTACATTTCGGCTTTGTTGTTTTTGCCATAAGCTCCAGTTTGCATAATCATCTTGTACAGTCACTTGCAATTCCACTGGACCATTTTGCATGGGCCACAAATCTAGGGCCAATTGTATAGCAGCCTTGGCTTCTTCAAAAGCTTTACTCTGGTCAAGTCCCCAATCGAATTCATATTTCTTCCGTGTGACTCTATATAAAGGTTTTAAAATCTGTCCCAAATGTGGAATGTGGTGCCTCCAGTATCCAAACAATCCTATGAACTTTTGGGCCTCCTTCTTATTGGTAGGGGTAGGAAAATCCTGAATCTTTTGTCGGGCTTGAGGAAGAATCTCCCTTAGCCCCTTGTTCCATTGTATACCCAAAAACTTCACATTCTGAGCTGGTCCTTGAACCTTTGCAGGGTTAATTTCCCACCCTTTACTTTTCATATACTCAATTAGAAGAGTCAAACTCCTTTCCACTACTTTCGCATCTTTTCCCTGTATCATGATATCATCAATGTAGTGGGTAAGCTGTACACCAGGTAGCTTTAATTCATCCAACTGTTCAGCCACAATCCTGTGACAAATAGTGGGGCTATGTATGTACCCTTGTGGCAAGCGAGTGAAAGTATATTGTCTACCCTGCCAAGTGAAAGCGAAGTGGTCCCATTGTTTAGGGTCTATTGGGATGGTGAAGAAGGCATTTGCCAAGTCAATAACTGCATACCAAGTCCCATCATATTTCTGGATCCTTTCTATTAAGGTGATGGTATCTGGAACAGCAGCATATAAAGAAGGAGTCACCTTATTCAACTGTCTATAATCCACAGTCATTCTCCACGTCCCATCTGATTTTCTTACTGGCCAGACAGGATTATTCCATCTTGTGGTTGTAGGGACTAACACTCCTGCTTCAACATATTCCTTTATAGTAGTGGCAATTTCATCTTGCCCACCTGGCACACGATACTGTTTTAAAGTAATTACTTCAGAAGGTTCAGGTAAAGTGATTGGGTCCATTTTTAGTTTTCCTACTAAAACTGTATTAATTCCTATCTTCCTCACAGCAAATTGGTATCTTCCTTCAGGTAATTCAGAGTCATGCCTCTCAATACATCTATTCCAATGATGTATTCAGGAATGGGTACAACAACCACAGTATATTCCTTCTTAGGTAACTGCCCAATTTTCATTGTTATTTTAACCTGTCTGGCTGATATTTCAGTGTCTCCTAGACCTGTGATGGTAATAGGAGTTCCATGTTTAAACTTATCAGGGTTTCCATAGATAAGTGTGGCCTCAGCCCCAGTATCAATCAGTGCCCTATTCACAGTAGTTGATCCATTCTTCCAATATATTGTTAAACCAATATGGGGTCTGCAATCTCTTCTGCATATTTCTTTTATCTGGGCTGGGGCTTGGCCTATCTCCTATTCCCCCTGAAGGTGAGGCAAACTTGGATACAAAGATTCAGATTCAGAAATACCTGCCGGGGTGGTTCCTGCTTCCCTGTTCATTCTAATGCTAAGTACCTTTTCTTGGTACAGCTTATGCAGCTCTTCAGTTGGAATACCATCTATTCTTCTAAAGTCCACCCCAGCTCTTAATAGAGCAGTGAACAGTTCCCTTCTTGTGGGTCTATTTTGTCTCTGAATCCTCTGGCTGTTTACTCTTCTCTCTCGAGGCAATTTGTCTTTTTCCCATTCCCCTAAATCGCTTAATTGTGAAATCTTATCTAGCACCTCTGAAAGAGGGTGCCCTATTTCTCCAATTAAAAGAGTCAGAATTAGGTGCTTATATGCAGGAGGAGCCGTCTTCACTATGATATTTCTATGAGGAACTCCTAGGGGGGGTATCATAATATGCATTTGCATCTCCAATCAGGATAGTAGTTTTCATTACCTCCTCCTTTAACTTTCTCATACAGTCTCTAAGTGAGTACCAGGGTCTGTCTCCCCTAGGCCACATAGATTCAGTTGGATATTGCTTTTTGCAACCTTCTGCAGCTAAAGCTAGAAGATTAATTTTATTTCCTCCTTGCATATGGTGATCCCTAAAAGCCTGGTGTACAAAAGGATTCTGACTGATACTAATGAATTTTAAACAGTCCTCAAGATACGTAAACAAGATACGTAGTAGATCCTTGTTGCTTTCAAGATTTGTTGTTTCGTTTTGGAATTTGGGGACTTGACTTTCAACGGGAGTTGAACTTAGAGTTTCTGTCAGACATTTATGAATTCTACAAAGTGTTTTTTTTTCCTTTGTTTCTAACACTTTGGGGCAATTTTCTTGTATGATTTCCTGAAGTTCTCTCTTTAGAGTTTTTGTATTGCATTTTTCTGGAAGATCATTAATTTTCAGATTTTTCCACCACAGTTTGTCTTCAGAATAGATCTGTTTCTCTGGCTTGTAGAGAACTCACATTTTCTTCCAATCTTGCTATTTAAAAATTTTTGTTTTCATATTTTTCTTCTATCTCTACATCTTTCAGTTTCATATCTGTCAATCTTCCCCTCCCCCCAGACAATTCAGCTTTAGAGAACTTCTTAACTATTTGTTTCTTGATCTATTGTTTTTATTTGTATATTTTAGTTATTCTTTGAGACTCCAGATTTTTTTTTTTGCCTTTTTGGAAGGCAGTTGGGGTTAAGTAACTTGCCCAAGATTACATGGCTAGTTTTTTGTGTGGGCGTTAAGTGTCTGAGGCCGGAACCAAACTTGGGTTCTCCTGACTCCAGGGCTGACGCTTTACTCACTGCGCCACCTAACCGCCCTGAGACTCCAGATTTCTATCCTCATTTCCTTTCTTATTGCTTCTTTTAAAATTGATTTAAAAAAAAAAACCAGACTAGGTCTCTCTCTCTTGCCCAGACTGGAAGAATAAGGGAGTTTTCATAGCTGGTCTCACTCTGATAAACACAGAAGCTTTGATTTGCTCTGTTTTTGTCCTGGGCCTATTTTATTCCTCCTTGGACAGCTTGGGTGGGATCTTTTTCCTGAGGATTCATCATATTAATCCTGCATTTAATACAGATTCCTCTTTAGCAGCTTGATCTATATGAGCTAAACTTGAGAGATCTACCAGCCTCAGTATCCCTGGTACCTTTATACATGGCTTTTAATTGATCTTCTAAACCAGTGTTGTCAAACTCAAATAGAAGGGGATCTTTGAGGAAGCATGTTGACTTAAAGAAACACAAATTAACATTATCTGTATTGTATTGTGTTTTAATTTATTTTGTCAAACATTTCATAATTGCATTTTATCTAGTTTGGCCTCAGTAGACTTATTTTCAACTTTGACGGTTCAGCTCCAAAATACTTCGGAAATTATCATTGTTCTGTTATATTTTCTGGGGACCTGGTTGCTATTGCAATAGTTTCCTTCTCATTTGGAGGAGTGTGGCATAGTGAATAGAGAGTTGACCTGGAAGCACAGAAGACCTGGGTTGAAGTCCTTCTTCTGACATACACTGGCTATGTGACACAGGGCATGTACTTAACCTGTTAGTCCTTTGTACAGCTCTCAAAGATTATAAATTAACTAGAAGGTATTGACCTGCATTGGTAAAGGGAGTTTCTTCAACTGGATGTTCCCTCTACCAATGAAACTACAGGTCCAATTTATGGCCCTGTCCCTGGGATATTTACATCACCTTACATAACATTCCATAACATTTATTCATTATATTAGAGGGTGTTTTTGGCTTTTAACTTTTCCCTCCTGGTATCTGTCAGGTTATCCTTGTAATACGTTATTATCTTTTTCCTATGCTTTATTATTTTATGATTAATATCTTGTTATTTTTAGGTGATGATGATAGGTCATTGGGCCATTTTACCGCAAATCCATTCAGTTATGTTTGTTCTTGGTGATTATACTAATGATATTTTTCTCTTTTACACTTTTACACATTTTGAAAAATCTTGTTAGAAATGTTATTGGGGAGCAGAGCCAAGATGGAGTAGTAAAAGCAAGAACTTGCTTGAGCTCCCACTCCAACCACCTCCAGTACTTGTAAAAAATGACTCTAAACAGATTTTAGCACTACAGAACCCACAAAATGACAGAGAGAAACAAATCGCCCACTGAAGGCAGCCTGGCAGGCTGATAGGAAGGGCCTATCACACTGGGCTGGGAGGGGAGTGCAGTCCCACATGGGCTACACTGGCACAGACTGGTAGAAGCAGACTCCAGGAGAGTGAATCTTTGGCAGCTATGGCAGTTTCCAGACTTCTCAACCCATAAATGCCAAAGAGAAAGAAAAAGGGGGAACTCTGTTGGAACTGGGTGAGAGAAGAGCAGAGTCTGGCCCCTGCCCCCAGGGCAGTGGAGGCAGTGGCTGCTTCCGGAACTTCTGGTATAAAATTTGTGTGGGGACTAAGTGACTAACCAGAGGGAAATTGCTGAAATCTCTTTTCAGGCACTGAGGCAGGATTCTCTTGCTTTGCCCTGCTTGGATCTGGGTTGCAATCTTGGGTGGCAGTCCTGGGGTGAGGTGCTCTAATGTGTCAGAGCTTGTTGAGGCTGTGGAGAGGTAGTCCTCCTCTCAGTTCTGAGGCAGGTGCCTAGAAGCAGCTCTGACAACAGGTACACAAAACCCCAGAAATTTCGGACACAACACTCTCTGCTCTGGAAGCAGAGTTCGACTGTGGCTGAAAGCTCAAAAAGCAAGTAATTGGCTGGCAAGATGGGCAAGCAGAGGAAGCACAATCAGACCATAGAATCTTTTCTTTTTGGTAACAAAGACAATCCAAACATAGAACCAGAAGAATACAACAATGTCAAAACTCCTGCATCAGAAGCCTCCAAGAAAAATAGGAGTTAGTCACAGGCCATGGAGGAGCTCAAGAAGGATTTTGAAAATCAAGTAAGAGAAGTAGAGGAAAAAATGGGAAGAGAAATAAAAATGATGCAAGAAAGTAATGAAAAGCAAGTCAGCAGCCTGCTAAAAATACTGAAGAAAATAACAGCTTAAAAAATAGTCTAACTCAAATGGTAAAAGAGGTCCAAAAAGCCAATGAGGAGAAGAATGCCTTAAAAGCTAAATTGGCCAGATGGAAAAGGAATTTCAAAAACTCACTAAAGAGAATAATTCCTTCAAAATTAGATTGGAGCAAATGGAAGCTAATGACTTTATGAGAAATCAAGATACTATAAAACAGATCCAAACAAATGAAAAAAATAGAAGACAGTGTGAAATATCTTATTGGAAAAAACATTGACCTGCAAAATAGGTCCAGGAGAGAGAATTTTAAAATTACTGAACTACCTGTAATAGTAATGAAATTTAAAGATCCCCCTGTATTGGCTTGGTTTTCGGGTTGAGTGTTAAAAGCCAGAGCTTGTGAATCCCACTTGTGGGATGGACTTGTTGATGTGAAAAGAGAGGGCTGAACTGGGAGGAGCTGGTGCTGTGGATTTGGAGAGGCACAAACAGAGGAAGAGAGGCAGAAGAATTTTTGGAAGCAGTATTGTGGAGACAGAGAAAGAGAGAAAAAGGATTGCTGAGGGCCAGTTCCCAGGACTTTTGAGAGCTGCCACCTGGAGCTGCCAAGGACTGAGGCAACATGGCTTTTATGCTGGTACTTTGTCTGTCTGTTTTGATGTTGTTTTGCCAGATTTGTCTGCTGGTGAAGGACAGTGCTGTTGTTGCAGAGGTCCAGGAACCTTGCTGTTGGTTCAGGGGTCTGGAGACTGTTCTACAGACAGAGAGTGAATTGCATCTACTGGTGAAGGACAGTGCTGTTGTTGCAGAGGTTCTGGAACCTTGCTGTTGGTTTAGAAGCCCTGAAGAAGGATTTTCTTGTTGTATATTTACAGAAATCCTGGAAGAGGGTCTTGCTGATGTTTTCAGGGGTCCTAGGACTGTTCTGCAGACAGAGAATGAATTAGTGGGGACACTGGCAATGTATCTTGTGGCTTTGTTAAGCTTTGTCTCCCCAGGAACAGAGGTTGCTGAGAACTTGCCTCAGGTCAAGATGAACAAAAGCCCTCTCTTTGGGTATTAAATGCTGTGATGATATCTTAACCTTTTTGTAACTCAGGGGTAGATGGCCTTTGTGCTCTCTACTGCCCCTTTTGAGAAGGTGCATTAACTGATAATAATTGTAATTCAGTTGTGATCCAGGGGTGGGAAATTTTTTACTTTTTTGTGCTCTGTGACTGACCAAATGAACATACTTTGTTTATGATTGGAAACTAATCTCCATTTGAAAAGAGGGGCTTTGTGATTGACTAAATGAATGTACTGCTCAGGGGTGGAGTAGTACTTGGAAATTATTGAATTACACTTAGTGAATGCTGTATTTTGAATTATGCTGTATTTTGATTTTTCTCTGTTCTTAATTGGTCACTGAATAAAATGGAGAGCTGCTATACTGGTATTTTGAACCTTGGAAATTTCCTTTGCTTGGCATTACAGTACCTGAAAGCCATGATCAAAAAAAGAGCCTAGACATCATCTTTCAATAAATTGTCAAGGAAAACTGCCCTGATATTCTAGAACCAGAGGGCAAAATAAAAATTGAAAGAATTCACCAATCACCTCTTGAAAAAGATCTCAAAAAGAATACTCCTAGGAATATTGTAGCCAAATTCCAGAGTTCCCAGGTCAAGGAGAAAATACTGCAAGCATTCAGGAAGAAACAATTTGAGTATTTTGGAAACACAATCAGGATAACACAAGATCTGGCAACTTCTACATTAAGGGATTGAGGACTTGGAATATAATATTCAAAGGAAGATTAAAACCAAGAATCACCTACCCAGCAAAAATGAGTATAATACTTCATGGGAAAATATTGACATTCAGTGAAATAGAGGACTTTCAAGCATTCTTGATGAAAAGACCAGAGCTAAACAGAAAATTTA
This sequence comes from Petaurus breviceps papuanus, assembly GCF_028583685.1. Lineage (NCBI taxonomy): Eukaryota > Metazoa > Chordata > Mammalia > Diprotodontia > Petauridae > Petaurus > Petaurus breviceps. Next base: position 2,646,873 of record NW_027185776.1, on the reverse strand, counting down.
ACTTTTAAATATAAGAATCAAGAGAAGCATGAAAAGGTAAACAGGAAAGAGAAATCATAAGGAGCTTATTAAAGTTAAACTGTTTGCATTCCTGTGTGGAAAGATGATAGTTGTAACTCATGAAATTTTTCTCAGTATAAGGATAGTTGAAGGGAATATGTGTGTTTGTGTGTATGTGTGTATATATATATATATATATATATATATATATATATATATATATGTATGTATAGGTGAGTGTATGTGTCTACATCTATGTATGTATGTACATGTATACATAGACAGATGGCACAAGGTGAGCTGAATGTGAAGGGATGATATCTAAAAAATAAAATTAGTAAAATAAATAAGTAAATAAAAATAAAATTAAAAAATACAAATTAATAAAATTAGGAAATGAGAGAGGAATATATTGGAAGGAGAGGGGGAGAGATAGAATGGGGTGGATTATGTCACATAAAGGAGGTAGGAGAAGGCTGTTACAATGGAGGGGAAGAGTAGGAAGGTGAAAGGGAATGAGACAACCTTACTGTCATTGAATTTGGCTTAAGGAGGGAATAACATACACACCCAATTGGGTATCTTACCATACAAGAAAGTAGGATAAGAGGGGGGATGACAGAACGGAGGGCAGATTGGGGGAGGGGTTAGTTAGAGGCAAACACTTTTGAAAAGGGACCAGAGTCAAAGGAGAAAATAGAATGAATGGGGGATGGGATAGGATGGAGGGAAATATAGTTTAGTCTTTCACAATAACTACTATGGAAATGTTTTGCGTAACTACACATTTATAACCTATATTGTATTGCTTGTCTTCCCAGTGGGGGTGGGTGAAGAGGGGAGAAGGGACAGAATCTTGAACTCTAAGTTTTAAAAACAAATGTTAAAAAATTGTTTTTACATGCAACCAGGAAATAAGATATGCAGGCAGTGTGGTATAGAAATTTATCTTGCCCTACAGGAAAGTAAGGGGAGGGGAGTATGAGGGGATTTGGGGGGGTATTCAGTATGCTTGCCATCTTGGAGTAAGGGGTAGGGGAGAAATGGGGACAAAATTTGTAGCTCAAAATCTTGTGGAAATGAATGTTGAAAACTAAAAATAAATTATAAATTAAAAAAAAAGAAATGTCAGTGCTTTTGCACTTATTTTCTCTGTACTTTATCTAATTCAGTTGTTCTACCAGACATTATTTTCTTAAGTACAATTATACACTAAAGTCTTAGAGTTCAAATGTGGATTCCCCTATCATCAATAATAAAAGTAGCCTTGCAGTTAAATTTATTCCATTTTTTCCCATTAGCCACTTTCCAGTTTCATCATGTATTTTTGGCATAATCTGACTTTGATGGATTTCATTCTCATAGACTTATTTTATTTTCTACTACCTTTATTTTGTTAGGTGATACTCTTTGTAATATTTAGTCTCCTCTTCTGTAGAGTTCTTCAAACATGTTTGTGTAGTAAGCCAGTGTTTTCTCTGCTTAACAAGGAAGTCATGCATTTTCAGACTGAAGCAGTTTTGGAGACCTTGACCTTCTTCTTGGGGTGATTGTTTTACTTTGAAATAGATTATCAGTATTTCTTATAGTTTACCCAATAATTTTCCTTTTTTCATTTCCTATTTTTCAGCTTCAGTAATTTATCTGAATAGGTTAGATTGGAGCCCTAATAATTGCATACAGTATTATCTTCTAGTTTGGTCCCATTCTTAGTCTTCCTGTCTCAGTACTTTGACTGTTAGTGAACTCATCTGTTCCCACAGCTTCAGCTATCACTTCCATGATTATGCTTCAAGTTCAGGTTTCAATATTTTCCCCAAGATAATATTTTTAATTGTCTCTGAATATCTCTATCTAGATGTCCCACTTGCACTTCAAACAACATAACCAAAACTGAATTCATTATTTTCTTCCCAGATCTGCAGAATAGAGAATTTGTTTCTCTTTGGGCTCAGAATGAAGACCTCATTGAGAGCATGTCACATAAATGGATTTATAGAAAAAAGAGAACCACAAAAATTTTTTTTGATGAAAAATTTCAAAAACTCAAAAAAGATATTTTTTTTTTCTCACACACCACATAATTTTCACCTTCTGACTGAATCTAAATTAGTTCAAGAAGCTCATATTTTAGAAAGCCAAGTAAAAGGCAAGGTTTTATGAGAAAAGTTATTTTATAACTTTAATGATTAGTTTAGTTCCAGTAAATGAGATGCTAACCACACATTTCTAGGTTAGAGTTTTGCGGGGGAAAACCATGCTGAATAAAAATGATTGTGTCCAATTTTTTAAAGACAAATATATTTTTACAAGGTTTGCATTTAGTTGGTATTTGCATCATCTGCTCTGAATCAGTGTGAATTTTTCTTGTGCATCTTAGTGAGATATGCTAGTTCTTTTTTTTGTTTAGTTCTCTTCCAGTACTATTGAGTAAAGTAAATTAGATTTTTGAAAAGTACTTAAGTTTTCATTAAGAGAATTGGATTCACACAGAGAAATTCCAAATCCATTGTTTTTTTCTGTATTCGGTGTTGTCTCCTCAAAGAGGTAGAGATGAACAGCTAGGTAGCATAGCTGAACTTTGAGATTAGAAAGACCTGAGTTCATATCTTTCCTTTAGAAACTTACTGTATCACCCTGGCAAGTCATTTAACTTCTGTCAGCCTCAGTTTCTTATTCTACAAAATGGAGATAACAATAGCACCTATCTCCCAGGGTTGTTGTCAGAATAAAATGGAGATGTTTTTATTAAAGCACCATATGAATGTAATTTATTGTTGTTGTTGTTGTTGTTATTATTATTTGAAAATACACTTTTGTTGTACTTTAGGTGAATAAGGGTTTTTGCAATTTCTGAATTAAGTAACCCCAATCCAAGGGCAAGTTCTACCTTGAGCAATAGAAAACCTAAACCACCTTTGGATTGGAGATAGAGAATACCAGTCAGGGTATGTTAATTTATGCTAATAAACTGGCTAGGATGATATTACTTCCCCAGAGTAATTGTTACTTCCACAGGAGCTGTCCCAGGAAGTGGAATCCAGATACTTTTGGTTGTAGTCATGGGTTGCTAAAAGTGAACCATAGTGTGGGACTGCTGCCATTTTGCTTGTTTTCATATGTTATAATAATATAAATCTTAGATTAGGTGTTTCCCTGTCCAGAAGTGGGGAATGTGGCTGATGATCACAGGTGACCTGGGGAATGGGGTGTTAGGCCACAGAGACCATTTGTACTGGAAATCACTGGAGGATACTCTGCAGCAGTGGAAAATGTTAAGAGTTCTTTGGTCATCTCCCCTTGCAAATTAAATAAAACTTTTATTTAAAGTATTTTGATAGTCTTCCTAACATTTATTGTACATTTAGATCCTCTTAAAACAGGTTTATAGAATATAATTTAATATATTCTTGATGACTCAGCATTAATTCCTAAAATTAATTTAAAATAATTCCTGCCCAAATCTTTGTTTCTTCTTTAATGCCTAGTGTAGTAATTTGCACACAGTAAGTAGTTAATACGTTTGAAGGAATCAGTCATTGTTATCAGTTATTGTGTCGTACAATAATGTGGTCAGGTCTCAGATACTGTTGCAATATATAGTACCATTGACCCTATTCTAAATGGCCCTGTACGATTGTGTTTTTATAGTTGACTATGTAGAATAAGCTTCTTTGGGGGGGGGGGGGTGAGGGGAGTTAGTTCTTCAGTCAGCAAGAATTTGTAAATTGCATATTATGTTGCAGGCATTATTTTAGGTGTTGGGAATGCTAATACAAAAGTCAGAATCCCTATCTTCAAGGAGCTTCCACTGTATTAGAGAGATGCAGAATGTCCACACTTAAGTAAGTAGAAAATATGTACAAAACAAAGTGAATATTTTAGCTGCAGATGGCAGAAATTTTAACAAATTAAAATGACATCTTGAAAGGAAAGGGTACATGCATAATAGTTTGGCAAGATAATTTTTCCAGAGAAAATTAGATATTTTTAATAAGCAAAAACATTTTAAAAAACCCAACCCATCCCTGACTTGAAGATTGCTGAATTGATAAGTGTAAAAATCCTCATTGGACAGAGCATCATCGGTGCCACATTCAGCCTTTGATATAGTTGAAAACAATGCTTAGTGAATCACATGCTAAACAACTTCAATTAATGAGAGAAAATTGTTTAAGATCCAAGATCTCAAGCTATATGATATTTCAGAGGCCATCCAGTGCAACTTTCTCACTTTATAATGAAGACACGGAGGCCTAAGGAGGTTATGAGTCACAATCAAGTATAAAGGGTTAAAGAAGGTCTTTGGGCTCAGGTCTTTGTACCCCAAAGCCAATGCTCTTTCTGCTCTACCATGCTGCCTTTTCAGTGAGTTTATTGAGATACATACTAAACCCTTGAATTGCGAGTGAATTAACAATGGGTATCTTTAAAAGATAGTCACTTGATTATATAAAATTTGTTATTGAAGCACATGTTTGTGAAGATTTATTTATAAACTTATTGATAAAAGTGTCATATTACAAAACCTTCCAATTAAATTCAATGAAAATTATATAACATGGATATATTTGTATTAATGGAACTCTTTAATGTCAGAATTAGGCACATGTCTACAAACACTAGGTAAAAATATTATTTTCATGCAGTTTGGATATGTTGTGTGCTTGACAGTAAAAATTACACATACTTTTTTTTTTTTTGCTTTTTGGAGGGGCAATTGGGGTTAAGTGACGGGTTAAGTGACTTGCCCAAAGTCACACAGCTAGTATGTGTTAAGTGTCTGAGCCCGGATTTGAGCTCAGGTCCTTCTTCTGATTCCAGAGCCGGTGCTCCATTCACTGCACCACCTAGCCACCCCAACAGATACTTTTCTAAATTGTGTTATAAGAGTAATCAGCTTCATAAAAAAAAGTCCATTAAAAAAAAGGATCTTGGGGCGGCCAGGTGGCGTGGTGAGTAAGATCACCGGCCCTAGAGTTGGGAGACCTCGGATCTGTTCCAGCTTCAGATACTTGGCACCCACACAAAATAACTGGCCATGTAACCTTGAGCAAGTTACTTAACCCCAATTGCTTTAAAAAAAAAAAAAAGGATCTTTGAAAAATTGTGTAGCCAAGTAGAGGTAGAGCCCAGGGCACTTCTCTAATTATTTTGAAATGTAGTGATTTTCTAATACCAGAGTACATCAAAGGGTATTTGAACTGAAAGAAGAAATTGCCATTTTTCTTAGTGGCTGATATTAAAGATGAAGGAAATATATTTTCTGACAAAAATTTCCCCTTGAAACTTGAATATTTGTTGTATAATTTTGAAAAACTAAGTGGTACTAAATGAAGCAATGCAAGATCTTCAAATTCATACCCTGATCCAGGAAGTGATTGCATTTATGAAAAAGTTAAAGCTTTTGAATAACACATTAATGTAAAATTTTGTTTGTTTTCTGGTTTAAAAAATTTGCCTTGCAAAAATAAAACTAAAGAAATATACATTAGTTACTTAACCGGCCTACAAAAGTAGTTCTCACTTTTATTTTGAAGACCTACATGTTTCTGTAGCGGCAAGCACCCCAGTGTCCCCAGGGTGCTTGCCAACACCGGTTCTTAGATCTGCTTTGATAAAGGAAAGCAACTCAAAATGGGTTAACAAGCTTACTTTAATCAGTCAAATATGTATCATTTACCTAGTTCAGGGGAAAAAGGTCAGCACCCCGAACTTCAGAATATACAGACAGAATTATCAAGACAGAGAAACAGATCAAGTAGACAGTTTCCAAACTGTCTAACTATTACATCCATACCAAATCAACATCTGGGTTTTTCAAAGCCGGGAGACTCTCAACAACAGCTTCCCAGAGTTTCATCTGATCAAATCACAGAACACTTCTCAAAGTGAGCCCCCAAAACAAAGCTACACATCAGGGCTTATATAGCCTTCTCCTGGCTCAGAGAATGTAACAACCTTCTGGACCCACTGGTCAATCAAGAAGTATCTACTGAAAAACAAGCCTCCCACCCCAGGCTCCAGGTGCACTTTAGCCTAGGGGCAGGGAAGATCTTTAAATTTGCATTTCCATTACAGTTTCTAAAGGTGAATAGATAAGGAATCCATTTGCCAGGGACAAATAATGATAATTTGGTCTTAATCTATCTGATTTAAAGTGATTCATAGACTTATTTTGTGTTAGATTGAATGAGGCCTTTGAACTGGAAAATCTTCCATTTTGACTACAGATAGATAAAGAATTACCTGGTTTATCAAAGTCATACAAATTTTACAGTTTTTTATAACAACTTATTTGGGATTTTCTTTTGTAGTTATTATAAAGGAAAACTAGTTCTATTAATGTTTGAAAAATAATTGAAATAGAGTGGCTAGGTGGCACAGTGAGTAAAGCGCTGGCCCCAGAGTCAGGAGGATCCGAGTTCGGTTCCAGCCTCAGACACTTAACACCCACACAAAAAACTAGCCGTGTAACCTTGGGCAAGTTACCTAACCCCAATTGTCCTCCAAAAGGCAAAAAAAAAAAAAAAGAAAAAGAATTGATATAGAATATTAGTAGTACCATGTTTTGAGAAACTTTCTACAAAAAAAGCTTACCTGTCATGTTAATATAATAACAATATATTGACATTGTATGTATGGTATATATATTATTACGGTTTTTTAAATATGAAATATTTGTATTTGTATTATGTAAATATGAAAATATTAAAGGAACTTACTAATAAATATTTTGTTGAATGTTTAAATTTTTGCAATAAAAATTATGTCATTAACTTTATTTGAATAAATATATGCTTAGAACATTATTTGTATAGGTTATTTTATGAAAATTATAGGGAGCCAAGCATTTTGTTTGAAAAAGGAGAGGAACAAATTTTTAAAACCATAAAACAAATAAAATTTCACATTAATTTGTTATCCAAAGCTTTAAGTTTTTCATAAATGCAATCACTTTATCTTCCTGGATCAGGGTATGAATTTGAAGATCTTGCATTGCTTTATTTAGTACCACTTAGTTTTTCAAAATTATATAACAAATATTCAAAAAGTGTTTTAGTCTGGTAAGCTTATACAAAATATACATGCAACTAATTTATACTTTGCAACTTTAGGGGCAGTATGGAACAGTAGAAAGAGTACTAGTCCTGAAGTTAGAGTTGGGTTTTTATCTGTTACAGTACTGCATGACTCTGGACAAGTCATGTAACTTCTATGAGCCTTGATTTCCTTTTCTATGGAATGGGAATGATAATTCTTGCACTGTTTACTTCAAAGTATTATTGGGAGGAATGTACTGTCTAAATCTTTACACACTATATAAGTGCAGCTTGAGTTCAGGTCACAGAAATATCATTTACTAGTTTGTGATCTTGGTCAGATCATTTCTCTGCTCTCATAGTCTGCAACCTGGAAATATAGATGTATTAATTGATCTCAGAGGTCCCTCCCTGTTCTAAAATTCTGTGGCTGGATAATTTGTAGGATATTTGATTTTTAGAAACATCTGTGGGGCACAAAAATTGATTTTTCATCCACAAAATCATAGAATACTTAAGTGGGGGAGAAAACTTTGAAGATCATCTAAAAGCTTTCATTTTTTGGATTATGAAATTGAAACCCAGAGACATAAGTTGATTTTTCCAAGGTCACTTCTTTAGTGATTTAGCTGGAATTACAAACTAAATCTCTCACCTCTTAATCTAATTAATTACCTTTCAACTATGCCACACTGTCCCTCATGAAGAACAACATAATTTCATAACAAATGAACAAAATGTTTACAAAGCTTATGAAATTTGAGGTGAAATATTTTCACACTGAAATATCTGCAATACTATCCTGCAGAATATAATTTTTCCAAAATATTCTTCCTTTGGGATCTAGCAAAGTCAAAAAATTAAAAGTTGTGCACTTTATCCTGAAGTATTAGTAAATTTAAATTCTTTAAACTAATGACAGAACCAGTTGCAGAAATGTGAGCAACTAATTTCTGAGTGAACCTCCTGTAAGTCTTGTATTTTGAACCTATAATTAACTATTCTGTAATCCCAATTTCCATAAATTTCTACCTTTGCTCACACAGATCTAGTAGAACATAAATACCTTAGGAGCAGAACTGTTTTCATTTTTGTCTTTGTGTGCATAGCACATAGCATAGTATCAATCAGTTAATCCACAAATATTTAAGAACAGGCACCATGCTAGGTAGCTGGGAATAGAATCTTAATGTTCTAATGGGGGAGATGAATAAATATATAAATTTGGGTGTATATATAAAACATAAACATATAATAGCATATATGATAGTATATTTAGTAGCAAATATAAATATGAATAAATACATGTATATCTATTAAACACATGGTAATTTGGAAGTGAGGACTAGCAATTGCAGCGATGTAGAAGGTAATGCTTGAGCCATGTTTTAAAGGAAGAGAAAGTACTCTGTGAAGCATTAGAAATAAGGAAAGAATGTATTCCAGGAATGGTGGACAACCTATTCAAAGCTATTTTGTGTTTTTTGGGTTTTTTTCCAAATTTTAAAATTTATTTATTTTTAGTTTTCATCATTCATTTCCATAAGATTTTGATTTACAATTTTTTTCTTTTCCCATCTTTCCCCTACCTTCCACCCAAAAATAGCAAGCTTACTGAATACCTCTTCCCCCAGTCTGTTCTCTCTTATATCCTCCCCCTTTACTCCCCTAAATTTCTAGTAGGGCAAGATGGGTTTCTATACCCCCGTGCCTGTATATCTTATTTCCCAGTTGCATATAAAAAAACAATTTTTAAACATTTGTTTTTAAAACTTTGAGTTTCAGATTTTTTTCGCTTCTTCCCTTCTTACCCACCCCCACTGGGAAGATTAGCAGTTCAATATAGATTGTACATGCATAGTTACCCAAATCATTTCCATAGTAGTTATATTGTGAAAGACTAACTATATTTCCCTCCACCCTATCCCAGCCCCACTTATTCTGTTTTCTCCTTTGACCCTTTCTTTTTTAAAAAATGTTTACTTCTAACTACACTCTCCCCCAGTCTTCCCTCCCTTCTATCCTCCCCCCTCTTATCACCTACCACCCTCCCCATTATCCTGTAGGGTAAGATTCCCAGTTGAGTGTATATGTTATTCCCTCCTTAGGCCAAATTCAATGAGAATCAGTTATACCATTTTCTTTCACTTTCCTGCTCTTCCCCTCCATTGTAACAGTTTTCTTTTGCATCTCTTATATGAGATAATTTACCCTAATCTGTCGCTCCCTTTCTTCTCTCAATAAATTCTTCTCTCACCTCTTAATTTTATTTTTTAGATATCATCCCTTCATATTCACTTCATCCTGTGCCCTCTGTCTATGTATACATGAACCTACAAATTCCCATACTCACATATATTTATATACACATACATCCTCCTATACATATATTCCCTTCAGCTATCCTCATACTGAGAAAAATCTTATGAGTTACAATTGTCGTTTTTCTATGTAGCAATGCAAATAGGTCAACTTTAATAAGTTACTTGTGACTTCTTTTTCGCTTCTTGTATTTAAAAGTTAAATTTTCTGTTCAGCTCAGATTTTTTAATCAAGAATGCTTGAGAGTCCTCTATTTCATTGAATGACCATATTTTTTCCTGTATATAATCAGTTTTGCTGGGTAGGTGATGCTTGGTTTTATTCCTAGCTCCTTTGATCTCCAGAATATCATATTCCAAGCCCTTCAGTCCCTTAATGTAGAAGCTGCTAGATCCTGTGTTATCCTGATTGTGTTTCCACAATACTCAAATTGTTTCTTGCAGTATTTTCTCCTTGACTTGGGAACTCAGGAATTTGGCTATAATATTTCTAGGAGTTTCCTTTTGGGGATCTTTTTCAATAGGCAATCTGTGAATCCTTTCAATTTCTATTTTTCTCTCTGGTCCTAGAATATCAGGGCAATTTTCTTTGAGAATTTCTTGGAGGATGATTTCTAGGTTCATTTTCTGATCATGGCTTTCGGGTAGACCAATAATTTATAAATTATCTCTCCTGGATCTATTTTCCAGGTCAGTGGTTTTTCCAATGAGATATTTAATATTGCCTTCTATTTTTTCATTTGTTTGTATCTGTTTTATAGTATCTTGATTTCTTGTAAAGTCATTAGCTTACAATTGCTCCAATCTGACTTTATGACTTTTTGAAATTCCTTTTCCATCTCGCAAATTCAGCTTTTTAAAGCATTTTTCTCCTGATTGCCTTTTTTGGGCCTCTTTTTGCCATTTGAGTTAGTCTATTTTTTTTTAAGCAATTGGGATTAAGTAACTTGCCCAAGGCTACGCGGCCAGTATTTTTTGTGTGGGTATTAAGTATCTGAGGCCAGAAATGATCCCAGGTCCTCCCGACTCCGGGGCCGGCGCTCTTACTCACTGCACCACCTAGCTGCCCTGATTTAGTCTATTTTTTAAGGTGTTATTTTATTCATTGTATTTTTGGGTCTCTTTTAGCAGGCTGTTGACTCGCTTTTCATGATTTTCTTTTATCATTCTCATTTCTCTTCCCAATTTTCCCTCCACTTCTCTTACTTGATTTTCACAATCCTTCTTGAGCTCCTCCATGGCCTATAACGAGTTCATATTTTTCTTGGAGGCTTTTGATGCAGGTGTTCTGACTTCATTGTCTTCCTCCTGCTCCATGCCTTGATCCTTTTTGTCCCCAAAAAAGGATTCTATTGTCTGTGCTTCCATTGCTTACTCATGTTGGTAGCCAATTACTTGTAGAACTCTGCTTCCAGAATGGAGAGAGCTATGTCCCAAATCTCTGGGATTTTTGCAACTGCCGGAGCTATTAGATGGGCACCCTCTCTACAGCCACCACACTGGCTCTGGCTCACTGCTCACACAACCCAGGACCACCACCCAAGACCGTGATCCAGATCCAAGCAGCGCAAAGCAAAAGCAATTACCCTCAGAATGGTTGCTTGGTTCCCCTACAATCTGCAGGCCAGGAGCACCGGCAGTAGTCATATGGCAGCGGCTGCAGCTACCGCACCTCCTCCGCTTCTTGCTTTGGTGGCAGTAGCCTGACTGTGCTGCCACTTTTCCCAACAAAGTTCCACATTGACCTTTTACTTTGTCTTTGGCATTTGTGGATTGAGAAGTCTGGGAACTGCTACAGCTACTGGTGATTTACTGTGGTGAAGTTTACTCAGCTGCTGCTGCTGGTCGGGGCTACCCTGGGGCTAAAACCGTGGCTCATTCGGGACTGCCCTCGGCTCCCAGTGAACAATGGACCCTTCCTGACGGCCTGTCTAGCTTCCTTCAGTGGGAGATTTGTTTCTCTCTTTCACTTTGTGGTTTATATAGCTCTAAAGTTTGTTTAGAGTCATTTTTTACATGTATTGGAGGAAGTGGAAGCCGGAGCTGCATGGAAGTCCTGTTTGTACTCTGCCATCTTGGTGTCTTCAAAGGTGTTTGACGGACAGAGAGAAGGCCAGTTTAGCTGGATTGCAGAGTTTAAGACAGAAAGAGTAATATCCATTGAGGCTGGAAAGAGAGGTTGGGACTATATATTTTAGGAATTAAAAAAAACTCAAAAAAGTTCATATTTTATTCTAGAAAATGGAGAAATATTTTGGAAGTAGAAATAACAAGATTTGGGAACTGGTTGAATATGAGGATTGAGAAAATAATTCCAAGTTTATGAACCTAGAAGACTAGAAAAATGCTAGTACCTTGAACAAAAATGGGGAAATTGGGAAAAAAGAATAGTTTGGGGATAAAGATAATTATTTCAGTTTTGGATATGTTGAGTTTAAGATGTCTCTGGAACATGCAGTTTGAATTGTCCAATAGGTAACTATAGTCTGGCATATTGCTTAGTAAATTGTTTAATAAATAAATGTAAATTAAATTGAATAGATCTGAGTACTCCCTCAACTGATATAGACTGAAACTGCTTAATGCCTCAGGAGGTGATCATTACAAGTTCTTGCTCCTCAGAAAAAAGATTAATCACCTGATAGCAAGGCTTCTAAGTAACTATAGTCTTTGAACTGGACTAATTTGTTGTTTGGGAAACAGACTGTAAGGTTCAGAATTCCCCTGATTGGGGAACCGTGTACCTCCCCCATAACCATGAAATACTCTTTTGATACCTGTGGAAGAGACCAAGGAACTCAAGATTGATTACAGGTAATAGTTTAATCAGTCATTATGAATATTTACCAATAGGGACAATTTTAGATCTGGGGTGACTGCTAGACAGTTCAGTAGATCCCCTGCAAAGAGCCCTCAAAACCCCCATGGATTTCCCCATTATAGAAAACAGACAAAGGCAGGAGGAGCTAGAGAGGGCATCACTACTAATTTGTGGATACTTTTGGTTTTCTGCTTAGTAATGAGCTTGTAATTAATGGCTTAGTAATTAAGCCAATGTTATGTCCAAACATAAGTTTGTGTATCAATCATGCTCTAGTAATGGGATAATGATGTAACACTGTATCTTTGCATCTTTGTTTCATAAACTTATGTTATTTTTGCCTAATCATTCCCATATTATTCAGAAAGGATGAACTATTTCAGGGACTTAATCTTTTGCATGACTATGTGAGCAGGCAGATGACAAGTCCAGTACTAATTTACCTAGTTGTTTGGGATATGGAATTACTATACCTTCAGACTGAAAATAGCAAGATCTCACTTGCATTATGCTCATATCTTTTACTGACTACTTGCTCTAATAAAATAATAATAAAGAATAAAAGAAAAAAAATAGGAATATGATTATACTAACATCAAACTGGTCCTTCAGGCTTAAGCCTAAGGGAATATATATATATAACAGGATAAAACAGCCTCTGACTCACTGGTCACACACCCCAGGACCACCACCCAAGACCGTGATCCAGATCCAAGCAGGTCAAAGTGAAAGCAATTACCCTCAGAATGGTTGCTTGGTTTACCTACAATCTGCAGTCCAGGAGCACTGGCAGCAGTCACATGGCAGCGGCTGCAGCCACTGCACCTTTTTGATTTCAGGTAAGAATAATATTTTAACAACCAACTATGCAGCAATAATTTCTATCTCATAGCCAGACTCAGGAATAGCAATATGAAAAACATTCCTGTTCAAAAGAACATAATGGGGAAGCTGAGTCAGGAGGATCCCACCTTAGGCTGATGCCAAGATTGTCCTCTCAGCATTTTCTCTGATGCAGACCTCCACCTGTAACAGTTCAGGATCATATTCCCTCTGAGTAACATGTGACATTTCTGCCATCAGATAACTATACCTGAATTCAAACCTCAAAATAAAATTAGTTACACTCCAAACAGCTTTTACCTCCAATGGCAAGTTTCACTGATCACAGCTTAGTGCTAGATAAAATTATTTTTACTCTTATGGAGTTGCAATAAGCAATAAAATTTACTAGGACTCGCATAAGAGATTTCACTATCTTAATTTCTTTCACTTGTTTTTCTTTCCTTCTCAAATTTAAATTTATCCTGGTGTAAAGACAAGTCATTAGAAATCATTTCTGTATTATATATAAACTTGAAAATTCTCCATTAGCCAAGCTCATTGTTTGATAACTCCATAATCTCAACAAGCTCTTTTCCCATGACTGATGACCTTGCCCACACAGATAGTTTCCAGGGATCTGGTAAGTTTATAAAATAAGGAGAATCAACAAGAACCCCAGAGAAGGTGTTGATCTCGATGCACCTCCTTGTCCGCTCCATGGTATCTTCCTCTGGACTGATTTAAACTACGTATTCTCTGGCTGTCAAGTCCCTTATTTTCAGTCTTAAATTTAATTTTGCCCTGACAGAATTTTCCTCATATCCTTCTATGGCTACCCACTTTCCAGGGTGTCTTTCAGGGTTCTCATATAGCATCATGCATTTTGCACTGTTATCTGCCAGAGTGGACAGAGTTTGTTTATTTCTTAGGCCCCCAGTATATGATGACTAGCTCATGGGGCCTCTGGTCACTCCTTATAGCCCCATATCAGAGGTGACCTTGGCTGTCTAACTAAGGGAGGGGAGTCAGGAGTATCAACCCCATCTATCCTTAGGGCTGCTGTGGGTTGTGCTCTCTGATACCCCTCCCCATCCAGGTGGAATAGATTGACCCTGCTGCACACCCTTATACCCCAAGGAGGACTGTTTACAATGGAGACAACCAATCCAGATAAGGCTTTCACCTCATCCCCTTCTTTCCACACACACAGTAATTAATTACCAATTTTAGGTTTTTAGCATTAAAACAATCACCCCCAAAATTTAGTCAAACTATTTTAATTGTAATTTCTTAACTACAGGCAAAGGTAAAAATATCCACTTTTCTAAATGGCAGTTATAAAATATTATGAGACAGTGTTAGCAGGGCTGATAACGTAACAGGTTTTAAACAATTTTTCCACTGTCTTTTAGTTTTTTTCAGTTCATACTCTAATAACATGCAGATCATGAAAAGCTGCTTGATGTAACTGATACAAAAGTTTATCAGTTTGGAGCAATATTGCATATTTGAAACTTGAAACAAACTGGTTACCAATCAGGTGACTTCAATTCTGTTGAATCTATTTCCACGTTACATAGAAAATCAGGTATCTCATCATCGTTGGCATTGTATACTAGTTACATAATTAAGAAACTAATAATAATTTTCTTAAGGTCACCTAATTAATACATTTCAGATCTATGTATTTCCTCAGTTTGTCTTAGTGCCAAATAGTATAATAAATTCTGATTTATCTTAAGCATCAAATCAGCAGGGTCAGTATTTCACTTAAAAATGTGGCCAGAATGAATTCAGTTACCTGGATCTATGTTCCAAATGGTATTACACAGAATCTGGGGCTACAATTTTAATACTGACTGTAATATTACACAAATACTCTTTATTCCAATCATTTCATATTATAGGGTCCACTATTTTCAGCCAATCCACTGCCAGATTTGTAAAAGTGGCAGTTTGATATTATGATTTAATTTACCCCAGTTATCACACTTTAAGAGCATGTTTTAATTTAGTTCAAATTTGGGTTCCACAATCTCAGAAGGAACCCATAGCTTATCAATTTACCCAAAACTCTCTTTATTTCTTCTTATAAGTAGGAGTCTCATATAATTTAGTCAAATTTCCAATTTTAGTACACACCCAAATTTTAAAAGTTATTTTTAAATTGACCAGTACTTAATTTTATTTTGTAAGGTTGCTTAAATTCTCACTAGATATTCTAATCAAATTCAGTTACCTTTTGGTTGCTTCCCCATTTACATAAGCCTTCCTCTTTTTTGTGAGTACAAAAAGGATTAAGTGCTGGTTGTATTTCAAAGTGCATGCCTCTTCTCTCTCTTTACTTTGAAACTTTCGCTGACACAGTCCCCAAGCCTGCCTCTCTCTAATTAGTGAAATGACCTTGTTAGATCTGAGGGGAAAAGGTTCCCCTTACTTCCCCTTTTTTTTGTCTGTCTTTTTACACCCCAGAACCTGGCCACAGTTCAGGAATGTAGAGGAAGAGAAAGAATATTTTTGATCCTGCTCAAATAATTGTCACTTCACAAAAAAAATTCTATTTCTCTCTCTTCTGTTCATATAGGCTGTTGCAGTCAGCCAAACATGGAGGGAGAGGAGAAAGAGACTCCTTGACAATTACTTGCCATGTTACTTTCCTGTCTAACTTTTCTTCAACCTAGCTAACTGGCAGTGTTTCTTCTAACTGTAGTTTCTTCAACTTTCTATTCTCAACCTCTGAGTTTAGGAACTTGGTAGTAGCTTGGTTTTTTAATGCTGGGAGGAGCGACTAACCTACTTCCATTTTTTTCTTCCTCTTTTTCCCACCCTAATAGAACATCCCCCTAGAAGGAACTCTAGGCTTTTTGGCATTTTCAGGGCATCCCCCTACTCATGCCATCCCCCCACATGGAGGCCATCCAGGGATTCCCCCTGGCCTATCCCCTGTTGCCTTGACATTCCTTCTGGTATCCTGCCTGATTATGCCAATTGTAAGGTCTGGAATTCTGCTGGGGAATCCTTTTGATACCAAAGGAAGAGGCCAAGGAATTTAAGATTGATTGTGGGTAGTAGTTTAATCAGTCATTATGAATATTTACAAACTGGGACAATCTTCAATCTGAGATGACTGCTAGACAATTCAGTGGATCCCCTACAAAGAACCCCCAAATTCCATGGTGATATTAAAAAAGTAGACAAAAGCAGGAGGGGCTAGAGAGGGCATCACTACCAATTGGTGGATATTTTTGGTTTTCTGCTTAGTAATGAACACGGGAGTTAAGTAAGCCAATGTTACACCCAAACATAAGTTTGTGTATCAGTCACATCCAGGTCCTGATACTCTTGTTTTGGCTTTTATAAGTCATAGTATCTTAAGTTATGACTCAGTGTCTAAGATATAACTCAGTATCTAAGTTATGATTGCAAACAGGTCATCATATTTGGGCTTCCACCTTTCACAGAGTTTAAATTTTATGGCTTTTCATTTATTACTGTATTTTATGGCATTTTTCCCCCAATCAGTACCCCACACAGACATATAATCCATTTTTGGATCCACACTGGATACCTTTCCAGCTTGTGGTAGGAAGTGCTAGAGTTTGGGTTCCATTGTCTTAGCCTTTAAGGACCTAGAATCACTTTGCTGTAATGAAATGTCAGAGTAGAACTTTTAAAAGAAGATGTTACTAACAGTATATAATAATTTGTATACAGTATGTTATATCTTAGGGGCAATAGCTGCTTTTATTTTTCCTGTTTTTTTGCATGAGGAAACTAAGACAGAGAGGTTAAGCAACTTGCCTAAGGTCACACAGCTAATAAGTATCTGGTACAAGGTTTGTACTCATGTTTTCCTGATTTCAGTTCTACACTCTCTCCATTATGCCAAACTATAGGAATTACAAACTCAGTATATCTAAAACAAAATTCATTAACTTTCCTATCAAGTCCTTCCCTCTTCAGAATCATCTTATTACTGTTGAAGGTATCATCTTCTCAGTTTAACAGGCTTACAACCTTGATATAATCCATGATTCCTCACTCTCTTCCTATATTCTATTGAATTTCTGCCTTCTCAGCTTTTCTTCTGTTTATCTTCTTGTCTCTTCTATCAGTCACCAAAGTTAAGGCCCTCATTACTTCTTGCTTAGAGCAGAGGTGTCAAATTCACCATGGGCAAGCATATTTTGCCCTACCAGATTAAAATATAATTGAGAATTGTTTAACAAAATAAAAATACATTTCAGCATAAATGATGTTAATTTGTGGTTTTCTAAGTTAGTTTGAGGCAATAGATCTATTTGATTTCTATTTGAAGTTTCTATTTGACTTTGACACCACTGGTCTAGAGTATTGCAATAGCCTTCTAATTCCTTGTCTCATGTCTTCTTATATTTTACTCCCTTCATTCACTCTATGATCCAGCAACACTTGCCTACTTGCAATTCCTTAAACATGATGCTCTACCTCCAGTCTCTGTGCCTTTTCATTGGTTATTCTTCATGTATGGGGTGCTCTGCTCATTCCTGCTTCATTTTCCCTGGCTTCTTTCCAGACCTTCTGTCTTTCAGATCCCTTCTCTCTCAAATTATCTTCCATCTACTCTCTCTATATCTTTATGTTCATAGTTATTTTCATGTTATCTACCCCATTAGATTGTAAGTGCCTTTCTTTTGTAATGAGAGAATTTCTAGCTCAGCTTTATTATCATCATTTATTTAGAATTAACAAGTCACATAACTAGCTAGAATTTGCAAAAACAGAGATATCAACTATAGCTCTAATGTTTACTGATTAGTTCCTACTGTGTCTGCAGATTTATAGTTTGAGATGTCAGCTATAGCTCCAGTGTTCTCCAGCTAGTTTTCTGTTTTACCTGATAATCTTCCCCTTCTCCCATCTGTTCTTTGTTCTGTAAATACTTTTGTTCCATTATTTACTCTTTGAAATTCCATTGTACCCATCCTGCTTATGTAACCAAAACCTGTATAAAGTTGCTGAAACTGCTGCTTAGGGATTACTGATTTTTGTATATACTGGTGCTTATGCTCTGACCAAAATACACTTGTTTCTCCATGTCTGTGTTATTTATTGTTGTTATTGAGAGCAGTACCTATCAATGTATCATCACCAGACAGTTGTTCTCACATTGTATCTGTAGTGCTTGGTGTAATGTCTGTCGTTTAGCAAGGGCTTAATAAATGCTTGTTAACTGGTGGACTGATCTTTTAATGCTATGAATTTTCAGTATTCTTTACATTTTTCTACCTAATGAAATGCAGACACCTTAGCCTGACATTCAGGGTAAATTTCTCAGTTCTCCTCTTTGTATACTCTGTACATCAACTAAACTTTTATTTCTTGTTTCCTTTTTATTACGCTCTTTTCTGCCTGTACATGCTATTTCTCATGGCAAGAACAGATTCTTTCCCTCCTATATTGGGAAGTCCTCATTAAGATCCTTTCAGGTACCACTTATTCTATAGTCTTCTGTCCTTCCATCCTGGATTTTTTCAAGCTACTCTCATCTTTTCCAAGTGATATTATAGTTATCTGTGTGTCTGTCTGATTTTCCAATTCAATTTTTATTCAGTTGCTACTTGAGGGAAGCAGCTATAGCATTTTCATCTTTTTATTACTAGCACCTAAAGCAACATCTTGCACATAATAGACACATAACAGTTGTTTATTTGAATTACTTTGTTTATTAAATTCTTGTACTTATCCTGTCTTGTGTTTATTAAAATCACTTCACTAATAAAATAAGTAATTTTTTTCTTTCTAAAAACCAATGTGTTTTTCAAATGGACAGCTTAGAATTGTTGCACTTAGCAACAAATCAAGAACAACTGTGGTTCTTTTCCAAGTGTTTGTAGTAAATGTCTTACTCATATAAAGGGAATTAAGTTAAACTTTTTAAGAGAACTACTTTTTAATGCCTCTTTAGATCATACTTAATATTCCTTATATAGCTGAACATGTTGATCCTTCAGAAAGGAGGCTGGATATGCTCTACTTCATGGCAAATTGTAAGTGAGGTTTCTTTTTTTTTTTCAAGTTGTTTGTGTTTTGAGATATAGCAGATATTCAGAAGTGCTTTGGCCTTTGTGGTCTAGGGACAAGATGCTTAGTGCTGATCCAAAATCATTTATTAAGAACCTACTATGTGCCAAGCAGTATGTTAAATGATACTAGAGATCTAATGAAATAAATGAAGTAGTCCCTGTTAAAGAAACTTACATTCTTTTGGGGGAGGCAAAATATACATATTAAAATACTGTCAAAATTCTTTATATAGTATATCTACAGTATATCTACCGTACTATATCTACCTTTGAATATATATGATACTTAACCTATCTTCACTTTAGTCTTCCCCATTTGTAAAATGAGAGTGTTATTTCATATACTAATCTGATGTGAAAGTTAATAACATGATGCTATTTTTCCTTTTGCAAGACTTTTTCCTTGGGAAATACATGAGTTTTTTTCTTCTTCAAGTAATTTTTAAGGTCTTATTGAAAATTAGTAATTTTTCAGTGATCAGCTTTTATGTAGCTTTAGTTTATATGACCCTCTTTGAGAACAAAGGAAAAACAGTGGCAACAATAAACACCAAATTAAAGGTAAAAACTACAAAATATATGATTACTCAATACAACAAAAAGATTCAGTGAGAAATCTGTGTGTATGTGTGTGTATATGTGTGTGTGTGTGACTTTTTCTAGTTTACAACATTCAGTTTCACAAGCTTCTGAATTTAAAATTTTCTCCTCCGCTTCCCTCTTCCTCCCTCCCCAAGACGGAGTACAATCTGATGTAGGCTCTACATATACATTCACATTAAACATATTTTTGCATTAGACATATTGCAAAGAAGAATTAGAACCAATGGAATGAACCACAAGAAAGAAGAAACAAAACAAAAAAGAAAGAGAGCAAATAGTATGCTTCAATCTGCATACAGACTCCGTAATTCTTTTTCTGTATGTGGATAGCAGGAAATACATGTTTTTAAATTTTATAAAACTCTTCTAGGTTTCTAAGGTTTGAAATAGTAAATTACTAACTAAAAAAGTGGTTGAATGGCATTAAAGAATTTTAGTCTAGTTCCCCAGCCTTATATAAATTGAATGCTAAAATCCTGTAATTTTGTAAGTGAGCAACTTTTCTGTGCAAACTTGATACCTTAGTAAATGAGAGTAGTGGGCAAAGGCAGAAAATTGGGGGTGATGTGTAATATTTTCCATAGAAATCAAATCTGGACTTTGGAGATGGCATTTTGATGAGGTTTCCCTTCTTCTAGGATCTCTCTAGAGATGAGTAGATGGTAATGAAATCTTACCTACATGTAAGAAAGTAAAAATTTACCTGTTAATTCTGGGCAACTACAGAAACTAAATGTTTTCTTTAAAGTGATTAGGGAACTTTGTAAATATTTGTGCAAGACCTGGAATTCCTCAAAATGGCTGAAGAGTGGTACAGATAACATATATACTTCTCAAGGTTTGAAGGGATTGGTTTAGTGTCTCCCTGCAGCTATTATCTTTTTGTTTTTTTTTGGAGGGGGGGGAAGGCAGGGCAGTTGGAGTTGTGACTTGCCCAAGGTCACACACCTGGTAAATGTTAAGTGTCTGAGGTCAGATTTGAATTAAAGTCCTCCTGACTCCAGGGCTGGTGCCCTATGCACTGTGCCACCTAGCTGCCCCTCCTGCAACTACTTTAACAGAGATTGAGTTCAGATGCCACTAAATATGCTTTCCCCAGACCACCAAGCTGGCTTGGTGACAAAGCCACAGGTCCTTTTTCAAGAAACTGTGAGTATTGACAGTACCAACTTAATCTTGGCGGGGGAGATTTCCCTAATTAATATTTGAGATGAGGAAGGTCATGGGGAACAATGGAATATTTTGTTCCTGTTCCTTGAGTAGCTGTGAATAGTTATAGTATACTATTTTGTCTCCCTTTTCTTCTTTCTCCAAAATCTAAATTTCTTTGTTGATGGGAGACATGGATTGGCAGAGAGAACATGATTCATGTTGAGAGAAGTAGAGAATGAGAAACAAGACTATCCTATGTTCTTTTTCCCCTCAAGATGTACTGAGCTTTGCATTTAAATTTGGTGTACATTAAACAGAAGTTGTTATTGAATTGTTTATCTGTGGTAATGCAATTGGCAGACTCTCTCACACAGCCCTGGAAGATAGAAAATTTGGAGGAAACAGGGATAAAGTGAGCCTAGCCTTCTAGATATTTTCCTTCAACAAGTCTGGACAGGGAGGCTAGAATAGAGAGGTATGAATAAGGAGATAATCCAGTTAGGTTCATTCAGAACCAGTTGAAGACCCCAAAGAGTAGGCATTAGTACTTTAAAGTCAGTTTGTAAGTAATTCTCTAGTGGAATGCCTGGGGCACATTTTCTTGGTCTTATACTGTTTAACATTCTTATGAATTACTTAAATAAAGGTATAGATAGCATGGTTATCAAATCAGTCGATGATATAAAGCCAAAAAGGACAGTTAAGACATTGAATCATGTTAAGAATTAAAGAATATTGGGTCAGTTAAGTAAAGTGAAATTTAATGAAGAAAAATGTAAAATCTTGCATGTGTTCAAAAAATCAATTTCAGAAGTGTAAGTTGGGAGAACTGTAGTTCACTTGAGAAAGATCTCAAGCTTAAGAATATAAGTCAATAGCAAAGGTAGTGTCATCTTTGGCTTGGGTAAGAGAAGCATAGGGTCTAGGAACAGAGAGGAGACAATTCTACTGTATTCTGCCCTGATCAGATCATATTAGCAATATTGTTTTCAATTCTGGGCGCCTTAGTTTAGGAAGGACTTTGAGTGTCCACAAGAAGTCAACCATAGTCTAGAACCTTGAGATCATGCCATAAAGAGGATTTGTTGAAGCAACTAGAGATATGTATAACCTGGAAAGAAGTAAAATGGTGGGGAGCACAGAAAGGAGAACTTGGGATATGACAAATGTTTGAAAGTTTGTTGTATGGAAGAGGGAATGCACTTGTTTACCTTGACTTTACAGGCAGGCTAGGATTTGTACTTGATTTGGGGAACAACTTTTGAACAGTCGGACCTACCAAGGATAGACTAGGTTGTCGCAGGAAGTGTTTTTTTTTCTCACTAGAAGAACAATGGCTGGAATACTGTTTTAGGTATAGTGCAATGTGAAGGTGACAGTAGATTTTTCAGGTGAAAAATCGAAGCCAGTGCCTTAGGAAAAACAAATGCTTTGCTATATTTTTCCCACATCAAGCTCAACTTTTGACTTTTTAATGTATGCTATTTAAAATTATATATGTGTATATATGTATATATGTGTATATGCATACAACACTTATGAAGCTGAAAATTTTGCCTTGCCAATAATGACTTTAAAAAAATTAAACCCCCCTTTTTTTTCTTGGTCTGGACCTGTGATTTCATTGGTCTAGAGATTTATTGGGAAACACCCTCCACTGGTACAGATCAACTATAACATATATTGTAAAACATAGTGTACTTTGTAAGAGACTTGCCCATTGTCATACAGCTATTATGTGTCACAGATCAGACTTGAATACAGGTCTTCCTAATTCCAAGGTTGACCCTCTGTCCACTCTCTGTCCACTATGCAATAGTATCTCTTCTCTATAATTTAACTTCAGAATCTAACCTAACTTGTACTGTTATAGATGTCTTGATTTACATATTAGGCTTAATGTCACTGATTATCCATTGGACATATTGAACTGTATTTCCATAGGCATGTCACATTCAACATTTCCCCAAACCCATCCATCTTCCAAAACTCCATATTGTTGTCAAGGACCTCACCATCCTTCCAGTGACCCTAGGTTTGCAACTTTTGGTGTCATTCTTAACTCCTCATTCTCACTCACCCTAAATATCCTATCAGTTGCCAAATCTTGTTTCTATTTTCACAATATATCCTACAAACTTCTCCAAGTATGGTTACCTCCCTAAATTCAGGCCTTTATCACTTTTTACTTAGATTGTCTCATTAAGTACTTAATGGATCTCTCTTCTAGTCTGTCCTCACCCCAATTAGTCTTCTACACAATGGAATCTTCTGCATACTTTGGCACACATTGCCAAAATGACTTTCCTAGACTCTGGGTTTGACTGTCACTACCTTACTCAATAAACTCTAGTGACTCCTCATTACCTCTAAGATCCAAATACAAATTCTGCTGTTTGATATTTAGAGCTCTGGCCTCCTGGCTCCATCCTACCTATTCAGCTTTATTACACATGAATCTCCTCCATGAAATCCAAGGTTCAGCCATACTAATAACTTAGTTACTATAGTTGTTATTGTTATCTTCTGTGTAAAACTTTTCCTGCTCCCCTCAGCTATTACTGTCTTATCTCTAAGGTTGCCTTGTACCTGATATGTGTGTCTTTTCTGTATACTTATTTGTGTGCATACTTTAGAATGGACAATTTCACTTTTGTTTTTGTATTTCCATCATCTGGCACAGTGCTTGATACATACCGTGTTTCCCTGATAATAAGACACTGTCTTATTAATTTTTTTGGACAGAAAAACACCAGAGGGCTTTTTTCAGGGGAGGGCTTATTTTAATGAACATTGACAGCAATTTTAATAAACAGGTAAATGTGAACAAAAAAATGTACCTTTATTCAATAAGCAAATCACTGGGGAAGAACAGGATGACGCGCTCACTGCTACAGCTCTGATTGGATGCAGCTCGGAGCGCGGCATGCGTTTCACCCGGGGGAGAGGGGGGACGGTGCATACAGAGGGTACCGTAATGTAGCGTGTAGCGCAGGGGATCACCTTAACTACAGTAGCAATCTCAATAGGGCTTATTTTTGGGGGAGGGCTTATTTTAGAGGAATCTTACACAGCAAGGGGAGGGCTTATTTTCGGGATAGGTCTTATCGGGGAAACACGGTAGTAGGTGCTTAATAAATGCTTATTGATTTATTTTTAAAATGCTATATATAGAACCTTCCACGAAGTTCTACTCCGATGCCTCGTTGTATTGTGGAAGTTATCATGAGTTCTTGAATGATATGCCAGCATATTACAAGTATTGGCAAGTTCTACCACATCACTAAGACTTCAAGTATAGCCTTTCCTTCTGAGGACTAGGTTAGTTAAGTACAGGGAAATTTATTATCACATCATTTCAATCAAAGCAACTTTCAAAACAAAACCAAAAAGTGCAAAATGCCCTTCAGTTTGTGGTGATTCTCTTCTGTTTCTTCAATGACGATGGCAGAGTGTTAGAGGGGGGGGGTCAGAGTGCTAAGAATCACATAATTCTGTGACAACAAACTTTAATTTAGCAGCTAAGATCCTTCAGTTAATAGACTTACTAGTACAAGAACTGAAATGTATCAATCTTGATGTTATAATTATAAACAAAATAAGAGGACTGACAGAAGTTCTAGCTAAATGGAGGCTCCTCAGAGAGGCCAAAAAAAAATGTTACTATTGTGTATCAAAAGGAAGCAAGAAACATAATTTCTTAGGCTATTTAGTCATCTTATATTGCAATGGATATAGTATTTGCAAAAATATTGCAGTGAAAATGGTTGCTACGATATGCACTAATACTATGACAGATTAAAAAGTAAAGAAATTCCTTTAAAAGTAAAGAAAAATAAGACCCTCCAAATTAAAACAACATATTTACTGATACTCAGAAACTTCAATGCAAATGTAGAAATAGACAAGGATGGAAAAAAATGTTGGAAAACTATCAGAAATGCGGTGAAGATGACAGTTGAAGGAAGCATTTTTGCATACCTAACCTAGCACACCTCTTCTACAATGACCTAGAAAATGCACTGGTCTGAATTCTGATCAAGAAAGTCAAGAAAAATCACAGAAATTCATTCTTCCCAACCTGGGCATCTTAGTGGAGTAACTACTCCAGCAAGCAGGACAGGGTAGGAATTACCCAGTGCTAGGTGCCATCTTACAACTTTGTCATCCATTACCCAGATCTGCACTACAGATCCAGGAAAGTAAGGTATTGTTGTGAGCATGAGCTCTGACTTAATACTTGATATATATATCAAGGAACAAGCTCCAGACCCTCATCCCCAGGACAGAGCAGTTGGTACTCAATTCTAAACTTTAGCCCAGTGCATAAACCTGCAGTGTAAGAATAACCAGGGTAATAAACATATTTCAAAGAAAAACTGGATCACTTTGAATCTGCAGAACCTGCTAATGGGATAACAGTACCTAAGTTCAGTAGCAGTCTACTGAAAATCTACCACATACAATCCAAATTTGGGTCAGGAACTTGCAGAGCACAGACCAGAAAGGCAGTGAACAGACCCTTTCCCCAGATCATACTACTTTGGAATCATTGAAAACTTGCATGCTCTCAGCTTGGCCTGTGAAAACAGCAGAAAGATATGAAAAGACAGAAGATCAGGAAACATTCCCTCTAGAAATATGGAGAGCCTAGCACTAACAAAGTCCAAAGTCAAGGAGGAAGAGTGGGGAAAATAATTTCACATAAATGAGGTGCTCAAGGAAGCGTTTATGTAACTGCAGTAGAGAAGGAAGTATTTATGTAACTGCAATAGATAGTGGAAGACACTTGAACTTTACTCTCATCTGAACTGGTTAAAAATACACAGACACACATGATTTGGTACAGAAAATTCATCTAACCCAACAGGGAAGTAGAACAGAAAAGGGGAATGGGAAAGGAAGCAGGGAAGAAGTAGGGTAGATTAATGCAGGAAGTGATCAAAAGGCAAACAGATTTTTGAGAAGCAGATAAGGTAAGAGAGAGAGAAGAGAAGAGAATGAAGGGAAATACACTTTTATCAGTCATAACTATGAATGTGAATGGGATTAACTCACCCATAAAATAAGAGGATAGCAGAATGTATTAGAAGCCAGAATCCAGTAATATGTTGTTTAGAAAAACACACTTGAAACCAAAAGATAGGCACAGAGTTAAAACAAGGGATTGTTGTAGAATCATATGCTTTTTCTGTAGTAAAAAAAAAAAAAGGCAGGGGTAGCAGTCATGATCTCAGACAAAGAAAAAGCAAAAATAGACTTAATTAAGAGAGATAATCATGGAAACTATTTTATGCCATGAGATACCATAGACAAATAATTATTATCAACACTGAACAAATATACATCAAATATCATATCATCTAATTCTCAAAGAAAAAAGTTAAGTGAGTTATAGGAAGAAATAGAGAGTAAAATTATAATAGCGGGAGACTTCTCTTTACCCCTCTTAGACCTAGATGAATCTAACCATAAAATAAGAAGTTAAGGAGATTAATAGAATTTAGAATCATAATTATCAAATATGAAAGACCTCTGAAAAATATTGAATTGAAATAGGGGTATACTTAGGGGGGGAGGGTTGGAACCAAGACGGCATAGTAAAAGCAGGAACTTGCTCGAGCTCTTCTCCCCAAATACCTGTAAAAAATGGCTCTAAACATAATTTTAGAGCTTCAGAACCCACAAAATGACAGAGTGAATCCCATCTCCAGCTGAAGGCAGCCTGGCAGGCCAATAGGAAGGATCTATTGCACTGGACTGGGAGCAAAGCCCTGTCCTACATGGCCTGCACTGGCACAGACCTACCCCAAGCAGGTCTCAGGGGACTGAATCACTGGCAGCTGTGGTAGTTTCCAGAATTCTCAACCCACAAATGCCAAAGACAAGGTAGAAGGTCAGTGGGGAAACTCTGTTGGACCTGAGTGAGAGAAGAGTGTGGTCAGGCTGCCGCCCCAGGGCAGCAGTGGAGGTGGCAACAGCAGTGGTGGCAGCAGCAATAGCTGCTTCTGGAGCTCCGGGCCCACAGATTGGTGGGGAGACCAAGCGACTGATCTGAGGGCAATTGAAGGGATCTCTTTGCTGGTGCTGAGGCAGGATTCTCTTGCTTTTCCTGGGTTGGATCTGGATGACAGTCGTGGGTAGTGGTCCTGGGGTGAGGAGGAGCACTCATGTGGCAGAGCTAGTGGCAGCTGTGGAGAGAGAGTCCTATTAACAGTTCTAAGGGAGAAAAGAGTGCTTGTTGTCACTCACAGACCAGACCACAGGCCAATCTTCTCCTTTGATCATATCACCTTAGAAGAACTGAAAATTTACAGGTGCCTAGAAGTAGCTCTGGCAGAAGCTGCCCAAAACCCCAGAAATTTAGGACAAAGCACTCTCCACTCTGGAAGCAGAGTCCTACCTTGCCAAAGAGATCAAAAGTCAAGTAATTGACTGAGAAAATGAGCAGATGTAAGGAAATAAATCAGACTGTAGAATCTTTCTTTGGTGACAAAGAATATCAAAACATAGAACCAGAAGAAGACAACAAAGTCAAAACTCCTACATCAAAATCCTCCAAGAAAAATATGAATTGGTGTCAAGCCATGGAGGAGCTCAAGCAGCATTTTGAAAATCAAGTAAGAGAAATAGAGGAAAATTTGGCAAGAGAAATGAGAGATGCAAGAAAATAATGAAAATGAGATGGTAACGAGGGAAAAGAAATCATAAGGAACTTATCAAAGTTGAACTATTAAAATTCCTACATGGAAAAACGATAATTGTAGCTTATGAAACTTTTCTCAGTATGAGAAGAGTTGAAGAGAATAGAAATGTATATGTGTGTATGTATATACATATATATATATATATGTCTGGGTGTATGAATACATATATGAATGTATATATGTGTACAAGTATGCATAGATGGCACAGGACCATCTAGTAGTAGGAAGGGATGATACTTAAAAGGTGAAGTTAAGAGGTGAGAGAGGAATATAATGAGAGGAGATGGGGAGAGACAGAATGGGGTAAACTATCTCATATAGAAGAGGCAAGGGAAAATGGTTACAATGGAAGGGAAGAACAGGAAGGCAAAAGGGAATGGGTCAACCTTATTCTCATTGAATTTGGCTCGGGGAGGGAATGACATACACACTAAATAGGTTATCTCACCCTACAAGAGAGTAGGGAGGAAGGGTATGAGAGCAGGGATGATGGAAGGGAGGGCAGCCTGGGGCAAGGAGGGAGGCTGGAAGCACCCACTTTTCTTTCATTTTTCAAATGCTTTATTAACTTTTGATTTACATCATTCATTTCCACCAGATTTTGAGTTACAAAATTTTTCCCTGTTTTTCCCCTACCCACCACCCCAAAATAGCAGTCCCACAGGATATCCACTCCTCCAATCTGTTCTCTCCCATATCTTCTCCCATACCCCCTTAGACTTTTCCAGTAGGGCATGGTGGATCTCTATGACCCAGTGCCTGCATGTCTTATTTCCCAATTACATGTAAAATAGTGTTAATAATAGTAT
The DNA here is from genome assembly GCF_028583685.1 of Petaurus breviceps papuanus. Lineage (NCBI taxonomy): Eukaryota > Metazoa > Chordata > Mammalia > Diprotodontia > Petauridae > Petaurus > Petaurus breviceps. Next base: position 2,618,527 of record NW_027185776.1, on the reverse strand, counting down.
ATATATATATAATTTTAAACATTTGATTTTAAAACTTTGAATTCCAGAATCATTCCCTTCCTCCCTTGTCACCCACCTTTACTGGGAAGATAAGCAGTTCAGTATAGGTTGTACGTGTGTAGCTAATGCAAAACATTAACATAGTAGATATATTGTAAAAGACTGACTATAGTTCCCTCCCTCCTATCCCACCTCCCACTTGTTCTATTCTCTACTTTGATCCCGATCCTTTTCAAAAGTGAGTGCTTCCAACTTCCCTCCCCCCCAGCCTGCTCTCCCTTCCATCATTCCCCCTCTCATTCCCTTCCCCTTACTCTCCTGTAGGGTGAGATACCCTATTTAGTGTGTATGTCATTCCCTCCCTGAGCCAAATTCAATGAGAATAAGGTTGACCCATTCCCTTTTGCCTTCCTATTCTTCTTCTCCATTGTGACCATTTTCCCTTGCGTCTTCTGTATGAGATAGTTTATCCCATTCTGTCTCTCTCCATCTCTTCTCATTATATTCCTGTCTCATCTCTTAATTTCACCTTTTAAGTGTCATCCCTTCCTATTAAATTGGTCCTGTGCCCTCTATCTATGTATACCTGGATACATATATACACACATGCACATATGTATTCATACACCCATATACTGTCAGATATAGACATATATATTTCTATTCCCTTCAACTATTTTCATACTGAGAAAAGTTTCATCAGTTGTAATTATCGTTTTTCCATGTAGAAATGTTAATAGTTCAACTTTGATAAGTGGCTTGTGATTTCTTTTCCCTGTTTACCTTCTCAAGCTTCTCATACTTCTTGTATCTGAATGTCGAATTTTCTATTCAATTCCGGTTTTTTCATTAAGAGTTCTTGAAACTCCTCTGTTCAACTGATTGCCCATATTTTCCCCTGAAACATGATACTCAGTTTTGCTGGGTAGGTGATTCTTGGTTTTAATCCCAGCTTCTCTGCTCTCCGGAATATCATATTCCAGACCCTTCAATCCCTCACTGTAGAAGCTGCCAGATCTTGTGTTATCCTGATTGTGTTTCCACAATATTGAAATTGTTTCTTCCTGGCTGCTCATAATATTCTCTCCTTGATCTGGGAATTCTGGAACCTGGCTATAATATTCCTAGGAGTTTTCTTTTTGGAATCATTTTCAGGAGGTGATCAGTGGATTCTTTTAACCTATATTTTGCCTTCTGGTTCTAGAACATCAGCACAGTTTTCCTTGAGAATTTCTTGGATGATGATTTCTAGGTTCTTTCTTTGGTCATGGCTTTCAGGTAGTCCAATAATTTTAAATTGTCTCTCCTGGATCTATTTTACAGGTCATTGTTTTTTCCAATGAGATATTTCACATTGCCTTCTATTCTTTCATTTTTTTGAATTTGTTTAACATCATCTTGACTTCTCATAAAGTTACTAGCTTCCCTTTCCTCCATTCTAAGTCTCAGGGAATGATTCTCCTCATTGAGCTTTTGAGATTCTTTTTCCATCTGGCAAATTAGGCTTTTGAAGGCATTCTTCTCCTCATTGGGTTTTTGAGCCTCTTTTTCCAATTGAGTTAGTCTGTTTTTTAAGGTGTGATTTTCCTTAGTCAAGCTGTTGATTCTAATTTCGTAATTTTCTTGCATCGTTCTCATTTCTCTACCCAATTTTTCCTCCACTTCTCTTATCTGCTTCTTAAGGTCATCTATGGCCTGTAATGAGCTTGTATTTTCCTTTCTGTCTTCCTCCTGTTCCATGCTTTCATCCTTTTTGTCCCCAAAATAGGAGTCTAATGTTGGATTCTTCTGTTTGCTTCCATTGCCTGGGCATGTCTCCCCTCAGCCACTTGACCCTTGGGCTTTTTGCCACAATAGAACTCTGCTACCAGATAGGAGAGCTTCATACCAAACACTAGGGTTTTCTCAGCTGTAGGAGGTATTAGTTGGGTGCCCTCTCTGAAGCCTCCACAAGCTCTGGAAAGCTGGTTGCACAACCCAGGACCTCCATCCTAGACCGCAATCCAGGTCCAAGTAGGTTAAAGCAAGAGCGATTACCCCTCACACTGGTTGCTTGGTCCCTCTACACTCTGCAGGCCAGGAGCTGAAGCTTCTATGTGGCACCAGCTGAGCCAAGTTTTCTCAGTGACTTTTGGGGGCAAAAACTGAGGCACTCCAAACTACTGGTCCCAAAGTCCACAGTGCACTGGACTTTGTCCTTTGCATCTATGTGTTGATAAATCTGGAAATGGCCACAGCTGCTGGTGATCTGAAGTTCCTCCAGCTGGTTAGTGGTTAAGCCTGCCCTGGGGCTAAAACCCTAGGCTCCCAGAGTGCTGTGTTGGCAGATTCCTGCTGGGCTGTCCCCAGGGGGAGGTTAGCTCCTCTCTGTCAAATTGTGGGTTCTGCAGCTCCAAAGTTTGTTCAGAGTCCCCTTTTACATGGATTGTGGAAGGTGGAAGCCGGAGCCCCTTGGAGGTCCTGCTTCTACTCTGCCATCTTGACTCTGCCCCAGAAGCACCCACTTTTGAAAAGGAACGCGATCAAAGTAGAGAATAGAACAAGTGGGAGGTGGGGTAGGGGGGGGGGAATATAGTCAGCCTTTTACAATATATCTATTATTTTAATATTTTGCATTAGCTACACATGTACAGCCAATATTGAACTGCTTATCTTCCTAGTAAGGGTGGGTGACAAGAGAGGAAGGGACTGAATCTGGAATTCAAATTTTTAAAATCAAATGTTTAAATATATATATATACACGTACACACACACACACACACACTTTTTTCAATACCATTTTACATGTAATTGGGAAATTAGATATACAGGAACCTGGGTCATAGAGATCCACCATGCCCTACTGGAAAAGTCTAAGGGGGTTTGGGAGAAGATATGGGAGAGAGCAGATTGGAGGAGTGAATATCTGGTGGGACTGCTATTTTGGGGTTGTGGGTAGGGGAAAAACGGGGAGAAAATTTGTAACTCAAAATCTGGCTGAAATGAATGATGTAAATCAAGTTAATAAAGCATTTGAAAAATAAAAAAAAAGATTCAATTTATTAGTTATACAATGGGGGAACTTGATAAGGGAAACTATGTAGTAGGTGTATTGGAAAGTTGCACACCCTGTATTACCCAGCTAATGGGGAGAAAGAGGAGGGGACTTTGTGTTGGGCATAGGTTTTTAAGACTTACTTTTGTTTTTCGAGGATGTGTCTATTCAAGGAGATAGCTATCACTGAAGTCCCATAATAAACTTATGTGTCTTTTATGTTTAAAAAAAAAACCTGTAAAATATCAAAAATAGAAATTCCCAGGGGCGGAGCCAAGATGGTGGATTAGAAACAGGGCTTCCGCACAACTCCAGCTTCCACCTTCCCCAATTCATGTAAAAGGGGCCTCTGAACAAACTTCGGAGCTACAGAACCCAAAAAATGACACAGAAAAGCTATCCTCCTGCTGAGGACAACCTCAAGCCCCCTCCCCCCCGGGCCATCAGGAATTGTCCAGCACAGCGCTCTGAGAGCTGAGTCTGGGCCCTAGTGAGCCCTAGTGAGTTTTAGCCCCACAGCGGGCCTGACCAGCCGCCAGCCTTAGGGACTCCAGACCACCAGCAGCTGTATCTGTTTCCAGAATTATCAACACACAGATACTAATGACAAAGTGAGAGGTCAGTGCGGTATGGAATTTGGGACCCAGTAGTTGGGAGTTTGTTGGCTTTTGCCCCTGGGGCAAGAAGCTATTGAGGACTGTGGGCGCAGCCCCTGTCACATGGCAGCTTCAGCTCTTGCCCTGCAGAGTGTAGAGGGACCAAGCAACCAGTGTGAGGGGTAATCGCTCTTGCTTTAACCTGCTTGGACCTGGATTGCGGTCTAGGGTGGAGGTCCTGGGTTGTGCAACCACCTTGCCAGAGCTTGTGGAGGCTTCAGAGAGGGCACCCAACTAATACCTCCTGCAGCTGAGAAAAAACCCCAGCGTTTGGTATGAAGCTCTCCTGTCTGGTAGCAGAGTCCTATTGTGGCAAAAAGCCCAAAAGTCAAGTAATTGAGTGGCAACATGCCCAGGCAAAGGAAGCAAAGCAAACAGAAGAATTCAACATTAGAATCCTATTTTGGGGACAAAAAGGACCAAAGCATGAAAAAGGAGTAAGACAGTGAAGTCAGAACTCCTGCACCAAAAGCTTCAAAGGAAAATACGAGCTGGTTACATGCCATAGAGGACCTTAAGAAGCAGATAAGAGAAGTGGAGGAAAAATTGGGAAGAGAAATGAGAACGATGCAAGAAAATTACGAAATGAGAGTCAACAGCCTGACTGAGGAAAATAGCAACTTAAAAAATAGGCTAACTCAAATGGCAAAAGAGGCTCAAAAAGCCAATGAGGAGTAGAATGCCTTAAAAAGCCGAATTAGCCAGATAGAAAAAAGAATCTCAGAATCTCACTGAGGAGAATCATTCCTTCAGAATTAGATTGGAGCAAATGGAAGGTAATGACTTTATGAGAAATCAAGATGCTGTTAAACAGATCCAAAGAAATGAAACAATAGAAGACAGTGTGAAATATCTCATTGGAAAAACCACTAACCTGAAAAATAGATGCAGGAGAGATAATTTAAAAATGATTGGACTACCTGAAAGCCATGATCAAAGAAAGAACTTAGAAATCATCCTCCAAGAAATTCTCAAGGAAAACTGCCCTGATGTTTTAGAACCAGAGGGCAAAATAGAGGTTGAAAGGATCTACCCATCACCTCCTGAAAAAGATCCCCAAAAGAAAACTCCTAGGAATATTATAGCCAGGTTCTGAAACTCCCAGGTCAAGGAGAGAATATTGCAAGCAGCCAGGAAGAAACAATTTGAATATTGTGGAAAGGAGCTGGGATTAAAACCAAGATTCACCTACCCAGCAAAACTGAGTATCATATTTCAAGGGAAAATATGGTCATTCAGTGGAATAAAGGACTTTCAAGCATTCTTGATGAAAAATACAGAGTTAAATAGAAAATTGGACATTCATATACAAGAAGCAAGAGAAGTGTAAGAAGGTAAACAGGGAAAAGAAATCATAAGGAACTTATCACAGTTGAACTATTTACATCCCTACATGGAAAAACGATAATTGTAACTTATGAAACTTTTTTCAGTATGGGAATAGTTGAAGGGAATAGAAATGAGTGTGTGTGTATATATGTATACATATATACATGTCTGTATAGGAGGGTATATGGGCATATGAATACATATGTGAGTGTGTGTATATATATGTGTATAGGTATGCATAGATAGAGGGTACAGGACCAATTTAGTAGGAAGTGATGATACATAAATGGTGAAATTAAGAGGTGAGAGAGGGGTATAATGAGAGGACATGGGGAGAGACAGAATAGGGTATCTCATATAGAAGAGGCAAGGGAAAATGGTCAACAGAGGGGAAGAACAGGAAGGTAAAAGAGAATGAATCAACATTATTCTTATTGAATTTAGCTTAGGGAAGGAATGAAATACACACTAAATAGGGCGTCTCACCCTACTGGAGTGTAGGGGGAAAGGGGATGAGAGGGGGGAGCATGGAAGGAAGAGCAGATGGCGGGGGGAGGGGAGTTAGAAGCAGCCACTTTTGAAAAGGGACAGGATCAAAGTAGAGAATAGAACAAGTGGGAGGTGGAACAGGAGGGAGGGAAATATAGTCAGTCTTTTACAATATATCCACCATGGAAATGTTTTGCGTAGCTACACATGTAAAACCTATATTGCATTGCTTATCTCCCCAGTAAGGGTGGGTAACAAGGGAGGAAGGGAGTGAATCTGGAATTCTAAGTTTTAAAATCAAATGTTTCAACATATATATATATATATATATATATAAACTGTTATTAATATTATTTTGCATGTAACTGGAAAATAAGACATGCAGGCACTGGGGCATAGAGATCCACCGTGCCATTCTGGAACGTGAAGGGGGTATGGGAGAAGATATGGGAGAGAGCAGATTGGAGGAGGGGATATCCATTGGGATCGCTATTTTCAGGTGGTGGGTGGGAGAAAAACTAGGAGAAAATTTGTGACTCAAAATCTTGTGGAAATGAATGACATAAACTAGAAGTTAATAAAGCATTTGATAAAAATAAAAGAGAAATTCTCAAGGAAAATTACCCAGATATTTTAGAGTGAGAGGGCAAAATATAAGTTGCAAGGATCTACCGATTACCTCCTAAAAAAGATCCCAAAACAAAACTCCTAGGAATATAGCCAATTTCTGGTGTTCCTAGATCAAAGAGAAAATATTCCAAGCAGCCAAGAAGAAACAATTTGAATATTGTGGAAACGCAATGAGGATAACACAGGATCTGGCAGCTTCTACATTGAAGGATTGAAGGGCTTGGAATATGATATTCCAGAGGTCAAAGGAGCTGGGATTAAAACCAAGAATCACCTACTCAGCAAAACTGAGTATCATGTTTCAGAGAAAAATATGTCATTCAATGGAATAGAGGACTTTCAAGCATTCTTGATGAAAAAAACAGAGTTGAATAGCAAATTGGGCATTCAGATACAAGAAGCAAGAGAAGGATGGGAAGCTATACAAGGAAAAGAAATCATAAGGAATTTACCAAAGTTGAACTATTTTCTTTCCTAAATGGAAAAGGAATAATTGTAACATGCAGTTTTTCTCAGTATGAGAATAGTTGAAGGGAATATAAATGTATATATGTATACATACATGTATATGTCTATGTATTCATATGTGAGTGTGTGTGTATGTGTGCACAGGTATACATAGATAGAGGGCACAGGACCAATTGAATAGGAAGGGATGATACTTAAAAAGTGAAATTGAAAGGTGAGAGAGGAATATAATGAGAGGAGATGGGGAGAGACAGAATGGGGTAAATTATCTCATATAGAAGAGGCAAGGGAAAACTGTTACAGTGGAGGGGAAGAACAGGAAGGCAAAAGGGAATGGGTCAACCTTACTCTCATTGAATTTGACTTAGGGAGGGAATGACATAAATAGGATATCTCACCCTACAGGAGAGTAGCAGGGAAGGAGATGATAGGGGGGGATGATGGAGGGGAGGCCAGGTTCAGGGGGAGGGAAGTTAGAAGCACAAACTTTTGAAAAGGGGCAGGGTCAAACTAGAGAATAGAACAAGTGGGGGGCAGGATAGGATGGAGGGAAATATAGTCAGTCTTTCACAATATATCTAATATGAAAATGTTTTGCGGAGCTGCACATGTACAATGTATATTGAATTCCCTATCTTCCCAGTAAGGGTGGGTGACGAGGGAGGAAGGTAAAGAATCTGGAATTCAAAGTTTTAAGATAAAATGTTTAAAATATTGTAATGGGAATGTAAATTTTAAAGATCTTCCCTGCCCCTAGACTAAAGTGCACCTGGAGCCTGGGGTGGGAGGCTTGTTTTTCAGTAGATACTTCTTGATTGGCCAGTGGGTCGAGGAGGTTGTTACATTCTCTGAGCCAGGAGAAGGCTATATAAGCCCTGATGTGTAGCTTTGTTTTGGAGCTCACTTTGAGAAGTGTTCTGTGATTTGATATGGATTCTGGGAAGCCGTTGTCTGGAGCCCCCCGGCTTTGAAAAACCCAGATGTTGAAACCCAGATGTTGATTGGGTATGGATGTAATGGCTGGACAGTTTGGAAAGCTGGCTACTTGATCTGTTTCTGTCTTGATAATTCTGCCTGTATACTTTGAAGTTCGGGGTGCTGACCTCTTTCCCCTGAACTAGGTAAACGATACATATTTGACTGATTAAAGTAAGCTTGTTAACCCGTTTTGAGTTGCTTTCCTTTATCAAAGCAGATCCAAGAACCTGTATTGGCAGCAAACCCTGAGGACGCTTGGGGTGCTTGCCGCTACACATATATATATTATTATTATCATTATTTTAACATGCAACTGGGAAATAAAATATGCAGGCACTGGGGCATAGAGATCCATCTTGCCCTACTGGAAAGTCGGAGGGAAATGGGGGAGGGGATATATAGTGGGATCACTGTTTTGGGGTGGTGGATAGGGGAGGGATGGGGAGAAAATTTGTAACTCAAAATCTTGTGGAAATGAATGATGTAAACTAAAAATAAACATAAAATTTAATTTAAAAAAAATCTAGGAATCCTAGTCCAGTGTCTTATTTATTTTTGTATTCACCCCTATGTCAAAATGACATTTTAAAAATATTTAAAAGACTTCAGATAAGTATAGTCAGTTTAATTTACTTTTAAAATGTTTTTATGTATTTATGTTACAATTAAAGATTTGATAGTTTGGTACTAATAGAAACTCAAATTTAGCAAAGTTTTTTTATCAAGTTTATTAATATGTTTTTTCTTGATTTTTATGTTTTAGCTAATTTAACAGGACATGCGGAGAAAGTGGGCATTGAAAATTTTGAACTTCTGAAGGTTCTAGGAACAGGAGGTAAGATTTTTAGATTGCTTTTACAGAATAACTTATTCATAGATTTTTTCCTGCATTAGTGTTATAACGAAGTTACAGATGAAGAGACATTTTTAAAGTTTCTGCTATATGCCAGGTACTTTGCTAGTCCCTGGGAATATCAGTGCAAAAAATGAAGTAATCCCTACCATCAAGAAGCTTACCTTGAAATGGGACACAAGAAATAAATATAGAAGTAGGTAAATATAAAGTAATTTGTAAAGAGGATACTGGGAATTATAGGGGATCGAGGGTAGGTTTCATATAAATGGTTACGCTTAATAGAGAGTCTTGAAGGAGAAAAGATATTCTATAAAGAAGTTGTATGTGGTAGATGACCAGTGCAAAGGCAGATGGAAACATGAGATATGCAGTATTCTTTATGAGGAATCTCTGTTCCTTTTCTCCAGAAGGACAAGTTGCCTGGATCTCAATGTATAAAATCTTTTTATCTAAACTCTTTAAGTCTGGGAGCTTCTAGGACAGCAAGGAATATTTAAAACATTTATATAAAAGTGAGGGGTTTTTGTGGATTCATTTAAAAATTTTTTATCTTAAATATCCAAAAAAGCACATACACACAACATAACACAGAAAGAAAATAGTAATCTCAATTTTATACTGCTTATTTTTAAAGCATATAATAAATTTCATGTGTTACTTTTTTAAATGTTCTACTTGTTTTTCCTTCCTTCTGACCTTTATATTCTGTTCCATGCATTTTTATGTTTCAATGAGCGTCTTTTATTGTTTTTTTTTAATCAGCAGTGATAATTTTCTCATTTCTCCGAATTCCTTTCCAGAGACAGACAGACAGAGAGAGAGAGAGAGAGAGAGAGAGAGAGAGAGAGAGAGAGAGAGAGAGAGAGAGAGAGAGAGAGAGAGAGAGAGAGAGAGAGAGAGAGAAAGAGAGAGAGAGAGAGAGAGAGAGAGAGAGAGAGAGAGAGAGAGAGAGAGAGAGAGGAAAAATCCCTTATAACAAGTAAGCATAGTCAAGCAAAGCAAATTCACACAGTAGCCAGGTCCAAAAATATGATTCTTTCTGCATCTTGCCTTTCTAATCTCTCAATTAACAAGTGGGTAACTTGCTTCATCATAGTTTTTCTGAAGATGTAGTCATTGCATTAATGAGAGTTGTTAAACCTTTCAAAGTTGTTTTTCTTTATAATCTTGTTTCCTTATATAAATTGTTCTCTTGATTCTGGTCTCTTCAGTTTACATTAGTTTATACTACCTAGAATTCTCTGTAATAATTTCTTTTGTCATTCTTGTGACTCAGTAATATTCTATTACATTCACACCCCATAATTTGCTCATGTATTTGTGCTCATGTTTCCTCCTTGTTGTCCTTCCTCAATCTCTGTGTCCATTCGTGTTTGTTTCATTGATATGTTAGGTATATTTCTAAACCAAATAGTAAATGTGTGTGTACGCATGTGTTCAGCACTCTTTTGATTAGTTCTTTCCTTTTGGAGAGCAGTTGGGGTTAAGTGACTTGCCCAAGGTCACACGGCTAGTTTTTGTGTTAGATGTCTGAGACCGGATTTGAACTCAGGTCCTCCTGACTCCAGGGCTGGTACACTATTCACTGTGCCACCTAGCCACCCTTTCTCTTGTTTATTTCTGATAAGTGAAGTTCATCTTGGTGCTTGCTCCTAACCACCTTCTTTGTGTTTTTATGTTATATTTTTCTTGCATCCTAATTCTTTGATTTTTATGACTCGTTAATTGAAGTTGGCATGTACTTATTCTTAATATAGAATTTTTTGTGCATTTTTATATATGTTTGATACTTTTCTTTTTTTTTGTCATTAGCCAAGACCCTCAAGAGTCATGAAGGAAATTAAATTTTAATCATATTTAATGTTTAAAGAGTATCAGGTTTTTAATAGTGCTTTTTGAAACCCTCTAATCCGAAGTAGCTCTGCCTGTGCTCTTGCTGGTTCCTTCCTAGGACCAGCAGTGGAGATTGTTGCTGCTCCAATTCACTCTCTGGATCCACTCTGGATGTGTGTCCCCACCCACCGGGGCTTCTTATTTCTATCTGGTGATCTGGTGATTGTCCAGTGCTGGTAAAAAAGTGCAGAGTACAACAGCATTCCTGGGCTTGAGTGCCTCTTTTTGTTTGTTTGTTTAATTCTTTTTGGTACTTTAATTTTTCCTTTGTATTATGATTAGACTCTGAACTTTGTCTCAACCTGCACTCAGTTCTTGATTCTGGCTTTGTTCTTAGTATTTCTCTGCAAATAGTTCTGCCAAAATGTCAGAGATTATGAAGGATTCCTAAAGCAGATTGTTATAGCTTGGATTGAGAAATATTTTTTGGTATTTGTTCCACATAATTATTTAAACCAAATCCTTTTCATCTGTATTAATAATTTTAATTAAGAATTCATAAAATAAAACCTTTTAAAATTTTGGCATTTTGCAACCTGTAACATAAGTTTGTATGATCTTTGATCTTGTCGTTTTAAAACTATTTTGCAAGTGTTGGAAACATGGTCAGTTATTAAAATTTTGTATACTTACTACCTCTATGATCTTGGACAAGTGACTTAACTTCCTGCACCTCAGTTTCCTCTTCTATAAAATGAGGGATTTGAACCAAATGGTCTCTAATATCCTTTCCAGATCTAGATATATGATCCTGTGATCTTATCACACTTTCTACAGCATCTATTCCAAATTTTCTCTTCTCAACCACTTAAACCATTCCCTTTCCCTTTCTTGCTCAGCAGAAAACTATGCCTCCTAGTTCACTAAGAAAGTCAAGGCCATTCACTGTGAGCTTCCTCATAAGCAGCCCCATTAACTTTCTTAAGGTATGGGTCTGACCAGTAATCATTCAACAAACATTTTGTCTACTATGTTCCCTGGTATTATGCAAGGCACTGAAGTATAAAATAAAAAATGAAATAACTTGCCTTCAAGGAATTTACATTCTGTTGGGGGAAATAACATGTACATAATTAAGTAGGTACAAAATATGTACAAAATAAGTACAAAGGAATATTGGGGATAACCACTAGCATCTAGAGGACAGGGGGACCAGGGAAGACCTAAATAGAAGGTGAAATGGAATGGAACATCTTGTTTGAGGAACAGGTAAGTGGAAGGCAGATTGTTTGGACCAAAGTGTGAAGGGAAATGATGTATAAGAGAGCTGGAAAGGTAAATTGGAGCCATATTGTAAAAGGCCTCAAATCCCATACAAAGATATTCATATATATTTGATCCTAAAAGCAATAAAGAGTCACTGGAGCTAATTGAGTATGACTTACCTAATGCTTTAGGAGTATCATTTTTGCAGTTGTGTGGAAGAAAAATTATAGGGGAGAAAGACCAATTAAGACACAACTTCAGAAATACCAGTGAGAGGTAATGAGTCTTCAGCTGTGGTGGTGCCCATGTGCATAGAGAAGTGGTTGAATGTGAGAGATATTGTAGAGGTTGAATCTCCAAGATCTGGCAACCAACTAGATATGTCAAGTGAAAAAGAGTGAAGAGTCAAGCACAAGACTGAGGTTGTAAACGTGAGACTGAGTTGTGCCCATGTCACTCCCCTGCTCAAGATTCTTAAGTGGCTCTTTATTGATTTACAGAATAAAATTTAAACTCCTCTGCCTGCCATTTAAAACCCATTTGTCAGTGCTTTCTCATAAATTATCTTCAGTTTATTTTTTTTGTGCATGTTATTTTTTCTAGTCAAATGAGATCAAATTTGTAAAGCACTTAGACTAAGCGCTTAATAAATGCTTATTCACTCTTCTCACTGAATAGAATGAAAACTAAGGGAAGGGAATTTTTTTCTTTATATTCATGTAGTAGGCAGTTAATGTTGAACTGAATAAAACTGGCAGAATGATAACTTACAGTATTTATGAGAATATAGGATAATTAAAAATATAATAATTAAAAGTGCTGTATTACATATATCTGAATTTAATTCACATTTAATGACTATAGCAGGTGGGCCTTTTTTTTTTTCGTTTTGGAGGGGAAAGGCAGGGCAGTTGGGGTTAGGTGACTTGCCCAAGGTCACATGGTTAGTTTTGTGGTAAGTGTCTGAGGCCAGATTTGAACTCAGGTCCTCCTGACTCCAGATCTGGTTCTCTATTCACTGTACCATCTAGTTCCCCCAAAGAGAGCTCATTCACTCTTTTTTTTTGCTTTTTGGAGGGGGGGAAGGCAGGGAAGTTGGGGTTAAGCGACTTGCCCAAGGTTACACAACTAGTAAGTGTTAAGTGACTGAGGCTGGATTTGAATTTAGGTCCTCCTGACTCCAGGGACCTGTGTGCTATTCACCGTGCCACCTATTTGCCCCAAACAACAACTTACTTTTGAGGTGTAAAGATAGTAAAAGGTGTTTTTTTTTTGGGGGGGTGAGAAAAGCAACTAAAATTTCCGCAAAATTTATTTTATATGTTATAAAATTGATAAATCGTTTGAATCAAAAGTATTACTTTTAAAATAGAACATTTTAATGTGAGTCCTTTTAAATTATATAATCACCACATGTAACATTTGTCAAATGAAACCTATTTTATGTTTTTTTTAATTTAAAAACATGTATTTCTAGTTTTGAATTCTTTCCCTCCAGCTCAACATCCACACATTGAAAAGACTAAAAAAACACAATACCTGTTAAACGTATTAAAGTCAGGTAAAACATATTTTCTCATTAGCTGTGTCTCCATGTCTATTTTGTTTAACTGCTTGTGTAGTCCATTTTTTTCAGGTCTTAAAGACCACAAAACTTGGTAGTGTTGTATTTTTATTTTCTGTTTTTCATCCCCTAGATTTAATTTCTCTCTTATGGAAGTAATGTCTCCTACTCTTCTTCCCTTCTTAAGTAAGGTTTTGGAGGGCAGAAGGGAGCTCATGAATTTTGTCTCAGGGTCTGTGGGCCAGCCTCCATCACCATTCATAATCTACCTATAGTAGCTATGGTTATTTTTGTTAAGATTAATGCAGAATTTGGTTACCTTACCTTTAGCCAGACCCTCATCTATATTATTCCTCTCCATTGTTTCCTGTCTTCTGCTGCCTGTCTAAGTCTTTTAAATATAATTTGTAACATGTTATTCCCATATTAGCAAACTTAGCACAATTCTATACTGTCTCCCTAAACTAGGAGAGTGGTAATATCGAGGGTTCTATGCCTGTAACAGCATCTAGTGAGTACTTCATTTTCAGGGGCCTTCATAGAAAGATCTCCATTCTCTTGTCATTTGTTACTGCAGTTATTTTAATAGCCTCATAATTGATCTTCCAATTTCCAGAACTTCCTCTCTAATCCATTCCTCATTCAGCCCCAAAACTGATATTTCAGTGTCTTATTCAAAATCTCCGATGATTCCCTGTTGCCTCTAGGATAAAACATAAACTTCCTAATCTAGTAATTAAAGTCCTCCACATTCTTACTCACCCATCATTCTTGTCTTATTTCACATTATTTACTATCTTTAAAAAAAACCTATTTTTATTTAAATTTCACTTCTGAATTATCTTCCTTACCCACATCCTCCCCAACTCATTGAAAAAGCAAGAAAAATAAAAACTCGTTCCAAATACAAGTCATGCAAGACGAATTCTCTCATTAGCAATGTCTTTAAAAAAAAAGAGGAAAGAAAGAAAAGAAATTCAGTCTGAACCCTGAGTCCATCATTTCTCTATCTGGAGGGTATGTAGCATGTTTCATCATAATTTCTTTAGGGGATTGTAGCAGATTATTATGATAATCAGAATTACTAAGTTTTTCACAGTTAATTATATTTGCAATATTGTTATTATATAAATTTTTCTCCTAATTTTGCTCCCTTCATTTGCATCAGTTTGTATGAGTTGTTCCAGGTTTTTTCTGAAACCATCTTTATTATCATTTTTTACCACACAATAGTATTCCATTAAAATCATATACTATAACTTGTTCAACCATTCTCTAGTTGATAAGCATCCCTTCAATTTCTAATTCTTTGCAACCACAAAAGAGTTGCTATAAATATCTTTGTATGTGGTTTCTTTTCCTTTTTTTTAACTCTGGGATATTGACCTAGTAGGAGAATTGCTGGGTCAGAGGGCATGCATAACTTAATAGACCTTTTGGCACAGTTCCACATTGCTTTCCAGAATGGTTAGACTAATTAATTCACAGCTCTACCCACAGCCCTCCAGCATTTGTAATTTTCCTTTTTTGTCATTTTAGCCAATCTGCCATGTGTGAGGTTTTGTCTCAGACTTGTTTTAGCATACTCTTCTCTAATTATTAGTGATTTAGAACCTTCATGAAACTATTGATAGCTTGAATTTATTTCTCTGAAAACTGCCAATTCATATCCTTTGACCATTTATCATTTGGGGGAATAGTGCTTATTCTTGTAAATTTGACTCATTTCCCTATGTATTATTTACAACTGTTAGCATACTCCCTGCTCCAATTAAATTGACCTCCCACCTGCCCTCCAGATGATAATTCATCTCCTGATACAGTGTTTTTGCACTTGTAGTTTTTACCATGGGAAAGGGGAGACTAATCATCTCTCATTCCATAAACTTAGCCAACATTTCCCCTCCCCTCCCTTTTCTTGTTTGTTGAATTGCCTTTTGTAATTAAATCGCCCCCCCCTTTAGCTACTGATAAGTCTCCATTAAGTACTAGGTGACATCATCATCATTATAGATAATATTTACATAGTGCTTTAAGATTTGTGAAGTATTTTGTATATAAGATGTTTCAAAAGTCTTAGGACAAGGGGCGGCCAGGTGGCTCAGTGAGTAGGAGCATCGGCTCCAGTGTCGGGATGACCTGGATCAGATCCGGGCTCAGATACTCAGCACCACGCCCAGAAATAATAACTGGCCGTGTAACCTTGAGCAAGTTGCTTAACCCCAATTGCTTAAAAAAAAATTAAAAAAAAATTTGGGGCGGCCAGGTAGCACAGCAAGTAAGAGCACCGGCTTCAGTGTTGAGAAGACCTGGAGATCGAATCCCGGGCTCAGAAACTTAGCACCCACCCGGAAACACCTGGCCGTGTAACCTTGAGCAAGTTACTTAACCCCAATTGCTTAGGGGCGGCCAGGTGGCTCAGCGAGTAAGAGTACCGGCTCCAGTGTTGGGATGACCTGGAGATCGAATCCCGGGCTCAGACACTCAGCACCACACCTAGAAATAACTGGCCGTGTAACCTTGAGCAAGTTACCTAACCCTGATTGCTTAAAAAAAAAAGTCTTAGGACAAATTTAAATCTGTTAGACCTTTGATTTGCACTAAGACTTTTGGGACACCCTATACATTGTCTTATTTAAGCCTTATAACAACTCTATGAAGTAGGTGTTATTATTATTATCTCATTTTGAGATGAGAAACTGAAGTTCAGATTAAGTGATTTGTCCATGATTGATTTACACTGCTGGTAGCTGTAGGAGGTGAATTCTCTTAAGTGAAACCCAGCACTCTTTAAAAAAAAAAAAGCAACTACATTACACTACTTTTTAAATCTATTTTTTTTTAAAGCAATTGGGGTTAAGTAACTTGCTCAAGGTTACACGAACAGTTCTTTCTGCGTGTGGTGCTGAGTGTATGAGCCCGGATTCAATCCCAGGTCATCCTGACTCTGGGGCTGGTGATCTTACTCACTGAGCCACCTGGCTGCCCCTAAGCAATTGGGGTTAAGTAACTTGCTCAAGGTTACACATCCAGGTGTTTCTGGGTGGGTGCTAAGTGTCTGAGCCTGGATTCGATCCCAGGTCAGACCGAGTCTGGGGCCGGTGCTCTTACTTACAGCACTACCTGGCCGCCCCTCCAATTTTTATTTTTAAACTTAAAAAAAATTTAAACGTTATTTATGTAAATGAAAATCTGCATTCTTCCCCCCCCCCATTAGGAAAGAAAGAAAAACAGTATCCCTATAACAAACAAATTAGTCAGTAAACATTTATAAAGCACGTACCGTGTTTCCCCGATAATAAGACACTGTCTTATTAAATTTTTTGGACAGAAAAACGCTAGAGGGCTTATTTTCAGGGGAGGGCTTATTTTAATGAACATTGACAGCAATTTTAATAAATAGGTAAATGTGAACAAAAAAATGTACCTTTATTCAATAAGCAAATCACTGGGGAAGAACAGGATGACGCGCTCACTGCTGCAGCTCTGATTGGATGCAGCTTGGAGCGCGGTGTGCGTTTCACCCGGGGGAGAGGGGGGACGGTGCATACAGAGGGTACCGTAATGTAGCGTGTAGCGCAGGGGATCACCTTCACTACAGTAGCAATCTCAATAGGGCTTATTTTCGGGGGAGGGCTTATTTTAGAGGAATCTTACACAGTAAGGGGAAGGCTTATTTTCGGGATAGGTCTTATTATCGGGGAAACACGGTACTATGTGCCAGGCACTGAGCTATGTGCTAGACATGTATAGTTGAGAGAAACAAATTCTTGCATGGACTATTTAAAAAAAAATGCTTCACTTTGCTCTATGAATCTGTCATCTCTTTTTTTTTTTTTTTTAGGAGTTCAGTAGCATTCCATGCATGAGTCATCTAGAATTGCAGTTGGTCATTACGTGGATCAGTGTTCTTAAATCTTAAAGAGTTGATTGTTTTTATAGTATTGTCATTGCATAAATTATTGTCCTGGTTCTTTCCCTTCATTCAGCATCAGGTAATATGAATCTTCCAAGTTTTCTCTGAAACCCCTCCCTTTTCATTTTTTTTTGGAGGGGGGAAGGCAGGGCAATTGGGGATAAGTGACTTACCCAAGGTCTCATGGCTAGTAAGTGTTAAGTGTCTGAGGCCAGATTTGAACTCAGGTCCTCCTGACTCCAGGGTCAGTGCTCTATTTACTGCACCACCTAGCCACCCCTCTCTTAACCATTTCTTAAAGCACAATAGTATACCATTACATTCATATATCATTGTTTAGGTATTTATCCCCCAATTGATGGGTACCCCCTCAATTTCCAGTTCTTTACCATCACAAAAAGAGTGACTATAAATATTTTTATGCATATATATATATACATATATATATATATATATATATACTTCTCTTTTTTTGATCTCTGAGACCTAATATAAGTACTGCTATGTGAAAGGTTGTACACCCTAATAACTATGGGGGCATAGTTGTAAAATTCTTTTCCAGAATGGCTAAACTAGTTCACAGCTCCACCAGTAGTGCATTAATGTATCTATTTCCCCACATCTCCTCAAGCATTTGTCATTTTCCCTTTTTTTCAACATTACCAATCTGATTGGTATAAAGTGGTACTTTAGAATTGTGTCAATTTCTATTCTTCTAATTATTATTGATTTGAAGCACTTTTTTATATGGCTATTAATAATTTGAATTTTTTCTTTGAAAACTGCTTCCTAATAGTCTTTGTCCATTTAACAACTAGGGAATGGCTCTTAGTTTTATACTTTGGAATGAGTTACCTATATATCTTAGAAATGGGACCTTTAAACTTGCTGCAAATTTTTTCCTGGGTATCTCTTTCCCTTCTGATTTTAGCTGCATTAGTTTTGTTTGTACAAAACCTTTTTATTTTGTGATCAAAATGATCCATTTTGGATTATTATCCAAAGGATAATATCTGTCTCTTATTTGGTCATAAACTCTTCCTGTATTCATAAATATGACATTATGCTGCCTTATTAAGATTTTGAGCTGCTCACTTTTCTTTCTAGTCTTATGGGAACTCACCTAAGAAATTGTAATGAAAACTAATGGAAAAGTTAGATATAATTTACAAGAATTCATGTTATAGGCAAATTTGGAGTCCTTTTGGAATTAAAGTATACAAGTCATTTTAGTACTTGAGTAGGGAACTCTCAAAATCCCAGGGAACCTCCTTGCCTAATATTTTTCTCCTCTAGAAAGAGTCTTTGTGTTTATCAAACACTAGTCTATTGTATTCATTTCCTTCTGACTTGTTCTCATTTTTTCTAACTTTATTAAGTAATTCTTTGGTGTTTTAATTGTTATGACGTTGAATAAATAAATCTAGGTAGTAATATAAATTTTATTGTATTAGCTTGGCCTTTTCATGAGCAATTAATATTTCTCTAATTATTTGGGTCTATATGTAAAGTATATTTTATAATTCTAATCAGAATATCTTCTTTGGTATTCAGTTAGGTTTTGAAATATCTATTGGCTTTATATTTTTGTGGGGGTTTTTTAGTTTCATGTCCAGTTCAGTAATTTGTTCTTTCTTTTTTTTATTGATGAACATGTTTAAAGATACAAAATTTCCCCTAAGAACTACTTTGGCTGAATTGCTAAAATGTTGATATATTATCTTATTGTTATTTTCTTTAATGAAAGTATTACTTCTGTGATATGTTCTTTGACCCATGATTCTTCAGGAGTAGTTATTCAATCTCTAATTTTAATCTTTTCTTTAGTGGCCCTTTATTGCATAATTTTTATTGTTTTGTGGTTGGCAAAAACTTATTTAACACTTTTGCTTTCCTACATTATTGTAAAGGCACCATGGACAGTTGAGAAATATGTATACACTTTTTATTTCGTCTTCTCTTCATTTGTTTCTCTGTTTATTGGTATCTAATGCACATCCTGATAGCACCCTTTCTACAGTACTCCCCCTTACCCCCCATTTCCCCATTTAAAGAACTGAAGGAAAGGAATGCAAAACCTTGTTAACAGAAGTATTTTCAAGCTGAAAGAAATCACACATTAGCCATGTGAAAAAAAAAAATTTTTATGTCTTTATCTCCTTGTGCTCCTCATTTTTGTCAGAAAGGGGGTAACATGCTTCATAGGTTCTCTAGAGCATGGTTGGTCATTTCTTTGATCTTCTTAAGTCTTTCATAGTTGTTTTCATTATAATGTTGCTGATCTTGTATCCTGTTGCGCCTTAGGATCTGTTTACCTTACTCTGCAACAATTCCTGTCATCCAGGATTATCTGAAGTTATCTCTTTCTTCATTTTCATATGGCCTGATAGTATTCCCTTACGTTTATATACCACAGTTTGGTTAGCCACTCCCCAGATGCCTAAGAAGCAATCAAAGGTATTTCCTTAGATTGGGATAATTTTTTTCTTTACTTTTTCTCTCCTTTCTTTACCTTTCCTTTCCTTTTTTCTTTTCTTCTTTTCTTTTTCTTTTCTTTCCCCTTTTAATTTTCCTTCAGGAGCAGGAAGTTAGTTTTGCTCTCAGCTCTTCCCTCCTCAGCATTATCTTCCCTCTTCTCCCTTTTTGTTTCCTCATTGAGTTTAATGCACTTCTACAACAGTATGTTAGTGTGTATGTCCACTTCTTTGCTTTTTTCAGATAAGAGTGAGATTTATCTACTCTCCCACCACTTCCTCTATATTTTATATTCTCACCCACACTAATTATGAAAAATAGTGAATGCCCCCTTCTCTTTTTCCCTTCTACAGTAGGATATTCCTCTATACTGCCTCCCCCCACCCCATCCTGTTCTATCATCACTTCCTTCTAGTTCTAAAAAATCTAGTCAGTTTTCATTTGATTTTTGAAAATAGAGTCTACAGGATTTTTTTAAAATTTGTTTTTAAAACTTTGTTTTCCAAAATCTTTCTCTTCTTCCCTCCTTACCCACCCCCACTGGGAAAATAAGCAATGCAATATAAGTTGTACATGTATAGTTATGCAAAATGTTTCCATAGTAGTTACATTGTGAAAGACTAACTATATTTCCCTTCATCCTATCCTGCCCCCCACTTATTCTATTTTCTCCTTTGACCCTGTCCCTTTTCAAAAGTGTTTGCTTCTAACTACCCTCTCCCCCAATCTGCCCTCCCTTCTGTCATCTTCCCTCTTGTCCCCTTCCCCTGTATTAGCCTGTAGGGTAAGATAGCCAATTGAGTGTTATTCCTTTGTTAAGCCAAATTCAATGAGAGTAAGGTCAACTAATTCCCTTTCACGTTCCTGCTCTTTCCCTCGATTGTAACAGTTTTCTCTTGCCTCTTTTATATGAGATAATTTACCCTATTCTATCTCTCCCTTTTTCTTTCTCCCATTATCTTCTTCTCTCACCTCTTAATTTTATTTTTTTAGATATCATCTCTTCCTATTCAACTGATCATGTGCCCTCTGTCTTTGTATACATGTACACACATATGCACACACATATGTATTTATACACATATATCCTCCTATACACATGTATGTATACATATATATATATATTCCCTTCAGCTATCCTCATACTGAGAAAAGGCTCATGAGTTACAATTATCATTTTTCCATGTAAATAGTTCAACTTAATAAGTTCCTTATGATTTTTTTTCCTTGTTTACCTTCTTATGCTTCTCTTGCCTCTTGAATTTGAAAGTCATATTTTCTGTTCAGCTCTGGTTTCTTCATCAAGAATATTTTCTCTATTTCTTTGAATGACCAACTTTTCCCCTGAAGCATTATATTCAGTTTTGCAGGGTAGGTAATTCTTGGTTTTAATCCTAGCTCCTTTGACCTCTGGAATATCATATTCCAAGCCCTTCAATCCCTTAATGTAGAAGCTGCTAGATCTTGTGTTATCCTGATTGTGTTTCCACAATATTCAAATTATTTATTCTTGGCTGCTTGTTATATTCTCTCCTTGATCTGGGAACTCTGGAACCTGGCTATAATATTCCTAGGAGTTTTCTTTTTGGGATCTTTTTCAAGAGCTGAATGGTGAATTCTTTCAATTTCTATTTTGCCCTCTGGTTCTAGAATATCAGGGCAGTTTTCTTTGAGAATTTCTTGGAGGATGATTTCTAGGTTCTTTTTTTGATCATGGCTTTCAGGTAGTCCAATCATTTTAAAATTATCTCTCCTGTATCTATTTTCCAGGTCAGTGGTTTTTCTAATGAGATATTTCACATTGCCTTCTATTTTTTCATTTGTTTGGATCTGTTTTATAGTATCTTGATTTCTCATAAAGTCATTAGCTTCCATTTGCTCCAATAAAATTTTGAAGGAATTATTCTCTTCAGTGAGTTTTTGAAATTCCTTTTCCATCTGGCCAATTTAGCTTTTTAAGGCATTCTTCTCCTCATTGGCTTTTTGAGTTAGTCTGTTTTTTAAGTTATAATTTTTATCAATATTTTTTTGGGTCTTATTTAGCAGATTGTTGACTCATTTTTCATGATTCTCTTGCATCATTATCAGTTTTTCCTCCACTTCTCTTACTTGATTTTCAAAATCCTTCTTGAGCTCCAACATGGCCTGTAACGAATTCATATTTTTCTTGGAAGCTTTTGATGCAGGAGTTTTGACTTTATTGTCTTCTTTTGGTTCCATGTTTTAATCCATTTTGTCCCCAAAAAAAGATTCTATGGTCTGATTGTTCTTCCTCTGCTTGCTTATTTTGCCAGCCAATTACTTGACTTTTGAACTCTTTGCCACAGTAGAACTCTACTTCCTGAGTGGAGAAAACTGTGTCCCAAATTGCTGGGGTTTTCACAGTTGTCAGAGGTCTGAGGAGGGTACCCTCTCTACAGCCACCATAAGCTCTGGCACACTGGTCACGCACCCTAGGACCAGCACCCAAGACTGTGACCCAGATCCAAGCAGGTCAAAGGAAGAGCAATTACCCTCTGAATGGTTGCTTGATCCCCCAACGATTTGCAGGCCAGGAGCTCCAGAAGCAGCCACGCAGCAGCAGCCACCGTGCTGCAGCGCACCTCTTGCCCTGGTGCAAGGGGCTGGACGGTGCTCTTTTGTCACCCAATTCCAACAGAATTCCCCACTGACCTTTTACTTTCTCTTTGACATTTATGGGTTGGGAAGTCTGGAAACCTCCACAGCTGTTGGTGATTCACTCTCCTGAAGTCTGCTCTGGCCAATATGTGCATTTGGTCAGGGCTGCCCTGGGTCTAGGCCCTGGCAGCTCATGTGGGACTACACTCGGCTCCCAGGTTGGTGCAATAGACCCTTCCTGTCAGCCTGCCAGGCTGCCTTCAGTAAGAGATTTGTTTCTCACAGTCACTTTGTGGATTCTATAGCTCTAAAATTTGTTTTGAGTCATATTTTATTGGTATTGGAGGTGATTGGAGCCGGAGCTCAGCCAAATTCCTGCTTTTACTCCACCATCTTGGCTCTGCCCCTATACAGGATTTTTAAAACTTTTTTCAAGAAGTCCAATAATTCTTAAATTATATCTTCCTAAACTGTTTTTGAGGTCAGTTTATTTTTTATATCATATATCTTACATTTTCTTTCTTTTTTCTTTTTTGTCTTTTGATTCTCTTCTAGTATTTTTTCCTTTCTTTTGGAGTCATTGGTTTTTGTTTGATTTACACTAGTTTTCAGGGATTCTATTGTGGGAGGGTACAATTCAATATAGTAAATATTAAGTGTCTACTGTTTAGTTAGGCACTGTGCCAAGCACTTGTTATACACATAAGAAAAACATAGCTCCTGCCCTTAAGGAGCTTATGATCTAATGAAGAAAGATAACACACAAAAGGAATCTGGAAAAGGGCAAGAAGGAGAAGTTGTTACACAGCATGAGGGTGATGCTGGTGTAGTTAAGTCTAAAGAGTGTAGTTCATGGGGAATGAAGAGTTGATTGGCCTTCTGAGATCAGTTTAAGTGTAGGCTCTGGGAGTTTTTTGCTCTGCCTTCTAGCCTATCAGTTGAAGGGGTAGAGGCAGCTGAGTGTACTGATGAGGTGTGAGTACCAAAGCTGATAAATCTCCATGATGATCTTTTCCAGGGATAGAGGGGGGTGAGGGATGGAGAGAACATGATGATGGTGGAGTCAGAGCAAAAGAGTGCAGCTAGTGGGAAAATGAGGTCAAGCTTACTACTTTCTCTTTTAAACTACTTATTTTTCTTCCAGTTCTTTCCTTCTCTTCATCTCACACTATTCTGAGATTCCTATCCTCTTTCACCCTTGTCATAGATGAAGGGGTAGTATCCCTTTCCCCTTCCCAAGGCAAACCCCTGTCTCTACATGTGTAAGTGATCACTGTTGCATCCCATACCCTCTCTGTCATTTCTAATCTCTCATTAATCTTCAGTCTCTCCCTGTCTATTGGCTGCTTCCCTAATGTCTGTAATTATACCCATGCCTCCCCTCTCCTCAAAAAACTCTCACTTGATCCATCTATCCTCATGAGCTACTATTATATGTCTCTCTTCCCTTTTGTTGCTAAACTCCTTGAGAAGGCCACCTACATTAGGTACTTCTTCTTCATCTTCAGCTTGTTACTTTCTCTTTTCCCTTCATATCCAGTCTGTTGGCAAGTACTGTTGATTATACCTTCACAACATTTCTTATATATACTTCCTTCTTTCTTCTGGTTCTGCCCACGACCCTGGTGCAGACCCTCATAATCTCACATCTGGACTATTACAGTGGCCCTTTTGGTTGGTCTCCCTGCCTCAACTCTCTCCCTATTTCAGTTCATCCTTTTAGCTGTTAAATTAATATTCCTAAAGTGCAGGTATGATTGCATCATTCCCTATTCAGTAAACTCCATGGTTCCCTTTTACTCTAGGATCAAGTATTAAATCTTACATGTTTGATGCCCTTCATACCCCTTTCTACCTTTCTAGTCTTCTACTATTCTTACCTCTACATGGTCTATGATCTGGTGACACTAGCTGCTGCTTTTTTTCCTTGCACAAGACACTCCATCTCCCAACTCCACATTTTCACTGACTGACCCTAATGCCTAGTATTTTCTTACACCTTTTGGTTTCTTTCAGTCTCACTTTCAGCAAGAAACCTTTCTCAGTCTCCCTTAATGCTAGTATCTTCCCTTTTAGATCATCTCCAATTTATTCTGTATATATCTTGTTTGTACATAGTTGTTTTCATGTTATTTCTCCCATTGGAAGTTATCTCAGGTGTTTAAGCCTTAGTCTCCTGCTCTTGTTAAAACTATATGACAGTTTTATTGCCTTCTTGGGAAACTTAGGATATACATGGTATATCTTCAGCTGTGAAATGGATCCTACTCTCATGGTTCCCGTTCACATTAATAGAAGATGTTTTTCATTGTACACATGTGTAGAGTAACAAAAATGAAATCAAGTTCTGAGAGAGTAAGAAACTTTAGTCCTCTCTTCCAAGTTGGCCTTTTATATTACTGTGTTGACGCTTCTTCTTATAAAGTTACTAAACTGACTGTAGGAGGGTCACAGTTGAAAATTAGATGGAAAGTATGGTTGGAAAGATAAATCATAAAATCTGAGTTGGATGGGAGCTCAGAGGTAATTCAATCTAGTAAGTACCTAAAAAGGAATCTCATCTATCACATTCTAGACAAGTGGTTAAATAATCTTTGTTGCTTGAATATCTCTAGTGCTGCAGAACACACTGTCTTTTTGCATTCTATTCCACTTTTGGATAGCTACAATTGTTATTTGTTCCTTTCCAACTTCCCTCCGTTGCTCCTAGTTCTCTTTTAGGCCACATTGATCAAGTCTCTTCAACATGAAAATCCATACACTTGAAGATAGCTGTGTCATATCCCCCTAAATTTTATCTTATGTCCAAGCTGAATACCCCAAGTTCTTTATTCTTTTCATTTCCTCTTGTGCTGACTTGTAGCTCATAGAACTGTCTGTGCTCATAGAGGTGACATATCACTGAGCCATTGTCCTCTGTAAATATTCTAATTTGCAAAAAGTGTTCTCTTATGTTGCTTTTAGTTTTAATACCATCATGGTAACAAAACCCTGATTTTCCTGATTTTAGTTTCACTAGGTTATGTAATTTGAGTTTAAATTTTGAACAGAAAAAAAGAAAATGACACTTTAAATTTTATTGTTCCTTTTTACCTGCTTCTCTACTTAATTTTGTCCAAATAATCCGGAAGGGGTAGCTAGTGAGACACATTTATTCCTTTTTTCCCAAAAATTAAAAAAGTCATAAATTTAGTTTCTATCAACAAAGATAACTAAACATATAAATAATAAGATTTTTATAACACTATTAGTATTTAATGGGAAAACAAAATTAGCAGTAAACACAAAATAATTTGCTGTGTCCCATTATAAGTCTGAAATTCTACTATCTTTGTGTTTTCTTCATCTATTGGTTTCATTCACTGTGTATGTAGTTCTGGTTCTTCAGGTCTTTCTATCACTTCATTTTCTTTGTATGTACACCCATTAGATATCAGGTAAACATAAGGAACTTTAAAGAAACAGAGCTGCCATATCAGCAGTGGGTCATAATATCTGTAGGGCTTACATAATAGTGTGTCACAGTCTTATGTGATAGAAAAGTTAATGTATCCTACAAAATTTAATATTAGTCTGTGATAGATAGAAAAATAAGACAATAAATGACAATTATAATCTATACTACATATTTACTCTTATAATTCTAAATCACCCTTGTAGATATTGAATGTGTTTTCTATTACATTGTGATATATCCTTAACTTCTTTGTGGCACTTGGATAATAATTCTAAATATATTTTTTTCTCTGCAGTTGGGGTTGAGATAGCAGTGTTTATGGTTTTCATTTTTCTAGCTCACTTTTAACTTCCTAATGCTTCAACTTATAATTGTCTTATTTACAAAGTATATAGTCATATTTCAGCCAAATAAAACTTAAAATTTTCTTAGCTTTTTTTTCTATTTCCCAGAATGTTCTTACTTTGTTATTGATATTTTTTCTGATAAACTGCAACAGATCCTTAACATTCATGAAAGAAATAGTTTAGTAGGAGCTTGAATACAGAAATTCCATAAATATTATACTAGTACTAATGATAAAAAGGGAGGAAAGATAAGGTGGAATGGAATATGTATATATTTCCTATTCCTTTTCCTCTTCTTCTCTCTTCTTCCTCATTAAAAAAAGGACAACGGTTGTTTATGTATTTAAGATTCTTAACTGAGTGGTTTACTGACTTCCAGGCTATTTCTCATATTTTAAATCACATGTCAGTAATATTTGGCAGCATCTCCAGTGTATATAAATATCTTCAGGAGGCCATATATTTCACCTACCTGTTATTTACTGATGATAATGGATAGATCCCTTGAGGTTTTATGTGAATCTACAATGTCCAAGTTCCAGGAATGAGTTGTAGTTAGTTCACCATAATAACTGTGGCTGTTCTCCTCCAGGTAAAAATAATTGAGGTGAGAATAACAAAGGAGAAGAGTACAGACATAATTCTCCCTGTCAGCTGTGGTTAAATGTGTAAACACTGAAAGTACTAGTTAGAAATAGATCTATTGTCAAGTTAAAGGAAGATATTAAAGTACCTTGTTCCAAAGAATATTGAAGTTAATTTTCCTACACACCTATAAAGAATATAAATGTTCTGATGATTGTGTTTTCCCAGCAATTGACTGATATGCATATATTGAATTTTAATTTCCTTTTTACTTCTCCTTGGTTTTAGCCTATGGAAAAGTATTCCTGGTTCGTAAAATAAGTGGTCATGATTCTGGAAAGCTATATGCTATGAAAGTTCTGAAGAAGGCCACCATTGTTCAGAAAGCCAAGACAGCAGAGCACACAAAGACAGAGCGGCAGGTGCTGGAACATATCAGGCTCTCTCCCTTTCTGGTTACGCTGCATTATGCTTTCCAGACAGAGACCAAGCTGCATCTCATTCTAGGTGAGTATTAGTATTATCAACCTTCCTATGAAAACAACACTTTTTACTTCTCAGAGAACACTTTAAGTTTTTGGAGTCATTGTGTAAAGTGACTTTACAATTTTGAATTAGAAGAAATATGTTGACCCTTTATCATTCCTGTCTTCTTGGTAGGTCTGTCTTTAACACTATAACTCTCTAGGACTTTGTGTATATGATGTTCTAACCTGAAAAAATCCATAACAAAATTCTGTAATGATTTATTGGTCTTAAGAAGTAGTAGGATATGTCGGAGACATTTTAAAAAGGTAACATATAGGTAGCAGAGAGGAAAAAATTGGGGGAAAGAGTAAGATTATTCATTAAAAAACAACATAGTATAGTGGATAGAGAGTTGGCCTCAAAACCAGGAATATTTCTGACACGTACTATGACTTGTACAGATCATTTAACCTTTCATTGTTTCAGACAACTCTGCAAGGTTATAAATTGCAGGGGATATGCTGATCTGAATTGGTAAAAGGAATTTCTTACTTGGAAATTCCTTATACTAATGAAATCACAGGTCCAATCATATCCTACCCTTCTCTGTTCCTTGATTTCCTTCTCTAGGTCACAGTTTGTCACTCCTAGTCAAAAAGTGATTATTTAGATGGTTTGCTAACTATCCAATATTTTATCTGAAGGATATATTATAGATCACCACTGAACTTGGAGGCAGAAGATAAGTTTAAGCCCCACTTCTGTCACTTATTTATTAATTCTGGGTGATCTTGGGCAAGCTGAACCTTGGTTTTTTTATTTTATGGAGTAGGGCAAATATTATTTATCCTTAAGTACCTCATAAGTTTTTATAATACCAAATGAGATATATATTTTATAAACTGTAAAACCTTAAGCAAATGTTAGCTATCATTATTGTAGTAATTATTATGAATTATTAAAGGTATATCTTTGTCTGTGGCTATGGTCAGATCTGCCTTAGAATTTAGAATAGCAAAGCAGGCTTTAAGCTTTTATTCCTGCAATGCATATAAATACATATATAACATATATTTATATATCCTACCTAACCTAACTGGAGAATGTAGCAGAAAACAAAAATGTGTATTTCTTTTTCAATAGGTTTATAGATTTTGCTTCTAAAATGCAGTCTTGGATTCCCATCATCGGTGATTGTCACTAGAGCAAGAAAATGAAAACAATTTGTCATCTAAGTTAAATTTTTTTTTTAAGCAATTGGGGTTAAGTAACTTGCTCAAGGTTACATGGCCAGGTGTTTCTGGGTGGGTGCTAAGTGTCTGAGCCCAGGATTTGATCCCCAGGTCATCCCGACACTGGGGCTGGTGCTATTACTCACTGTGCTACCTGGCCGCCCCTAAAAATTTTTTTAAAAGATTTTAGCTAAGGACATCAAACCATTGTTCCTTGAATTATCATTTCTTATTACAGCTGATTATGTCAGCTGGGAAAGAACTTTCATCATTTGCTTTTAGCATGAGACATGTGAAAGTATGGATGTAACCTACAGCTATTATTAAGGGGGAGAAATCGTAGCATCTAGTAGCAGTCAAGTGAATATAAACTTTGACCTCTAATCCTAGAGAATACTTAGCCTCCTCTTAATTGAAAAGCTTTATACCGTTGGTTTCCCACCTCTCCCTGTTAATCCCTTTCTTTTTTCCTCCTAGCTTCTGCCTTCCTTTTACCTCATAGACACATAAACAATCACTCTTTTTCCAAGATAAATGGATTCTTAGTACATTATGGTTAATAACAATACTAACTGTTACTTTTTCTAAGAAATCAAAGACTTTTATTTCACATTGATCATGAAATTTTAAAACTAGTAGAAATCATCTAGTATAAACCTCGCATTTTACAGGTAAGAAAGGTTAGGCCTTGAAAAGTAAAGTGATCTAGTTCATATCAGAGTGAGGACTAAAATTTAATTTTTATCATTCTTAGGCTATGAATTTTTCTAATGTGATTTAGTTTGACTGGTAAAAATCACTTTTTTTCCTTAGACTTAGTTTCCCCATATATAAGCACAAGTAGAAAGAATCATTATAAGACATTATTAAGTTCTCCCAAAGATATATATCAAAAACAAATTGTATGCATGATACAAACCCATAGGGGACTTTGTTCACTAATCCTCTAAATAGCAATAGCTGCGAGGCATAAAACAGGAAGATGGATTTGCCAATAATAATCATCAATGGCAGGGATAATATCCTACCCCAAAGTTCAAATGGGATTCCTTTACATATGATGTATCTAGATGCTCCTGTTTGCAGATAGCATTCTTTTTCTTGCACTGAACCCTGGCATACTATAGGGCCCTCCCAGGAAGATGCATGGTCATTTAGAAGAGGTCAGCCTGGCAAATCTGTACGGGAAAAACCAAATGGATAAAGAATGAATATTGTAAAGGTTCTTATATTCAACTGAATGATAAACCTATTAATCTAATACATTAGTACATATATCTTTGACAGAGTAATGTACTAATACCAGAATTGAATAGTACCAGGAGAGTTATATCAAATTGCAGTTTTCATGGTCCTAGGCTAGTCCATACTACAAAACTCATTTTTAAACAACATGTCACATGATACAATTTCTGAAGACTCAGAAGTAAAGATGACCTAAAGGGCAATGAAAGGACACACAGGGGATGTGGGTTGGCTGCATCATTTTGCTGGCAGGCAATGATTCTCACTCAAGAAGTAGCATTAAGAAACAATATCGGGACATTGAAGCCAAGATGGCAGAGTAGAAACAGAACTGTGGTTTGACTCCTAACTGGAACTCTTAACTGCTCCAGTACTTGTAAAACATGACTCTACACAAACTTTAGAGGTACAGAACCCACAAAGTGACGGAGAGAAACTAACCTCCTGCTGAGGACAGCCCAGCAGGCCAGCAGGAAGGGGCCATAGCAGCACTCTGGGAGCTGAGCCCAGCCCCCTGTGAGCCCGAGGTTTTAGCCTAAGGGCAGCTTTGACTAGCCACAGCTAGAGGGATGTCAGGAGAGTGAATCACCAGGAACTGTGGCAGTTTCCAGAATTATCAACCCATAAATGCCAAAGACAAAGTGAGAGGTCAATGGACTTTGGGAACAGGTAGTCTGGGAGTGCGGTCTGGCCTCTGCTCCTGGAGGAAGAAGTGGCTGAGGTGTGGTGGCTGCAGCTGCATGGCTGCTTCAGAGCTCCTGATCTGCAGATTGTAGGGGAACCGAGTGACCAGTCTGAGGGGTAATCGTTCTTGCTTTAACCTGCTTGGATCTGGATTGCTGTCCAGGGTGGAGGGCCTGGGGTGCGTGACCAGTGAGCCAGAGCATGTGGAGGCTTCAGAGACGGCACCCAACTAATAGCTCCAGCAACTGAGAAAACCCCAGCAATTTGGAACAAAGCTTTCCCTCTCTAGAAGCAGAGTTCTACTGTGGCAAAAGCTCAAAAGTCAAGTAATTGAGTGAGAACATGAGCAAGCAAAGGAAGCACAGCAATCCGACTATAGATTAATATTTTGGGGACAAAAAGGATCAAAGCATGGAACAGGAGGAAGACAATGAAGTCAGAACTCCTGCACCAAAAGCTTCTGAGAAAAATATGGTTACAGGCCATAGAGGAGCTTAAGAAAGATTTTGAAAACCAAATAAGAGAAGTGGAAGAAAAATTGGAAAGAGAAATGAGAATGATGCAAGAAAATCATGAAAAGAGAGTCAACAACCTGACTGAAGAAAATAACACCTTAAAAAAAAGACTAACTCAAATGGCAAAAGAGGCTCAAAAAGCCAATGAGGAGAAGAATGCCCTAAAGAGTCAAATTTGCCTGATGGAAAAAGAATCTCAAAAGCTCACTGAAGAGAATCATTCCTTCAGAATTAGATTGAAGTAAATGGAAGCTAGTGACTTTATGAGAAATCAAGATACTATTAAACAGATCCAAACAGATGAAAAAAGAGAAGGCAATGTGAAATATCTCATTGGAAAAGCCATTGACCAGGAAAATAGATCTAAGAGAGATAATTTAAAATTGATTGGACTACCTGAAAGCCACGATCAAAAAAAGAACCTTGAAATCATCCTCTAAGAAATTCTCAAGGAAAATTGCCCTGATGTTTTAGAGCCAGAGGGCAAAATAGTGGTTGTAAGAATCCACCGATCACCTCCTAAAAAAAGATCCCCAAAAGAAAACTCCTAGGAATATTATAGCCAGGTTCCAGAGTTCCCAGATCAAGGAGAGAATATTACAAGCAGCCAGGAAGAAACAATTTCAATATTGTGGAAACACAATCAGGATAACTCAGGACTTGGCAGGTTCTACATTGAGGGATCAAAGGGCTTGGAATATGATATTCCAGAAGTCAAAGGAGCTGGGATTAAAACCAAGAATCACCTTCCCAGCAAAACTGAGTATCATGTTTCAGGGGAAAATATGGTCATTTGGTGGAATAGAGGACTTTCAAGCATTCATGATGAAAAAAAAAGAGTTGAATAGAAAATTTGCCATTCATATACAAGAAGCAAGAGAAGCATGAGAAAATAAACAGGGAAAAGAAATCATAAGGAACTTATCAAAGTAATAATTGTAACTTATGAAATTTTTCTTAGTATGAGAATAGTTGAAGGGAATAGAAATGTGTGTGTGTATATATATATATATGTATGTGTATATATATATACACATATATATAGGAGGGTATATGGCCTTATGAATATATGTATGTGAGTGTGTGTATATATGTGTACAGGTATACATGGCATAGGACCAATTGAATAGGAAGGGATGACATTTAAAAGGTGAAATTGAGAGGTGAGAGGAATATAATGAGAGGAGATGGGGAGAGACAGAATGGGGTAAATTATCTCATATAGAAGAGGCAAGGGAAAACTATTTCAATGGAGGGGAAGAACAGGAAGGCAAAAGAGAATAAGTCAACCTTACTCATTGAATTTGGCTTAGGGAGGGAATGACATACACACTAAATAGGATATCTCACCCTACAGGAGAGTAGGGGGGAAGGGGATGAGATGGGTGATGATGGAGGGGAGGGCAGGTTCGGGGGGAGGGAAGTTGGAAGCACACACTTTTGAAAAGGGACAGAGTCAGAACCCACAAAATGACACAGAGAAGCTGACTTCTCACCGAGGACAGCCCGTCAGGCCGTCAGAAAGAGCCCAGCACAGCACACTGGGAGCTGACCCTGGCCCCGTGCGAGGCAGAGGTTTTAGCCTCATGGCTACCTGACCAGCTGCCAGCTAGAGGGACTTCAGATCACCAGCAGCTGTGGTGCTTTCCAGAATCAACCCGTAGATGCCAAGGACAAAGTGAGAGGTCAGTGGAGTGTGGACTTTGAGACCTGGCAAT
This sequence comes from Petaurus breviceps papuanus, assembly GCF_028583685.1. Taxonomy (NCBI): domain Eukaryota; kingdom Metazoa; phylum Chordata; class Mammalia; order Diprotodontia; family Petauridae; genus Petaurus; species Petaurus breviceps. The sequence continues at coordinate 2,586,162 of NW_027185776.1, read as the reverse complement.
TCAGAGTGTGATCCGGACTTTGCCCTAGCGTGAGAAGTGGCTGAGGTGCTGCGGCTGTAGAGCTGCCTCCACATTGTAGGTTCAGAGCTACTGGTCTGCAGATTGTAGGGGGACCAAGTGATCAGTCAGAGAGGTAATCGCTCTTGCTTTAAGCTGCTTGGATCTGCATTGCTGTCTAGGTTGGAGGTCCTGGAGTGCGTGAGCAGTCTACCAGAGTGTGTGGAGGCTTCAGAGAGGGCACCCAACTAATAGCTCCAGCAGCTGCTAAAACCCCAACCTTTGTGTTAAAGCTTCCATTTCTGGTGGCAGAGTTCTGCTGTGGCAAAAGCCTCAGGGGTCAGGTAATTGAGTAGTTGCATGGGCAAGCAAAGCAAACAGAGCAATCCAACTTTGTACTCCTATTTTGGGGACAAAAAGGATCAAAGCATGGAACAAGAGAAAGACAGTGTAGGCAGACCTCCTGCACCAAAAGCTTCCAAGAAAAATATGAACTGGTTATAGGCCATAGAGGAGCTTAAAAAGGATTTTGAAAATCAAATTAGAGAAGTGGAGGAAAAATTGGGAAGAGAGATGAGAATGATGCAGGAAAATTATGAAATGAGAGTCAACAACCTGACTGAAGAAAGTAACACCTTAAAAGTAGACTAACTAGGGGCAGCTAGGTGGCACAGTGAATAAATCGCCGGCCCCAGAGTCAGGAGGACCCAAGTTGGGTTCTGACCTCAGACACTTAACACTCACACAAAAAAACTAGCCATGTAACCTTGGGCAAGTTACTTAACCCCAATTACCCTCCAGAAAGGCAAAAAAAAATAGACTAACTCAGATGGCAAAAGAGGCTCAAAAAGGCAATGAGGAGAAGAATGCCTTAAAAAGCTGAATTTGCCAGATGGAAAAAGAATCTCAAAAGCTCACTGAAGGGAATTATTCCTTCAGAATTAGATTGGAGCAAATGGAAACTGGTGATTTTATGAGAAATCAAGATACTATTAAAGTCATCCAAAGAAATGAATAAATAGAAGGCAATCTAAAATATCTCATTGGAAAAACCACTGACCTGGAAAATAGATACAGGAGAGATCATTTAAAAATGATTGGCCTGCCTGAAAGCCATGATCAAAAAAAGAATCTAGAAATAATCCTTCAAGAAATTCTCAAGGAAAATTGCCCTGATATTTTAGAGCGAGGGGGCAAAATAGAGGTTGCAAGAATCCACTGATCACCTCCTAAAAAAGATCCCCAAAAGAAAACTACTAGGAATATTATAACCAGGTTCCAGAGTTCCCAGATCAAGGAGAAAATATTACAAGCAGCCAGGAAGAAACAATTTCAGTATTGTGGAAACACAATCAGGATAACTCAGGACTTGGCAGCTTCTGCATTGAGGGATTAAAGGGCTTGGAATATGATATTCCAGAAGTCAAAGGAGCTGGGATTAGAACCAAGAATCAATCACCTACCCAATAAAACAGAGTATCATGTTCCATGGGAAAATATGGTCATTCAGTGGAATAGAGGACTTTAAAGCATTCTTGATGAAAAAACTAGAGTTGAATAGAAAATTTGCCATTCAGATACAAGAAGCAAGAGATGCTTTAAAAGGTAAACAGGGAAAAGAAATCAAAAGGAACTTATCAAAGTTGAACTACTTATATTCCTACATGGAAAAACTATAAGTGTAACTTATAAAACTTTTCTCAGTTTGCGAATAGTTGAAGGGAACAGAAATATATATATATATATATATATATATATATATATATATATGTCTGTGTGTGTATATATATATATGTATATGTGTGTATATATACTTTCATATATATGTCTATATGGGAGGGTGTATCGTTGTATGAATACATATGTGAGTCTGTGTATATATGTATACAGTATACATAGACTGAGGACACAGGATCAATTGAATAGGAAGGGATGATACTTAAAAGGTGAAATTAAGAGGTGAGAGAGGAATATAATGAGAGGACATGGGGAGAGACAGAATTGGATAAATTATCTCATATAGAAGAGGCAAGGGAATATTGTTTCAGTGGAGGGGAAGAACAGGAAGGCAAAAGGGAATGTGGCTACCTTATTCTCATTGAATTTGGCTCAGTGAGGGAATGACATACACACTAAATAGGGTATCTCACCCTACAGGAGAGTATAGGGGAAGGGGAGGGGGGGTAATGGAAGGGAGGGCAGGCTGGGGGGCAGGGAAGTTGGAAGCACCCACTTTTGAAAAGGGACAGTATTAAAGTAGAGAATAGAACAAGTTGGGGTTGGGATAGTAGGATGGAGGGAAATAGTCAGTCTTTCACAATATATCCACTATGGAAACGTTTTGCATAGCTACGCATGTAAACCTATATTGAATTGCTTATCTTCCCAGTGAAGGTGCGTGACAAGGGAGGAAGGGAAAGAATTTGTAATCCAAAATTTTAAAATCAAATGTTTAAATATATATACATATTATTATTATTATTTTACATGTAACTGGAAATGAGATAAACAGGCACTTGGGCATAGAGATCCATTGTGCCCTACTGGAAAGTCGAAGGGGGAATGGGGGAAAATATGGGAGAGAGCACATTGAGGGAGGGGATATTCAGTGGGAAACGCTGTTTTGGGGTAGTGCGTAGGGAAAATTGGGGAGAAAATTTGTAACTCAAAATCTTGTGGAAATGAATGATGTAAACTTAAAAAGAAAAAAAAATAAATAGCATCTATCTCCTCAGATTGTGGTGAGGATCAAAAAAAGAAAAAGAAAAGAGATAAGGTCAGAGGTGAAAATAGAATAATTTGGGGGTGGGATAGAATTGACAGAAATATAATTAGTCTTTCACAATATAAATACTATGGAAATGTTTTGTGTACAACCTATATTGAATAGAAATCTTTCCAGTGGAGGTGGGTGAGGAGGGAAGAAGGGAAAAAATCTGGAACTCAAAGTTTTAAAAACAAATGTTTTTTTTTTAAATTAATTTTTACAGGGAACTGGGAAATAAGATATACAGGCACTGGGGTATAGAAATCCATCTTGCTCTACTAGAAAGTAAAGAGGGGGTGGTGGGGGATGAGATAAGAAAGAACAGATTGGGGGAAGAAGTATTCAGTAGAATCGCTATTCTGGCTTAAGGTAAGGGTAGGCTAGGGTAGGATGGGGAGAAAAATTTGTAACTCAAAATCTTGTGGAAATGAATGTTGAAAATTAAAAAGAAATAAATAAATTTAAAAAAAAAGAAAAGGGACAGGGTCAAAGTAGAGAATAGAACAAGTGGGGGGTGGGATAGGATGGAGAGAAATGTAGTCAGTCTTTCACAATATATCCACTATGGAAATGTTTTGCATAGCTACACATGTACAACTTATATTGAATTGCTTATCTTCCCAATGAGGGTGTGTGATGAGGGAGGAAGGGAAAGAATCTGGAATTCAAAGGTTTAAAATCAAATATTTAAAAATATATATATTATTATTATTTTACATGGAACTGGGAAATAAGATATACAGGCACTGGGGCATAGAGATCCATCTTGCCCTAACTTGAAAGTTGGAGAGGGGGATGAGGGACCATATAGGAGAGAGCAGATTGGGGGAGGGGTTATTCAGTGGGATCGCTGTTTTGAGTTAATGGATAGTAGAAAGATGGGGAGAAAGTTTGTAACTCACAATCTTGTGGAATTGAATGATGTAAACAAAAACTTAAAATTTAATTAAAAAAAGAAACAATATCAGCAATACACATGCCCATTGATTAGGGAATGACTGAATACATTGTCTTAATTTGAATATAAAGGAATACCATTGTGCAAGAAATAAGGAAGTAGGCGATTTCAGAGATATGGACTTTTACAACCTGATACATAGTGAAGTGAGCAGAAGCAGAAGAACAATTTATACTATAACATCAGTATTACAAAGACAAAAAGTTATGAAGACCTGCATAAAGTTATAAAAAATGAAATAAGCAGGAATAGAGAATAATTTATACAATATAAACAATAAAATTGTCAAAACAACTTTGAAATCTACTCTAAGAACTCTAATAAAAGTCACTGACAATCTATTATTCCAGAGAATCAATGATGAAGCATACTCTCTATCTCCTGGAAGAGAAGGGACAGATTCAGAGTACAGATTGATACATACACATGCATACACAATGTATATATGTATACCTATCTATATACATACATATACACATACATATATATGGAAAAAAACGCACTATACACACTGTAAATTCCCACTAAATTCAGTTGCCTTTTGCTTTTGCTTTTTTTTTTTTAACTAATTTAGTAGTTGGGTGGTTCAATGAGTAGAATACCAGGCCTGAGTCAAGAACTTTTACAGATGAGGAAAATTAGGCAGATGTGATTTCAGTGTCTTGCCTAGGGTCACACAGCAAACTAATTTGAGGCAGATTCTGAACTCAAGTCTTCCTGAGTGCAGGCCTAGTATCCTAATCATTGATTTTATAAAACTAATTATTAATATTAATAATATAATATTAATTAATATAATATTAATAAAACTATTTATAAAACTAATAATAAAAAAGGTAAAGAGCAACTGGATTTAGTGGGAATTTTATCATTTGTAATAATTTTGTTTCCTTAGATTTTAAATAGTTTTCCTGGCCTTTTACTTCTCCAATATTGGTTCAGTAAATACATAGACACACATACACACACACACTAACAACCAACTTTCCTATGCCAACGTAGTTGCAAAGGGCACATTTTATAAATATGCTTCTTTGCCTTTTTAAAACAAATTTGTTTATATGTATGTTTGTGAATAAGTGTGTATGCATAGTTACTGTTTACTATTCTTAATGTTGAAATCAAGTTTGGAAATTTGAGTCAGGAAAATTTCAGAAACTGGGAAAGCAGGATTATAACACAAGTGAATTTTGTGGCTAAACTTATTTGTATAAAAATTCTAAAATCCACATTAGGTCAGTGGTCCTATGTACCAGCTACTCAATTCTTTTTTTTAAAAACATCACTGAAAATACTGACTTTAATTATATGTGCCAGTATTCCCAGCCCTACTTTATATTAGTAGCATTTTTATACAAATGATTCTTTGGTTTGAGTGGTCAATTTTAGGCTTTTTTCAGCCTTCCATAGGAAGGGAATCTTCCTTAGTAGCATTTCTATACAAATGATTCTTTGGTTTGAGTGGTAAATTTTAGGCTTTTTTCAGCTTTCCATAGGAAGGGAATCATCCTGATTGTGAATGATTTCTCTCAAAGAAGAATTAATGATAATAGTTTCTGTTGTCTCACCTATGACTTGTTTAATGACATGTGATGATACTAATCAGAAATAGAAAAATGACTGGCTTTTCTGACTGGGTCCCTAGAACAGAGCAGTAGGATTTGTTTATCTGTAAACAAGGCTTCTATTTCATTTAAATTGTTGTTAAAATATAGTAGAACTATCAGTTTTCCTTTATTCCTACAATACTGACATCTTATTAGTATACAATTTTCATGTTTCAAATATATCCTTATATGTGCTTAAGGTTTTTTTCCTTTATTTTTCTCTTGGAAATCCCAGATTTCATAGCATTGAGACAGATCTTTTATAGCCTTTTCAACAACTGTTGATTGTTGCAACAAAAATGACATGTAAACATTCTGATCTAGTTCAGATGTATGAATTGTTCATTTCAGCTGTCAAGTGGGAGGGAATTCCACGTGGAAATAACTTGTGTTAGGAATTTTTCTTTTTAGTATTCTTTGTTCTTTGTTAGTGGTGATTGTCTCCAAATAGCAGAAGAGATAAGACTTTATAAACCGTCAGATTAATCAGTGAATTTCATCATTCTAAAGAAGCAAATCACAAAGGCACTTATAAAGGTAATGCCAGTGAGTAGTCTCAGTAATGAATGCCACCCCAGCCTTTTAGAAAGTTCAATCATGAGTCATTTTCTCCATGAGTTAAAAAACAACTAAGTTTTAAGACATTAAAGCCCCATTTACTAGTAGTAATTTAAACTAAATTATTATAATATTGAAAAACTCGCTGAGATCATTGCCATGTTATAAAAATTCATAATACTTTTGAGGAGGCAGTGTCTCAAAACAAAGGTAAGACCAGTACCTGAAGCAGCTTAAGTTTTAAAATACACAGATAATGTTTTGAAAATGTTTTTTTTTGTAGCTCAGATGCATTTTGTAAGGTAACCATTAGAAAGATCAGCTTAAGTTGGCATGGTATTAAAGTGTCTCCATCAATGGAGAGCATCATGAAAAAAAGATACTAAGGCTCTAAGTTTCAGGAGAAGAAAACAAGGGAAGAATAGAATGATATAGGTGGATGAAAGGGAGGGACAGTGTAGGGAGAAATAAGCAGAAAAATAAGTAGAGAAATGGGTAGGTGCTGAGACATGTGAGACATTTCTGAAGGAAGAGAGGACCATTTATACTTCGGCGTTTTTTATGCTGATCTTGATTCTTTCTTCTTCCCAATAGAGACTTCACAGAATATTAGAGCTAAAAAGGACCTTAGACATTGTGTACTTCAAACCAATAACATATAAATACCAAATACATATAAATAAACTGATGCCAATAAAGATGAAATGAGACAAAATAGCAAGTTTAGAGTCAAATTTCTAACCCTAATCTAGATTTTTTTCTACTACATCATGATGCCTCTGTCTTGGTCAAAATACAGTGAAAAAATATGGGAATCTTTAGCAATTAGGAGTTGGGAAGAGGTATTACTGAGAGAAAGGGAAATTCTGAAAAATGAAAAGTTGATTATTTGCAGTAAAAAGGTTGAAAAGGACAGTGAGCTAACCTGTGAATTGGAAAGACCTTAACACAAGTCCCATTTCTTACCCATACTATCTGTGTGTCTTCGGTAAATCCGTGCAACAGTTGTTGATCTGAATTGGTTGTCAGTGTTTCCCCACCAGGAATTCTGTGTATCAATAGAGTCACAGCTATAGAATAGAACAAAACCAAGACTGAATATTTGGAAGTTGAATTATCTCTCCTCTCCCTCAAAAAAAGAGGTTAGAGAGAATGAAAGGAATCTTAATGTACCCTTAGTTGTATTATAGTTATAAGAGAGTCAAATGTTGAGCATTTTCTCTTGATTAAGCAGGAGCTATTTTATTTCCCTGGGGCAGCTAGGTGGCTTAGTGGATAGAGTGCCTGGGCCTGGGCCTGGAGTCAGGAAGTCATTTTGCTGAGTTCAAATTTGAACTCAAACACTTACTAGCTGTGTGTCCCTGGGCAAGTCACTTAACCCTGTTTGCCTCAGTTTCTTCATCTCTAAAATGAGCTGGAGAAGGAAATGGCAAACCATTATCTTTGCCAAGAAAACTCCAAAGGGGATTACAAAGAGTCAGACATGACTGAAAAATAAAAATATTATTTAGCTAATAGGATTGCTATATATTTAAAAATCCATGAAAACCAGTCAGTCAAACAAAAAATATTTATTCAGCTCCTTCTATGGGCCAGGCCCTGTGCTAACTGCTGGAAAAAAAAGGTGCTATCTTCCTAATATGAATATCTGACCATATTGGTTCCATGTTCAAAAATCTTCAACAGTTTTCTAGTACCTCTAAAATAAATCAGATTTCCTAATCTGGTACTCTCCCATGTAGTTCATTTTATTCTCTGCAGTCACTATTCTCTAATCAAATTGAATTCTTATCTGGTCCCTGCTTCCATTTTGCCTTCTCCTATCTCTCTGTAATTTCACTGGTAGTCTACCATGCCTGGAATACCTTCATATCTCTGTTTGAAATTCTTCTCTTCCTTCAAGCTCCATCTTTGTTGCTACTACCTCTACAAGAACTTCCTCGATTCTTGTGCCACCCTCTTCCCCAGCCTCTTGTTGAAAGTGATCTCTTCCTCCTTAAGTTTCTTAAAGTATTTTTTTAGATAGCTCTTTTGCCTTTATCTTATACCTGCATTCTACTTTGTATCATTCTTACCTTATATAGAGGTCTTAGTCCTCCTTATTTTGTAAACTCTTTGAATGCAAGGGACTCTTCTTGAGCTTTTTATTATCCTTACTTACCTGGCACAGTACTTTTTACCTGGCAGTTTAAATAAATGTTTGAATTGAACCAATTGAATGAGAAAGACACATCCTTAAAGATCACATTTCATTCTTTTATTTGTGTGCTCTTGTACATATTAACCCAGAAGAAATAATTCCTTTAATTTTCAGTGGTATCTTAGAGCTTAACACACTCAGTATCCTCAGTGTATTTCAGCGTCTCTACCGTTAAACAAGAACAAAGGAAAAGTGTGAGCAATTGAATCCCTACACCATAAAAGTAGCTCTAAAATAATGATGGGCTTATTTTGTTGTGGTTTTTTAATGATATAGTATAACTCAGCTGTGGAGAGGTTTTGATCTATATCAGTTGAGGATGTAGATGCTTACATTGATGAACTAACAAATCTTTGAAAATACTTATGTAATTGGATTGCATGCCACCATGGTGGGGGGAGGGGTGGGGGAGGAAGGGTAGTAGAGAAAATTTGGAACTCAAAAACTTATGAAACTGAATGTTGTAAATTAATAGTAAATAAATTTTAAAAATACTTCTGTATCTTCACCTTCTAATAATGTAGTAGCATGGATTAAAAAAAAGGATGACCGATACTTGAAAGGATTTAAATTCCTAGGCATCTGACTTTGAAATATACCTAACAAAATTAGACTATACTAGTTCTTCGAAAAATATACATTATCTTACTGGAGGTGAGTAGTTGTTTTTGCTCAAAAGAATTTGTGACCCCATCAATAGGGAATTCCCTATAACTCTGCAAATTGAAATTTATCCATGCCTGCCCATCCTGAGCAATTTTTATGCATGTCTACCCAACTTATTAGGCTCCTTCCTTACTTTCTTTTGACATTGTAAGGGTACCACCAGAGCATGCATGTCCACCTGTGATCCCTCATTCTTGCCATATGACAATATCCCATTCGTTCTTCCTATCTTTAAAATTCCTTGATATATTTTACTCATATTCTTCAGAATTTCTCACTTATTATATGATGCAGCCTGTTTACACCTACCATACTGCTTTCCATTGCCATTTGTATGATACTCAATTTTAGTATTTCAGAGTAATAGTATTCTATATCTTGGACCATATAGCGGCACTATTAAGATTACTCAAAAGATATGCCTTTACTTTTATGGGAAGCTAGGGGATCAGCATAAGAGTTTTCCAATTGGGGTGGCCAGGTAGCACAGTGAGTAAGAGCCCCGGCCCCAGTGTCGGGAGACCTGGGATTGGTTCCATCCTCAGATACTCGGCACCCACACAAAAATAACTGGCCATGTAACCTTGAGCAAGTTACTTAACCCCTATTGCTTAAAAAAAAAGTTTTCCAATTTCCTTAAGGCAGTATACCTTATCTCTTCCTATTCAACTCAGGGTCCAACTTGTCCATTTTTAGTGTCTGTCGCAGATATACATACCGATGAACAAAATCTGTAAGTTTTCATGCAAATGCACGTTGAAATGTGGACAGTAAACATTCCTCATGCACTTGGAATTTCTTGTGTGGATTCAAAGAAAAATCACTGCTTTGAGTAATTCACAGATCTTCTCCAGAAAGCTATGCAGTGTTCTGGAGCTTGATTGAATCAATATACTGTCATCCTCAAATGGGAGCATCCTAAATGTTTTCACAATTATCAGGCAATAAGTAAAAAGAATCATATATTCTCTGTCTCCAGTTTAATTATGGAATGGTAAAAGTCTATTATTGAATATACCTTGAGAAATTTTATTTGTTCTCCACTGATCCCCTTGATAATGTTTATTTGATTTGTGTATAGATGACACTGATAGAGGTTTTGTATAGGTAGAAGATTAGACATGTAGATTGTTATTGATATTTTCTCCCTTGCCTTTTTCTTAATAAGGTTTGAATTTTTTACACACATCTTTGTTTTCTTCCCCTTTCACATACTACTTTTCGGTTTCTCAATGCCCCCACAATCTTGTCACTCCCAGCACAGATCTTTATATATAATCGGTCAAAGTAGCTTGTTTTTCTCATTCTTGTCCTCTTAAGAACTATTTATACCTTTTCTATATTCCAATTCAAGACTGTGATTAAGTTAGAGTTCTGGTATGGTAGCTACTCTTTCTTTTGATATAGAAAAGAATATTGTTTTAATGATTTTTGTAAAACTTTTCTGTTTTTCCTTTGTTTGTCCAGTCATTCCATTTTCATCCTTGAATTCACTTGTGATGATTTTTCTCAGTTGGAAAGCTTGTTAAACTTTTTTTTAACTTGTTTTACCTTTCAGTGTTTCTCTATGTTTTGTGAGATAATATTTCTTATAATCATCTATCATTCTTCTATGTAAAATTTTACAAATGAGTTTACAGTATAATCTGTTGTTGCCTTTGGTAGTCTTCCCTTTCTGTTTGATATTTAAGTTGAATGTTTGCTGACTGAGGTATTTTTTTTGTGATAGCAATTAATTTATATTGCTTAATTATAAGCAACTAAATTAACATTCTAGTCAGTATGTATGTTTTCTCTTTTTCGTTTCCCATTTTGAATGGTTATTTGTTTACATAATTCATGGTTAAGTTGTTTCAGTTCTACAGCATATCTTATTCTCATTTTTATTTCTTGGGGTTTTCTTCCCTTTTTCTGATCTTTAGCTGAAACACATCAATAGCACACTGTGTATAGACAACTAAAGGATAACTCCCACATCAATGACAAGTCTTTCCTATCTCTTAACATAATATGTGTTAACATAATCTTTGTTCTTTGCAGTGTGATTTGCTGCTTGCCATGTCCAGCATCTACTAATTCTTTTTTAAAAGAAAGTTTCAAGATATAAATGTGAGAGGCTTATGTGTAATCTACAAATTTTTTACTTCTGTCTTCTTCCTGAAACATGCTTTTCCATCCTCATTTTTTGCTACTTTTATATCAAAGTTACCAAGTGTCAAAGTGTATATTGATTTAATTTGTATGTTTCATCAATGTCTCATCAAATGTTTCATCAAATTCTTTGTAAAATTTCTCAACCACTTCATCTTCAGTAACTGATACTAATATACATAATACAGTTATTTTCATGGTGGTCTTTTAAAAATGTTTATTATTAGAACTGCATTACATGATGACAAAATATCTCATTAATTGATGTTTTTTGTTGTCTTTGGGTGTATGATAAAACCTACTCCACCAGCTTCTTTTTCTGCCTCTCCCAGGAGTATCTATGAGTCATCTTTTCATTTAACTGTAACTTTCTTCTTTTTTCAGGTTTTCCTTATAGCAGAAATGTCAAGGTTATTGATATGATTTAGCACCTTCAGAAATATGTACAGAAATATTGGAGAAGGATCTCAGGGTAGAGGTAGTCAAATTAAAATTTACTAACAGTCTAAAAACTGTATGATTCATAACAGTTTCTGCCTACTTTCCTGCCACTCTGATACTGTAGAAGCAGAAGCAAAAGATGACTGCACAAAAATGAGAGACATTTATTCTTTTTTTCCCAGCGGTTGAGTTGCTATGAAAAAAAAAATTAGCACTAAGTGATTAGCATACTGGTGATGTTCCTCTCCACTTTTATCTGGTTTGGTTCTTAGAAAATATGTTTAGACTGTTTATATCATAATAGAACCTGCTAGAACTTACACTCCAGGCTTTGTGAACTCAGGTTTATTACACATCACAATTAGTCATCAGTAAGACTTTGTAATCAATACATCCTGGTGTGTAGCTTGCAAATACAGTGAGACTTTGTGATCACTACATCCCAGTATAGAGCTTTTAAAGACCTTAGAACTAAGTTCAGATGTATTCTCTGAGGGTTTGGAAAAATTGACAAGTTTATGAAGACATTCAGCTCAAGCTCCCACAATTATTTCAAAACAAATTTAAAAGACTATTTCTTCTCTAACCCCCCCCCCCAACACATGCATTAGTCAACTATAGTTTATACAGAAAAGTTGTATTATTTTTAAAAAGAAACAGTTGTATAAGTTAGGCCCTCTTGAAATGTAAGGAAAATGATGTGTTGGAGAAGATGTGGGAAAATTGGAACACTAATGCATTGTTGGTGGAGTTGTGAACTGATCGACTATTCTGGAGAACAATTTGGAACAGTGCACAAAGGGCTATAAAACTGTGCATACCCTTTGATCCAGCAATACTACTACTAAGTCTGTATCCCAAAGAGATCATAAAAAAGGGAAAAGGACCCACGTGTACAAAAATACTTATAACAACTCTTTTTGTGGTAGCAAAGAACTGGAAATGGAGAGGGTGCCCATCAATTGAAGAATGGCTGAACAAGTTGTAGTATATGAATTTCATTACATAGAATACTATTGTTATATAGGAAATGATGAGCAGATGGATTTCAGAAAAAAAACTGGAAAGACTTATATGAACTGATGCTAAGTGAAGTGAGCAAAACCAGGAGAACATTGTACACAGTAACAGCATTGTGTGATGATCAACTATAATAGATGTAGCTCTTTTCCATAATACAATGATTCAAGATAATTACAAAAGACTCATTATGGAAAATGCTGTCCACATCCAGAGAAAGAACTATGGAGTCTGAATACAGATTGAAGCATACTATTTTCATTTTTTGTTTGTTTTTCTTTCTTATGGTTTAACAATTTTGTTATGTTATAACATGCCTAATATGGAAATATGTTGAACATGATTGTACATGTGTAAACTATATCAGATTGCTTGCTGTCTTGTTGGGGGGAGGAAAGGGAAAGACAGAGAAAAAGTTGGAACTCAAATTCTTACAAAAATGAATGTTGAAAACTATCTTTACATGTAATTGGAAAAAAATAAAATACTATTAAGTAAAAAAAAGAAATGAAATGTAAAATTACATCACCAATAACATAATAACGTGACATATTAAAATAATTGCTATTTATTTGCTAATTGGATATTCTTGGTAAATTAGAGAGAAAATGTTTATTTAAAGAGAGTTCAAGAGAACTTGGCACTGTAGAACTGCAGAATTTGAAATCTTGCCTATTGCTTTCTCAAAAGAAATTAATGTAGTCAAGTACTTTGAAGAACTTTGAAAACATGCAGTAGTATTAGTTTTATTCAGATTGGCTATTTCTCTCCACTCTTAGGTAATTTGATCTTGTTAGCTGACCAAACTAGGAATTAAATGATATTTTTACTTTGAGGTGTCTTGTTGCTTTCTGCCACTTGGTGGCAGAATACTGAATTCATTCCTATACATGAAAGGTTCTTACTATCTCTTCACTGGAGAAAAAGCTGAGAACTGCTCCATAGACTAAGAGGAAGAGGTCAGTAGTTCTGACTTCTCTATTATATAAACTTGACAGTGGGTCCTTCTGGACACCAGTTAACCATCAACTTTTATCAAACATTTACTATGTTCCAGGTGTTCAAGGTACTATGCTAAATTCTGGGGATACAAAAAAAGGCAAAAACATGGTTCCTGCTCTCAAGAAACTCACATTCCGATGGGAAAGACAACATGCAAATAACTGATATGAAAGGTTTGCACCAAATAGAAGGAATGACTGGGTGGGAATAGGGAAAAGCTTCCTGTAGAAGACTGGATTTGAGTTAAGACTTAAAGGATGCTATGAAAGGTAAGAGTTGGAGGTGAGAGAGGAGAACATTCCAGAAATGTTCTGTTCCAGGAATGACATCCAGTACAAATGCCATGGAGTCAGGATGTGGAATGTAATATAAGGAACAAATAGATGAATCTAACTACTTTATAGATAGTACATTTAAGTACTTACTAAATGCCAGGCAATAAAAGATGATTGTCCCTACTCTTGAGAAGCTTCCATTCTAATAAGAGGAGACCAAACATAAAGATAACCTGGAAGTGGAGGAGGGAGGAGGAAGGATATATATGCAGGGGCAAGTTTGCTGGTGAGGAGTTAGAACAATCCAAAGAGAAGTTGAGCTGGAAAGGAGCATAGGTAGAACTTCCCACAAAATGGTGACCCTTCCCCAGAAACTCATCTTAAGGCAGTGTCATGTGGAGGTGAGCAAAATTGGTGGGGACGAGGTAGAATATCCCAGAGAATGAATTGAGAAGGTGTGAACATGACTGGGGCTTACAAAGTGCTAAACCCCAGCTAGGGATCCTAGAGCCTGTGATGGGAAGCAAAGTATAAAAAGACTAGAAAGGTAGGAGGGGAACAGGTTGTGAATGGCTTTAAATGCCACACATAGGATTTTACATTTGGTCCTAGGGTTAATAGGGAACCACTGAAATTCATTGAGTAGAGAAGTGTTATAATCAGACCTGTGTTTTAGGAAAATCACTTGGTAGCTGAATGGAAGATGGTTTGGAAGAGAAGAACTTAGGAAAAAGAATAATTCGAAGGCTCTTTCAGTAGCCTCAGTAACCATCATCTCAGAGATGATGAGAGTCTCTACAATAATAGTGGCTATGTGAGTGGAGAGTAAGGGACATATATGAGGCATGATTTGGAAGTGAAAACAAAATTAGACAAGATTGGATATGTGGGGTAAATGTGAATGAGGAGTTGAGGATATAAAAATCCCTAGCCTGAATGACGATGAGGATGGTGGTGCCTTAATAATACATAAGGAAAAGTTGGAAGAACAAAGTGGGAAGAAGATAAGGAGTTTAATTTGGGACTTGCTGAGTTTGCCATGCCTACATAACATCCAGTTTGAGATGTCCAAAAGTCAGTTGGTTATGTAAGACTGGAGCTCAGGAGAATTATTAGGACTAAATGTATAGATCTGGGAATCATTTACATAAAGATAATTGAAATGATTCTTGAAACCTCCATGGTAATCGATGGTATCATCTAGTTAGAATTTTAGCCTTGTATCCTCAATGCTTTTTAAAATTTTGTTCTGGTTTTGCACAGTGCCTGACACATAGTGAAATTGACAGAACAGAAATGTCTTACAGAGAATTCTTAGGATCTAGAGACCATCTAGGCCAGCCCCTCATTTTATAGATGAGGAAACTGAGGCCCAAAGAGATTAGATAATTTGCTCACTGTTACGTTAGTCAATTAGTATCATGTAACTACTATTCTAGGCAGTAGAGATATAAATACAAAGACTGGAACAATACCTCTTCACAAAGAACAAACACAGTATCAAAGATAGGATTTGAAAACTAGTCTTCTAACTCCAGAAGTCTTCTAACTCCAAGATAAGTAAGAAAATAAGAGAATAGCTCATTGCTTTATTTTTTTCAAGTCTCCTGGCCCAGATGAACCAAATCCTCACATACTGAAGGAACTGTCAGATACATTGATGAACCACTGGCAGTAATACTTTAAAGCTTGTGGAAAACAGAGCTCTCAAGTTTGGAGAAGGGCATATGTCCCAATTTTTAAAAAAGAGCCTGCAAACTATAGGCCAGTGAGCCTGCTTTGGATTGTAGGGAAATTCTAAAATGCATCATTAGAAATCATTGGTGAATATACAGAAAAGGAGACTGTGACAGAGCCATTTTGATTTCACCAATATCAAAGTATATTTAGTTCTTTTTTTCAGAAATAGGGCTGCTAAACTGATAGATGAGGATAGTTCTGTAGAGTTTATCTAGCTTTTTAGCTTTTGCAATGGGGATACTCTAGAACTTTTCCCAATAAATACAGGAGTGAAGCAAGGATTCCCAACTATTATTTGATAAATTTCTGGAAACGTTAGCAACAACAATAAGATAAGAGAATGAAATTAAAGGTATAAAAATAAATACAGAAGAGACAAAATTATCCATATTTGCTGATAATATTATTGTTTACTTGGAAAATCCTAGGGAATCAGCAAAGATATTAATTAAGATAATACGTTCAGCCAGGTTGTGGTATACAAAATGAATCAACCACATTTCTATATAAAAATGACAATGCAATCATAGAATTGGGAAAAAGACCCATATGTACACAAAAATATAGCGGCTCTTTTTGTGGTAGCAAAGAATTGGAAAGTAAGGGGGTGCCCATCAATTGGGGAATGGCTGAACAAGTTGTGGTATATGCATGTTATGGCATACAATAAAAAATGAGGAGCAGATAGACTTCATATTTACCTGGAGAGGCTTATACGAACTGATGCTGAGTGAGAAGAGTAGAGCCAGGAGGAATTTGTATATAATTACAGACACAACATATATGTGATGACCAACTTTGATAAACTGGACTCTTCTCAGCAATCCAGAGACATAAGTCAAACCCAAAAGACTCATGATGGAGAGAGATGTTTACATCCAGAGAAAGAACTGTGATTGAACCCAGATTGAAGCAAACTACCTGCCCTTTTTCGTTTTCTTGTTTGGTTTTGTTTCCTCTTTCCCATTCTTCATTCCATCTGTTACAATCCTTCTTTATAACCTGACTAATAATTCCTAATGTGAAAATATTTGTAGATACTATACTTGATTGTATGCCGCTGTGAGGGGGAGGGAGAGAAAATTTGAAACTCAAGGAATTGTGGTAATGAATCTTGTAAACTAAAAGTAAATTAATAAAGACCAAAAAATAAATGACAACACAAGAAGCAATAATAGAAAAGAAAATCCCATTCTAAATAATTAGAAAATGTCTTGAGAACTGACCTACCAAAACACACATTGAATCTATGCAAGATTCAGTAGATTCAATTACAAAGTGCTCCTTAAAGAAATGAAGAACAGAGACCAGGGGAGCAGAGCCAAGATGACTGAGTAGAAGCACAAACTTGGCGTGGGCTCTGGCTCCAGCTCCAATCATTTCTAATACATGTGAAAAAAAATTACTCCGAACAAATTGTAGAGCTACAGAACCCACAAAGTGACAGAGAGAAACAAATCTCCTGCTGAAGGCAGGCCTACAGGAAGGGTCTATCACAGTGCTCTGAAAGCTGAGGGCAGTCCCGAGCCACTTGCTTCCAGCCCCAGTGCAGCCCCCATGAGAAGTGACTGGAGCAGACTTCAGGAGAGGGAATCACCAGCAGCTGTGGCAGTTTCCAGACTTTTCAACCCATAAATGCCAAAGAGAAAAAAAGGTCAGTGGAAAACTCTGCTGGAAATGAGTGGAGAAGATTGCAGTCTGGCCCCTTCCCTAGGGGCAAGAGGTGGTAGAGGACTGGTGACTTCAGCCGGTGCCCCGTGGCTGCTTCTAGAGCTCCTGATCTGCAGATCGTAGGGAGACCAAGCAACCATTCAGAGGGTAGTTGCTCTTTAACCTGCTTGGATCTGGGTAGCTATCTTGGGCAGAGGTCTTGGGAAGTGAGGTGAGAAACGCCGGTGTGCCAGTGTGGTGTGTGTAGAAAGGGTGCCCTCCTCAGACCTCTGACAACATTTACAAAAATCCCAGTGATTTGGGAAAAAATTATCTCCACTCTTGCAGAGTTCTACTCTGGCAAAGAGCTCAAAAATCAGGTAATTGACTGGCAAGATAAACAAGCAGAGGAAGCACTATCAGTCCATAGAATCCTTTTTTGGGAACAAAAAAGGATCAAAGCTTGAAATGGTTACAGGCCATGGAGGAGCTCAAGAAGAATTTTGAAAATCAAGAGAAGTGGAGGAAACATTGGGAAGAGAAATGAGAATGATGCAACAAAATCATGAAAAGCAAGTCAATAGTCTGCTATAGGAGACCCCCCAAAAAATACTGAAGAAAATAACACCTTAAAAAATAGACTAACTGGGGGTGGCCAGGTGGCGCAGTAAGAGTGCTGGCCCCAGCGTCAGGGACTTGGGATCGGTTCCGGCCTCAGACATTTGGCACCCCCACAAAAATAACTAGCCATGTAACCTTGAACAAGTTACTTAACCCCGATTGCTTTAAAAAAAAATAGACTAACTCAACTGGCAAAAGAAACCCAAAAAGCCGATGAGGAGAAGAATGCCTTAAAAAGCCAAATTTGTCAGATAGGAAAGGAATTTCAAAAATTCACTGAAGAGAATAATTCCTTCAAAATTAGATTGGAGCAAATGGAAGCTAATGCCTTTATGAGAAATCAAGATATTATAAAACAGATACAAACAAATGAAAAAATAGCAGGTAATGTGAAATATCTCATTGGAAAAACCACTGACCTGGAAAACAGATCTTGGAGAGATAATTTAAAAATTATTGGACTACCTGAAAGCCATGATCAAAAAAGAACGTAGAACTCATCCTTCAAGAAATTCTCAAGGAAAATTGCCCTGATATTCTAGAACCAGAGGGCAAAATAGAAATTGAAAGGATTCACATATCGCCTCTTGAAAAAGATCCCAAAAAGAAAACTCCTAGGAATATTATAGCCAAATTCCAGAGTTCCCAGGTCAAGGAGAAAATTTTAAAAGCAGCCAGGAAGAAACAATTTGAGTATTGTGAAAACACAATCAAGATAAAACAAGATCTAGCAGCTTCTACAGTAAGGGATCCAAGGGCATGGAATTTGATATTCCAGTTAAAGGAGCTAGGATTAAAACCAAGAATCATCTACCCAGCAAAACTGAGTATAATGTTTCAGGAGAAAATATGATCATTCAGTGAAATAGAAGACTTTCAAGGATTCTTGATGAAAAAACCAGAGTTGAATAGAAAATATGACATTCAGATACAAGAATCAAGAGAAGCATGAGAAGGTAAACAGGGAAAAGAAATCATAAGGAACTTATCAAAGTTGAATTATTTACATCACTACATGGAAAAACAATAATTGTAACTTATGAAACTTCTCAGTATGAGGATAGTTGAAGGGAATATATATATGTGTGTGTGTGTGTCTGTATATGTATATATACATTTATATGTTTATATAGGAGGGTGTATGTGTGTATAAATACATATGTGAGTGTATATGTGTACATGTATACATAGACAGAGGGCACAGGATCAGTTGAATAGGAAGAGATGATATCTAAAAAAATTAAGAGGTGAGAGAAGAATATCGTGAGAGGAGATAGAGATAGAATATGGTAAATTATGTCATATAAAAGAGGCAAGAGAAAACTGTTACAATGGAGGGGAAGACAGGAAGGCAAAAGGGAATAGGTCAACCTTACTCTCTTTGAATTTGGCTTAAGGAGGGAATAACATACACACTCAATTAGGTTATCTTGCCCTACAGGAAAATAGAGGGGAAGAGGGTGAGAGGGGGTATGATAGAAGAGAGGGGAGATTGGGGGTGGGAGGGTAGTTAGAAGCACAGACTTTTGAAAAGGGATAGGGTCAAAGTAGAAAACAGAATAAGTGGGGAATGGGATAGGATAGAGGGAAATATAGTTAGTCTTTCACAATGTATCTACTCTGGAAACATTTTGCGTAACTACACATGTATAACCTGTATTGAATCGTTTATCTTCCCAGTGTGGGTGGGTGAGGAGGGAAGAAGGGAAAAAATCTGGAAATCAAAGTTTTAAAAAACAAATGTTGAAAAAAAATATGTTTTTTACGTGCAACTTGGAAATAAGCTATACAGGTACTGGGTGTAGAAATCCATCTTGCCCTACTAGAAAGTCAGAAGGGTGAGTGTGGGAGGATATGAGAGAGCAAATTGGGAGAAAGGGTATTCTGTAGGATTGCTATTTTGGGGTGGGGGTAGGAGAAAGATGGGGAGAAAATGTGTAATGCAAAATCTTGTGGAAATGAATGTTGAAAACTAAAAATAAATAATTTTAAAAGAAAAAAAGAACAACTTAAATAACTGTAGGGATAGTCAGTGCTCATGGCTAGGGTAATAAAAAAAAAAAACAGTACTGCCAAAATTAATCTATACTTTTAATGCTATAACATTCCAGTTACCATGAGGATACTTTCAAGAACTTGACAAAAGAATAACAAAATTCATTTGAAAAAACAAGATATAGACTATCTAGGGAACTGATGACAAAATGTAGTAACAGAGAGAATAACACTATATCAGAAAGTAGCAGTCATTCATACTGTCTGCTATTGATTAAAAAATAGAGACCAATGAAAGAAACTAAAAAAGGAGAATCAGAAATGATAGAACTGAATAACACATTGTTTGATTAAGTGGAAAGCTTAGACTGCCTAGGGGAATAAATCTTTATTGATAAAAACTTCTGGGAAAACCAGAAAACTGCTGGCAAAAATTAAGTTTAGGCTGTCAATTTACACCATTATGACACAATACATTCTAAGTGAATATTTGACCTTAATGTTAAAGATCATAATTTCATTTAAAAAATAGAAAAGAGAGCATATACCTTTCTCATCTATGAGTAGGAGATGTATTCTTAACTAAAGAGATAGAGGCAATTATAAAAGATGAAATTATTTTGAATACTTGAAACTCAAAAAAATTAAGCAAGTATTTTAAAAGTTGTTTTTATAAATGAAATGGAAATGCCAGAGGAAAACAATTGAAAAATAAATGAGTTATGAAATAAAGAACTGAAAACTTAATTAATAGCATGTTATAGAAAGTATTAAACCTTACTTAAACAATAGACTTTAGGGGGGTGGAGTCAAGATGGCAGAGTAGAAACAGGACTTCCTTGGGACTCCCATTCCTTCCTCCTCCAATTCATGTAAAAGGTGACAGAACAAAACTCTGAAGCTACAGAATCCACAAAATGACACAGAGAAACTAACCTCCCGCTGAGGACAGCTTGGCAGACCAGCAGGAAGCGGCCAGCACAGCACTCTGGGAGCCAAGCCCAGCCCTTCATGAGCCTGAGGTTTTAGCCTCAGGGTGGTTACAACCAGCCACTGGCTGGACTTCAGATCACCAGCAGCTGTGGTGGTTTCCAGAATTATCAACCCCTATATGCCAAGGACACAGTGAGAGGTCAGTGCAGTGTGGACTTTGTGAACCGGAAGTTCGGGACTGTGGTCAGGACTTTACCCCTTTGAGGGAGAAGCATCTGAGGTGCTGTGGGCCATGTAGCTGCTGCCACCTGGCTGCTTCAGAGTTCCTGGTCTGCAGATTGTAGGGGGACCAAGTGACCAGTCTGAGGCATAATCACTCTTGCTTTAACCTGCTTATATCTGGATTGCAGTCTAGGGTTGAGGTCCTGGGGTGTGTGACCAGTTTGCCAGAGCGTGTGGAGGCTTCAGAGAAGGCACCCAACTAATACCTCCAGCAGCTGCTAAAACCCCAGCGACTGGAACAAAGCTCCCCCTCGGTAGCAGAGTTCTACTGTGACAAAAAGCACAAAAGTCAAGTAATTGAGTGGCAACATGAGCAAATGAGGAAAACAAGAGAAGCACAGCAGTCTGATGCTGGATTCCTTTTTTAGGGACAGAAAGGATTGGGGAATGGAACAGCTGGAAGACAGCAAAGTCAGAACATCTGCACCAGAAACTTCCAAGAAAAGAATAAGCTGCTTACAGGCCATAGAGGTACTTAAGAAGGATTTTGAAAACCAAATGAGAGAAGTGGAAAAAAAATTGGGAAGAGAAATGAGAATGATGCAAGAAAATTATAAAATGAGAGTCAACAACCTGACTAAAGAAAATAACACCTTAAAAAATAGACTAACTCAAATGGCAAAAGAGGCTCAAAAAGGCAATGAGGAGAAGACTGCCTTAAAAAGCCAAATTTGCCAGATGGAAAAAGAATCTCAAAAGTTCACTGAAGAGAATCATTCCTTCAGAATTAGATTGGAGCAAATGGAAGCTAGTGACTTTATGAGAAATCAAGATACTATTAAACAGATCCAAAGAAATGAAAAAATAGAAGGTAATGTGAAATATCTCACTGAAAAAACCACTGATCTGGAAAAAAGATCCAGGAGAGATAATTTAAAAATTATTGGACTCCCTGAAAGCCATAATCAAAACAAGAATCTAGAAGTCATCCTCCAAGAAATTCTCAAGGAAAATTACCCTGATATTCTAGAACCAGAGGTCAAAATAGAAATTGAAAGAATTCACTGATCGCCTTTTGAAAAAGATCCCCAAAAGAAAACTCCTAGGAATATTATAGCCAGGTTCTGGAGTTCCCAGGTCAAGGAGAAAATATTACAAGCAGCCAGGAAGAAACAATTTGAATACTGTGGAAACACAAACAGGATAACACAGGATCTGGCAGCTTCTCCACCGAGGGATCAAAGGGCTTGGAATATGATATTCCAGAAGTCAAAGGAGCTAGGATTAAAACCAAGAATCACCTACCCAGCAAAAGTGAGTATCATGTTTCAGGGGAAAATTTCGTCATTCAATGGAATAGAGAACTTTCAAGCATTCTTGATGAAAAAAACAGAGTTGAATAGAAAATTTGACATTCAGATAGAAGAATCATAAGAAGGTAAACAGGGAAAATAAATCATAAGGAACATATCAAAGTTGAACTACTTATATTCCTGCATGGAAAAACAATAACTGTAGCTTATGAAAGTTTTCTCAGTATGAGAATAGTTGAAGGCAATAGAAATGTGTATATGTGTACATACACATGTATGTATACATACATATATCTGTATAGGATGGTATATGGGCATATGAATATATACATATATATTCATATACACGTATATGAATATATATATGTATACAAGTATACATAGACAGAAGGTACAGGACCAGTTGAATAGGAAGGGATGATACTTAAAAGGTGAAATTAAGAGGTGAGAGAGGAATATGATGAGAGCTGATGGGAAGAGATAGAATGGGGCAAATTATATAGAAGAGGCAAGGGAAAACTGTTACAATTGAGGGGAAAAACAGGAAGGCAAAAGGGAATGAGTCAACCTTATTCTCAATGAATTTGGCTTAAGGAGGGAATAACATAAACACTAAATAGGGTATCTCACCCTACAGGAGTGTAGGGGGGGAAGGGGATGAGAGGGGGAGGATGGAAGGGAGAGCAGTTTGGTGGAGAGGGAAGTCAGAAGCACTAACTTTTGAAAAGGGACAGGATCAAAGTAGAGAATAGAACAAATGGGGGGTGGGATGGGATGGAGGGAAATATAGTCAGTCTTTCACAGTATATTCACTATGTATATATTTTACACAGCTGCACACGTATAACCCATAATGAATTGCTTATCTTCCCAGTAAGGGTGGGTGATGAGGGAGGTAGGTGTGATAGTAATGGAATATAAAGATCCCCCTGTATTGGCTTGGTTTTTGGTTTGATTGTGTTAAAACCCAGAGCTTGTTAATCCCACCTGTGGGATGGACTTGTTGAGGTGATAAGAGAGTGCTGAATTGGGAGGAGCTGGTGACATAGATTTGGAGAGACGAGAGAGAGGCAGAAGAACTTTTTGGAAGCAGCACCCTCGTGGAGGCAGAGAGAGACTGAGAGGATTGCTGAGGGCACTTTGAATTGCCCTGGACTTTTGAGACCTGCCCCCGGAGCTGCCAAAGACTGAGGAGACATGGCTGTTTTGCTGGTACTTTGTCTGTTTTGATGTTGTTTTGCCAGATTTGTCCACTGGTGAAAGACAGTCCTGTTGTTGAAGAAGTGCTGGAACCTAGCTGTTGGTTAAGAGCTACTGAGACTGTCCTGCAGACAGAGAGTGAATACTGTCCACTGGTGAAGGACAGTGCTTTTGTTGCAGGGGTCTGGGAACCTTTCTGTTGGTTCTGAAGCCCTGAAGAAGGATTTTCTTGTATGTTTACAGAAATCCTGGGAGAGGGTTTTGCTCATGTTTTCAGGGGTCCTAGGACTGTTCTGCAGACAGAGGATGAATTAATAAAGAGACTGGTGTAATGGAAATGCAGATTTAAAGATCTTCCCTGCCCCTAGGCTAACGTGCACCTGGAGCCTGGGGTGGGAGGCTTGTTTTTCAGTAGATACTTTTTGATTGGCCAGTGGGTCAATAAGGTTGTTACATTCTCTGAGCCAGGAGAAGGCTATATAAGCCCTGATGTGTAGCTTTGTTTTGGGACTCACTTTGAGAAGTGTTCTGTGATTTGATCTGAATTCTGGGAAGCCATTGTTGAGAGTCCCCCCGGCTTTGAAAAACCCAGATGTGGAAACCCAGATGTTGACTGGGTATGGATGTAATGGTTGGACAGTTTGGAAAGCTGTCTACTTGATCTTTAATGTCTTGATAATTCTGTCTGTATATTTTGAAGTTTGGGGTGCTGACCTTTTTCCCCTGAACAAGGTAAATGATTATATGTCTGACTGATTAAAGTAAGCTTGTTAACCCATTTTGAGTTGCTTTCCTTTAACAAAGCAGATCCAAGAACCTGTATGGGCAGCAAACCCTGAGGACGTGCTTGGGGTGCTTGCTGCTACAACTGGCAATGTATCTTGTGGCCTTGCTAAGCTTTGTCTCCCCAGGAACAAAGATTGCTGAGAACTTGCCTCTGTCAAGATGAAGAAAAGACCTCCATTTGGGTATTAAGTGCTGTGCTTAAACTTGTTGTAACTCTGGGGTAGATTCAATTGTGATCCAGGGGTGGGGAACTTTTGACCTTTTTGTGTTCTATGATTGAAAAATGAATGTACTTTACTTATGATTTGGAAACTAATCTCCATGTGAGAAGAGGGGCTTTGTGATAGACTAAATGAATGTACAGCCTAGGGGTGGAGTAGTATTTAGAACAGGGACTTTGTAATTGATTGAATGAATGTAAGGTCCTGGGGTGGGGTAGTACTTGGAGATTATTTAATCACACTTAGTAAATGCTGTATTTTGAATGATGTCATATTTTGATCTTCTCTGTTCTTAATTTGTCCCTGAATAAAATGGAGAGCACCTATGCTGGTATTGTGAACCTTGGGAAGTTGCCTTTCCTTGACATTACATTATTACATTAGGGAAAGAATCTGGAATTCAAAGGTTTAAAATCAAATGTTTAAAAAATATATATTATTATTATTTTACATGTAACTGGGAAATAAGATATACAGGCACTGGGGCATAGAGATCCACCATGCCCTACTGGAAAGTCGGAGGGGGGGGGGGGGGGAAGATATAGGAGAGAGCAGATTGGGGGAGGGGATATTCAGTGGGATCGCTGTTTTGGGGTGGTGGGTAGGGGAAAAATGGGGAGAAAATTTGTAACTCAAAATCTTGTGGAAATGAATGTGTAAACTAAAAAAATAAATAAATAAACAAAACCCCCATTAGACTTTAAAATTAGAATGGACCAAATAGAAACCAGTGACTCCATGAGACAATAAGAAATATTAAAACAAAGTCAAAAGACTGAACAAATAGGGAAAAAAAAGTAAGGTATATTATAGCAAAACCCACTAATTTAGAAAACAGATCAAAGATAGATAATTAAATAATCATTGGATTATCTAAAAGCTTTGACCAATAAAAGAGCCTAGACTTTATATTTCAGGAAATCTTAAAGGAATATTGCCTAGATTTCTTTGAACTAGGGGACTGAATGAAAGTAGAAATAACCAACTGGCCACCTCCTGAAAAAAATATGGTTTCAGTAGAAAGATACATACAGAAGTAAAATGATGGAACTGAATAAACATTGTTATAGTTTGGTTGAATCTAAAAAAGTAGGCATTACACTCATGATTTTGAATAAGTCACAGTAAAATTTCTGTCGTGTACACACAGATCTACAATGTGTCTAAAACAATCTTTATCCTTTCCCCTCAACCCACCTCTTTTCCAAATTTCCCCATTCCTATTAAGAGTATCATCATCATTCTTCTGTTCACCTAGGTTTGCCATCTCAGAGCCATCCTTAAATCTTCCCTCTTCCTCAACTCCTGAATCCAATTAGTTACTAAGTATTGTCAAATTCTACATGTACAGTACTCTTGAGTCAGTCGTTGTGTTAAATGTCTTCCACTCAGGCATAGGCCCTTACCACTTTATATCTAGCCTATTTTAATCAACTCCTAATTGGTCTTCCCTTTTCCATATTCTCCTTTTACTAAACCATTTCTTATTTAATTTCCAAAATGCTCTTCTTAAGAAACAAGTCTGACCACCTATCAAGACCTTTTTTCTCAGAAATCTTTAGAAAGTCCCAGTTGTCACTATTGATTAGAGAAATGGAAATTAAAACAACTCTGAGGTACCACCTCACACCTCTCAGATTGGCTAATAAGACAGAAAAAGAAAATAAATGTTGGAGGGGATGTGAGAAAACTGGGACACTAATGCACTGTTGGTGGAGTTGTAAACTGATCCAGCCATTCCGGAGAATAATTTGGAACTTTGCCCATAGGGCTATGTAACTGTGCATACCCTTTGACACAGCAATACCATTCCTAGGTCTATATCCCAAAGTCATAAAAAAAAGCAGGGTATGGGAAGGATGACCCATTTGTACAAAAATATTTATAGCAGCTCTTTTTGTGATGGCAAAGGATTGGACTTTGAAGGGACATCCAGTAGTTGGGGAATGGCTAAACAAGTTGTGGTATATGATTGTAATGGAATATTATTGTGCTATAGTATAAGCAAGATAATTTCAGAAAAACCTTCAAAAACTTATGTGAACTGATGCAGAGGAAAATGAACAGAACCAAAACATTATACACAGTAACAGCAATATTATACGATGAAGAATTGTGAATGAATTAGCTATTTTCAGCAATACAGTGAAGCATACTATCTACCTTCAGAGAAAGAACTGATATTGTTTGAATACAGACTGAAGCATGCTGTTTTTCACTTTCTTTCATTCTTTTTCTTACTCAAGTTTTCTTGTACAAAATTACTACTATGGAAATGTTTTACATTATTGCACATATATAACCTAAAGCTGATTGCTAACCGTTTCAAGAAGGGGGGTGGGGAGGGAGAGAAGATAGAATTTGGAAGTTGAAACTTATAAAAAATGTTTTTAAAATGTCAAAAAATTGTTTTAATGTAATTGTTCTTATATTCCCCACTGGGTAGCACAATGCCTTGTAACTTAAAGCAGGTACTTAATACATATTAATTGAATTAATTTGAGAAACAAACAGGGAAACCCCATTTGATGCTAAAAGACAACATATATAATTAAGCACTGTAAATATTACAATCATTTGCACCAAGTGGGATTTTGTTGTTTTTGTTCAGTTGTCCAGTCATGTCTTAACTCTTAATGACCTCATGAACCCAGCATGCCAGGCCCTTCTATTCTTTACTATCCTTTGAAGTCTGTCCAAGCTCATGTTTGTTGCTTCCATGATGCTATCTACATCCTCTGCCATGATGTGGATACAGAGGTGCCCTGAAGGTTGAGTTGCCCTTTCCCTGGTTTATCCTCTAAAGGCATCCTAAAGTACAGAGGTGTCCTAAGGGTTGAGTTGCTCATTCTCTGATACCCTAAAGTCTCCCCTTATCTCGAAATACCACAGAACTTCCCCTTGTCCTGGACCATAAAATTCCTTGTCTTGTCCCATCCTGGGTCATAAAAATTCCCTTGACACCCTTATCTTGTGTCATTCATCATCCTTATCCTGTGTCCTTATCTCAAGACTTATCTTGTCCCTAAATCTCCAACCCCCATTAGAAACCCTAAAATTACATCATCATCCTACAGGCTATATAGCTTTCTACCTATATAAGTCTGGTTCTTGTCCTATACCAATGCCTTTGTTTAGCTCCCTGCTAAATCTCCCGCCTGTGTACTTTTGTGTCAATAAAGCTCCCAATGAATAAAGAGGTCTAAGTGAATTCTTTCAGAAACTTGAACCAGCTCTCTCAACTCTGACCTCAACAGCCATCCCTTTCTCCTTTTGCCTTTAGTCTTTCCCAGCATCAGGATCTTTTCCAAGGAGTCCTGTCTTCTCATTATGTGGCCAGAGTAGCTTCAGTTTCATTATTTGTCCTTTCACTGAATAGTCAATTAATTTCTTTAAGTATTGACTGATTTGATCTCCTTGATATCCAAGGGACTCTCAAAAGTCTTCTCCAGCACCACAATTTGAAAACGTTAATTTTGTAGCATTCAGCTTTGCTTATAGTCCAACTCTTACAGCTGTGCATTACTACTGTTAAAAAACATAGCTTTGAATATTGGACGTTTATTGGAAAGGTAATGTTTGCCATGGTTAAATATCTTGTGGTTTACGGGCTAGATTTCTTCCTTAAGGACCATGCCTTCAACCCAAATCCCTCTGGCTCTCATGGATTGGCCAAGAGTAGTTCCCAGTTGGTCATTGTTTGAGCCCTGATTGACTCCCCAGTGAATGTAAATAGTAGCTGTTTTTCTTTTGGCCAGCAACCCTAAGGGTCTTCACTTCCCAGTTTGATTTTTTTTTTCTGGATTAGGTTAAAGAGGCCATTCTTTGCCTTTTTTTTTCTACCTACACCTAACGGCTGATTGGGTGTGACCCCAGTCAAACAGACCTGCTAAAGACCTTAGCCAAGGTCTTCCCCTACATCCTGGGCCATTTCTAATTGTCCTGATCCATATATTGCCACTGGACTCAGGTGGATCCTGAGGAAAAATGAGGCTGGTGGCTTTGCACAGCCCTCCTTCACTTTAAATTAAATTCAATCCACTTGCATGTCATTTCATCACCTCCATGATGCCATGATCCTCTTAAAGATAGAAGGACAAACAACAGCAACAATAACAACAGTTTTCCTTCCAAGGAGAAAGTGTCTTTTAATTTCATGGCTGCAATCACCATCTGCAGTGATCTTTGAGCCCAAGAATATAAAATCTGATACTACTTATATTTCTTTTCATTCTATTTGCCAGGAAGTGAAGGGACCAGTTGCAATGGCATAACATTTATTTATTTATTTAAAAGAAAAACTAGTTGAATTGCAAAAAGACTTAGGTAGAATGCAGATGACAAAGATAATTTATTTTGAAATTCGACTAATTGGGTAAGGAAGGAGGAAATTATGGATCTGAACAGAACTTTGAAAAAAACCAGCTTTGATTAATGTATGCCAGTTAAGGAATGAAAACATTAAATTTTTTTTCTGCATCACTATCCAGACATGTGGAAATATTAAACATCTTTTTATAGACGTGAGCAAAATATTTTTATTGTTCAACTAATGCAATCCTAGGAGGAAAATCGATATCTAAGAGTAATTAGAGAAAGAGAAGATTATTTAGAACATAATTTAAAAATGAGAAAACCAACAAATAACCTTCAAGCATAAAAGTCTAAGTTTTCAGAATAAGAGGAAAAAGAAATAAAATTGAAAACAAAAAGGCAATTCTGATGAATGAAATAAAAGGCTGTTATTTTAAGACTAATAAAATCAATTAAATAAAAAATCAATAAAATATTAACTAATTTGATTTTCCTGAAAAGAGAGCAGGAAGCCAAATTACCATGGCTGAAAAATGAAAAGTAGGTATTTTTTATAAATGAAGAGAAAATAAAGAGAATTATTGGAAACTACTGTGCCCAATTATATTATATAAAAGTTAAATGAAATAGATGACTATCTTCAAACAATAAAATAATTTCCGAATGAAATCTAAAAGCAAAAAATAAAACTCTGAACCAGATTGATTTCCTAGTAAATTTGTTACTAGAAAAATTTACTAGGAAAAAAAAATCCTAGTAAACATTTAAAGAACAAAACATTCTGTACTTTATGACCTGTTCTGGAAGACATGGGTCTAATCCTACCTCTGTAATTGACAGTTGTCTGTTGAACAATTTGTTCCACTTCTCTGGGCCTCTGGCTTTTTTTTTTAATCTGTAAAATGTTAGGAATTTGATCTTTAAGTTCTCTTCTAGTTCTGAAATATTATTCTAGTCTTTGTTCAGAATGTGGAAGCATATATCATATTAGATCATGTAGGAGAAATACTTCTAGGATTTTCAGGTGAAAAGTATTATAACTACCCAGACATTGCTGACTGTTTTCTCACTATACTTTTTTTTCTTTTATTTGGATGGGGGGAGGCAAGGCAATTAGGGTTAAGTAACTTTCCCGAGGTCACACAGCTAGTGTGTTCAGTTTCTGGGGTCGAATTTGAACTCAGGTCCTCCTGACTCCAGGGCCAGTGCTCTATTAACTGTGCCACCTAGCTGCCCCTTCACTAGACTTTTTAAAAAGAAAATTTAATTGTATTATCAGTATTCCAAATACTTATTTTAGTTGAAGTGTTATTTTTATAAATTTTTATAAAAATAGTGTTAGGGCAAGAAAAACAAAAGCTTGTTCTATCATAGGTATGAGCTACTATTGATGGGGGGCGGGGGGGGGGGGGGCGGCAATAGGTGTGACAGGGGCTCCAATCAATGACCAGAGTCCCTGCTGTGCAGTCTGGAAGTAATTCACTAGGCCCAAGCAATCTTTGAAGTCAGGATTGTAAAAGTTTATTGTTATGTTGCAAGAGTTCTTAGGGAACCTGCAAACTTAAAGAAGTCATAGGTATAGTTTTTAAGGGGTCACTGCAGTAAATCAGATGCCAACTATGCTAACTAGGTGAGTAAGGGTGTGATTAGGGAGGAGTTAAGGAGTGGTCAGTGCTTAAAGAAACATGCACTTTTAATATCAACTGTGCAGGTGTATTGCCCATAATTCACTGGGAAATAGCCCAAGGTGGGGGGGGGGCTACCTGGAGGTGTGGTTTTAGGCTTGAAACATCACTAAGTCAGATAGCAGTCAGGACTGACTGAGAAGTGCCTAGCCTGCAACTCATCAGTGTCATGTTTGACAAGATGGATGTTGGGAACCAAGGCTAACGGAGACTCAGTATGTGTATAATTGGCTAAGGAGTCAACTTACAGATAGTGCATTGAAGGATTCATAGGTGCAGCTGGACATTATACTAAGGGGAGATAAATAGTTCATGAATTGTTGCTAGGCAGAGTGCTGGCAGGGGGAAGGGGCAGAGTCAATGCTCTGAGGCTTGGTGGGGAAGGGAATGTGATTTTACAGACTGGTTTTGCAAATTGATTTTACAAACCGATGTTACAAACATAGACCTCCAAACTTCCCATCACTATGATGCATGAAGAACATATCATGAAGTATGTTTTAAAATCTTGTCATACCTGAGAGGCTTTAAAAGCCAATTTAATTGTTTCTGGGCAACTGCGGTACAGACTTGGTCTTAGTGAGACTTCCCTGTGACCCAAGTTTTAAGTGGGTAACGAATGTTGTGTATTTAATGTAAAAGGACAGTCTACAATAATAAAGTAGCCAGTGTGGGTGCCCAGCAGTGCTGAGACCCAGCTGATCTATTATAAGCTTTGGAAAATCCAACTTATGCACAGATATCTAGATATGATTCTAGAAATGGAAAATTTATGTGTGTTTTGCAAATAGTTTTACCATCTTATATTAAATGACCTTTTGACAGGTGTGTGCTGTTTTGTCTCCAGTGAGCACATACCATGTGGATTTTATAAGTACATCAGTAGAGTGAATTCACTGGCACAGTATGTATATATGCCAAGTGGGGTGAGATTTTATCTGATAAATGTGCTCAGATTAAAAATAACTCCTGACAAACTGTAAGGAAACCAGCTAAATGTTCGACCTGATCACTTGTGTGGTTTATGTTAAATGAATATTCTTTTAAGTAATGAATAAAGCATTTAAAATTGATCATTGTAAAACTTTGTATTAGCATGAGAACTTTTAGTGTAAAATTGCAACAGTACTTCATAAATTGTGTATAATTCTCTGTTAGCTCTCATTGTATTCTGATGCAACAAAGCTCACATTTTAAATTTCATCACAAATGGTCTTTCTATTAGACTAGTTATTTTTGTAAGTTAAAAGTTTTAAAAAATCAAGCTTTAGCAAAAATTCTGAGATTAAATTCTAAAGGTTAGATTATTTGTACAAACCCTAGTGTATTAATGCATTTGATATGCCTTATTATATGTATCAATAAACCTTAAATTGTTCAATACAGTAAAAAAAAAAATGTTAGAGCACTGCAAGTTTCAAGATCTCCTATCACCAATGCCTCATTTTGGATGTCAATTATTCAGGAGCACCGAGCTGTTTTCAGGTGTGTGGAGGGCATTAAGAGTTTGGGGTTATTCTTGATCTGGCCCTTTTCCTTGGTGTGGGAATATGGGTAAGGAAACACAACTTATTGAATTACCCAGTACACTGAGAGATTGGTGACTGGCCAGACAAGGACACAAGGCCTGTTTGTTTCAGCAGCAGGGCTTGAACCCAGATCTTCAAAAATCTAAGGATAGTCCTTTGTTTTCTATGCCTGGAAGGAAGTTGTGGGAGAATAAATGTGTTTTATAAACATAATTTTCTTCATCTTTGAGAACAAACTAGCTGCATGCCTTGTTTCTTTTTTTTATATGTTTTATGTGTGTAGGGACAGCATTGTGTAGAGCGAGAAAATGCATTTTCTTCTTTACATTTTTCATTATAGTTTGACCCAAGGGAAGAGTATAGTTGAAACTAAATCTACTAATTTTAGGTAAACTACCACTCTATATACACGCAAGTACAGAGTAACTTTTCTGAACTAAGGAATAGGTCTCTCATTTAATGAAGAAACCTTTTAAAAAAAATTTTTTTTTGGGGGGGGAGGTTTATATAATACATATTCTTAATTCCTTCTGTGGAATATATATGTGTATGCATGCATATGGACATGTATAGGGTGTCCCTTTAAAAAACTTTCATAGGCTAAAACTGCACTAAAATCTTGGAGATATTGTATGTATAAGTGTAGTCACATATACATATAGTCACATATGTTTCTGTATGTGTATAATAGTGAGAGAGAGAGAAAAAGATCCGTCTAGTGAATTAAAAAAAAATAGAGTAGTTTGTTGTCACTTAAGAAACAGCATATATTTAACGTAGTTGTAACTATTTTAGTACTTTCCAGTAAGATGTGTTGCTTCTATATATTAGCTACAATGAACTTTGTGTCCTTTTGGGAATAATTTATAAATCTGAGTACATGGAGCTTTTTGCTTGTTTGTTTTTCTGGACCTCCTTGAAGGAACTCTCATTATCAATGCAAGTTGGCACCTTCTTTTGAAAATATAGTCTTAGTTGCCTGTGGCTTAAAGGTTGAATGACTTGTTCAGGGTCACACAGTCAGTATGTATGAGAGGTGAGGCTTGAACCCCTCTCTTTTCTGATTCAAAGACCAGCTTACTATCCATTATCCCAGGCTGTCATTCATAAATGTATATAATCTTATTTAATAGTTCAAATTGAAATGTCAGTTTTTAAAAATTGGTCCCTACTTATTTGTCAAATACTTTTTAATGGCATAGGGATAATTCTTAGCAAAATTTAATATTTAAATTATTCAGATTTACTTTGTTAAATGAGTGTGCTTACAGCAGGGTAGTTTCAAATTTTAAAAAATTGAAATGTTATAGCAGCAAGCACCCCAACATTCCCAGGGTGGCTGCCAACACAGGTTCTTAGATCTGCTTTTCTAAAGAAAAGCAACTCAAAATGGGTTAACAATCTTTCTTTAATCAATCAAACATATCATTTACCTAGTTCAGGGGAAAAGGTTAGCACCCTGAACTTCAGTGTGTACATGATGAAGTATGGGTTCTGGGATCATACAGACAGGTAACCAAGCAGAAATTACAAGAAGACAGAGAAACAAACAGATCAAGCAGACAGGCCTCCAACTGTCCAACCATTACATCCATACCCAGTCAGTTACCAGAGAGGGAAGCATCAACATCTGGGTTTTTCAAAGCCAGGAGGCTCTTAACAGCTGCCCAGAGTCTCATCTGGTCAAATCACACAACACTTCTCAAAGTGAGCCCCCAAGCAAAGCCTCACATCAAGGTTTTATATAGCCTTCTCCTGGCTCAGAGAATGTAACAACCCTCTTGACCCACTGCCCAATCACAAAGTATCTCCTGAAAAACAAGCCTCCCGACACATGCTCCAGGTGCACTTAAGGCTATCAGAGGGCCTAGGGGCAGGAAAGATCTTAAACAATACAATCTTAGAAAGATGGCACCAACATAAATTTACATTTCCATTACAAATATAAGAATAAATAATTGTACTTAATCAAGAGCAGCAAAAAAAGAAACATTACTTTTACTTTTTAAGTATGAATTAAAGAACAAAAATTTATATATGTTTTGTTTTTAGATTACATAAATGGTGGAGAACTTTTTACTCACCTTTCTCAAAGAGAACGTTTCACAGAAAATGAAGTGCAGATATACATTGGGGAAATTGTGCTTGCCCTTGAACACCTTCATAAGGTAAGCCACTTAACCTCCCTAGCTTCTTTTCAAAGTAGCCCTCATATTGTTTCTATATTTTAGACACATGTTGAGTGTATTACTAGTATCATTAAATGTAAATATATTTTTTCATTCTCTTCCCTTGTGTATTTCCTGTGCACCAAACTGAGAGATAGTTTCTAAGGAACTTTTCTGTTTTACTTAGGAGTTAGAAACAATGGTTTATTAATTTCTACCACCTTTCCCTTCCTACCCCCCAATAGTGAAAAGAGTAGCCCTGTGGTTTTTATTTTTCAGAAAAGAAAACAAGAAGTGTAGCATAGAAAACATCCTATTTAATATGGAGCCATAATTCCTATTATATATTTCCCAAACTCAGCCTTTTTCCATATCTGAGGAAACATTAATTGGGTTAAGGAGTAAGAGTTGTTTTATTCTTATTTGTTGAAAGTCCCTTGTACTCAATTTCCTCTATTTCCATTCTAATTTTTTAGTCTTTGATATTTTTTGTCTCATTTCTTTACACCTGTGTAGACTAATCTTAACTGTTAAAATATTCTGTACTTGTCCATAATTTGTAATTCATGCTGCAAAAATTGATATAAAAGTCTTTCTCATCTTGTTGAAAATATCATTTATCTAGATTTAAGTAATTTTAATTGAAATCTTCATATTTCTGACTTAGCTTTATGAAGTGTTTGTGGCATATTAAATTGATATTATATGTGGGAACTGTATTATTAGTTAAGCACTTTAGTTGTAACAAGATGTATTGAAATTGCCATAAAAATATGAGTATTTTAAAAAGATCTACTTATAAAAGTACCAGCATAATTTATGAGAGCCATAAGTTAGAAACAAAACATGCCACACAGAAACACAAATATTATGACTGCTTTTTTCAAAATTGTGCTTAATTTCTAGTTTTCTTGCTTATAATTTTATTTAGGCATTGTCATATTAACAGAATTAAAACCAGGAGCCAATTAAAAGAAATGTCAAAAGTTTCATTCTTAGGAACACAAATTGTGATCTTTTGTTTTCTATAAACCATAATGAAATCACCAAAAGCAGTGTAGTAAGAGTAAGAAGCCAGAAGGAATATATTAAATATTTAGTACTTATTAGCTTATATGAAAATATCACTTCCCTTTATGAAAGAAAAAATATATAAATGTATGCTACAGTAATGACTGGTTTAAAACCCACCTGCTTTACTATCTATATGAGGGACAAACAGTGTCATTCAGATGTTGCTGAGGTCAATCATGTGACCAAAAAATTTGCTCAAGATATTATTCATTTAATGTATTCAGTAATATATAGTATATAATCAGTTGGCTTTCTTGGCAGATTGTGGGTAAAATTACAGTTATAAAGTTATGTATCTGTAATTATGTATATATTTTTTATAAATTTTATATTTATGTATATCTGCCTCTGATACACATGTACATATGCATATGCCTGGCACATAGTAGTTACTTAATAAGTTATTATATGTTTTTTTCTTACATAAATAATCTTATGCCAATACCTAGACATTTTAAACTCAACTTTGGTCCAAAATGGAAATCATCCTTTCCTCCACTCTTCCAAATTTCCCTATTATTGTTAAGGACATCACCATCCTCTCAGTCATTCAGGTTCGCAACATTGATCTTATCCTTCACTTATCCAATCTATTGCCAAGTCTTGTCATTTCTACCTTCACAACATCTCTCCTATATGTCCTGTCCCATTGTCCCCACTTATACAACCACCATACTGGTTGGTGTAGGCTCTTATCACCTTGTGCCTGAATTAGTACAAAGCCTTCTCATTGGTCTCCTTTGTTTTAATTTTCTCCCCACTCCAATCTCCCCTTCCCTTAACTGCCAAAATGATTTTCCTAAAGTATAGTACCAACCATGTTTACACTTTATAGATTCAAATATGAAGTGCTTTGCTTGGCATTT
Organism: Petaurus breviceps papuanus; assembly: GCF_028583685.1. Lineage (NCBI taxonomy): Eukaryota > Metazoa > Chordata > Mammalia > Diprotodontia > Petauridae > Petaurus > Petaurus breviceps. The sequence continues at coordinate 2,550,203 of NW_027185776.1, read as the reverse complement.
AAAGTTCTACATGAATTTGTTCCTTCCTTTCCAGCCTTCATATACTTTATTCTCCATCCATGCATTCTACAATCTAGTGTTACTATCCTTCTTGCTGTTACTTGCATAAGATGCTGCATATCTCGACTCTATGCCTGTTATTTGCTCAAAAGATTCTTCCCTCCTTACCTTTACCTCCTGACTTTCCTGACTTATGTTAAGTCTTCACTCAAGTTCCACCAACGAGCTTTTTCTGGTGCCCCTCTGCTTTCCCTCTGAGAACCTTCCATTTGTACTATATGGTTACATAAATGCATGCTTACATATATGCATACATGTATAATAATACAGGTGTAAAATACCTACATTACATGTATCTCCTCCATTAAAATATGAGCCCCTTGAGGTCAGAGACCATGTTTTTGACTTTTTATCTCCAGCACTTAGTGCCTGGCACATAATAAGAGCTTAATAAGTGATTGTTGACTGACCAACCAATTCTCCTTATTCAAAATTAGACAAAATTTAGAGATCTGAAGAGACAAGAAGACAAAAATGTTAAATAAAAATATGACATTAAATATCTGCAATCCTCCTTTGAATATCAAGTCCTAAATACATATAAAGAACAAACATGATAATAAATATCATCATCCATAAACATCTGCAGCAGCAAAAGCATTAAGTAGCATTAAGATCTTATTATGTGCTAGGTACTAAATGCTGGGTATAAAGAAAAAAAAAATCTAAAACATGGCCCTTGCTCTCAGAAGAACTCAAATTCTTATATGTGATAGGATAATACAAGCAGCTCTGTGTTCTCTCTCTCAAAGTATGTGGAGGGGAGTGAAGTGTAAGAAGACTGGAAAGGTGAGATGGGGCCAGATTGTAAAGGGCTTTAAAAGCCAAACAAGATTTTCATTTTAGGTCTGCTTATCTTAGTATTCAATGTGTTATGTTACGAAATTTTTTTTTGCCTTTTTGGAGGGCAATTGGGGTTAAGTAACTTGCCAAAGGTTACATGGTTTGTTTTTGTGTGTGGTTGTGGGTGTTAAGTGTCTGAGACTGGAACCGAACTCGGGTCCTCCTGACTCCGGGGCTGGTGCTTTACTCACTGCGCCACCTAGTCACCCCTGTTACTAAATTTTTTAAAGTTATTTCGTGGTTTGGGCAAAAGTAATAAGGCCCTTACAAATAAAACATATTTTTTGAAAGTTCTATGGCATGAACTGATGATATATCAAATACTCATATAAATAGAGGAAAGTAAAAATTATTGTGAAAAATTGTACAAGATGAGGTGTCATATTCAGTATTGTTCACTTACAATATCAAGCAATCAAATCCTCACTTAAGTATTATTAAATTTAAACTAAAATTTATGTGAAAATACACAATTTTTATAATGCAGCTTTTTGATAATTGGTATTATTTCATAGTAGTTGGTACTATCTAAACTATTTTACTGCAAGGATTTTACCAACCAAAAATTTGAAGATTGTTCCTGGTCTAACAGATCATCTTCATATGACTGCTGACACAGATTGGGAATGAGAAAGTGAGAGTACTAATAGATTAGCAAGAGGTGTTCAAGGGAGAGGGTCAGTGGGTACGTAAACCTGTGCAAATTTAGATACTTGTTTTCTAATTTCTCTTATGTTTCCATTTATTGTTCAGTTGAGTTTAATTCTTCTTGACCCCCTTGACCACATAGCACACCAAGACTGTTCATGGGTTTTTTGGTTGTGGGTTGTTTTTTTTTTTTTTTTGCCATTTCCTTTTCCAGTGACTTAAGGCAAACAGAGGTTAAGTGACTTACCTAGAGTCACACAGCTAGTAATTATTTGAGGCCAGATTTGTTATCTGAGGTCAGATTTGAACTCATGTCTTCCTGACTCCAGGCTGAGAATTCTATCCTCTTTATCGTATCTGGTAAATGCCATGTATGCAAAGGTGATTACTAAATGACTGCCAAACCAACACATTTTCAAATTTTAAATATTGGATATAAAGTATTTCTAGTCCTTAGCTCTAAATAGATAAAGCAAAAGAATTAGTTATATCACTAAACTGTAGGGTAAAAAACTTGCTTGTAAAGAGATTTAAATTCATCATCGTGGAAAAGTCCATTTCTTTGTTTTTGAACTCACTCATCCAAAAGAGACATTTGAGGTGAGATAGTAGGGGCATGACAGGATAAACTGCTTATCACTAAATGTGTTTTCTAGTGTTCAGTAAAATTACCCAAAAATTTAGAAACTTTTATTTCATCCTAGTATTAACATATATTTATTTTATTTCTCCCTCAGTTATCTCTATGTGCCATACTTTTCTTTGAATTCAGCATCCTTTGAATGGCACTCAGCCTATTACTTAGGTATATAAATCAAACTGATCGATATGTATTTCCTCATATATTATCAAGCAGAAAAAAATTGCTTCTTGGAAATAATTGTCTTGTATTTACTATATTTAAATGTTTTTATCTTTATAATGTTTATAATCCTTTAAAAGATTATCAAAGATTTCATACCCTTGATATTAGTTAAAATAGGTTTCTTTTGCTTAAAATACTTATTTTAGGCCAAGAATTCATTTTAAGTCTGAATATGAGACTTACACTGAGAAACTGTCAGTGATGCAACTTCTATAAAAGATGAGGCAGTTAATTTCAGTTTGTTCATCAGTGGTTATACACAGAATGAAATAGTTATACAATATTGAATTGGTTTGCTTTAGCTCTTTAAACCCTAAGGACTAACTAAAATAAAATTATTTTAGATATTTAAATTTAGAAATGAGTTCATTTAAAAGACATTTTAATTACCTGTTACTTACATAGCACTTTACTAGACACCAAAAACATAAAGTAAATGGAAAATCAAGACATCTGCAATTTAACTGTCAAATAAACATACAGGAAAAACTGAAGGAGGTGTGATTTTTAGATCAATGTAGTACAAATTATATCTAAGTGGTGTGTAACACTAAGTAAAGAAGTGAACTTTGTGGGCTGTTTAGTCAGGAAAGGCTTCTTAGAAGGGTATATTCAAGGAAGACCTCACTTTGGAGAAAGTGGAGGTTTTTTCTCCTGGGGAACAACATTAACAAAGGCATTAAAGCAGCGACAAATATAATATAAATAGATAAAGGTAAGAAAATTGGCCTTGCTAAATTGAAAGGTCACAATAGGGAATAATGAGAAATTACATTGGGTGGTTAGGAAAAAGGAAACTGGTAGAGGACCTTGTATGATAGTCTTTCTTAAGAGTTTAGAATCAGTCTCATATATAGGAAGCTACTGTGAAAAATTCTTGAGCAGTGGAATGATGATTCTCTTAAAAATGAAATCTTAAGAATTTTTATTGTTATTTTTAATAAATTGTTATTTTAAATGTTTATTTGCTTATTTTCACAGTTGGGTATTATATACCGTGACATTAAACTAGAGAATATTCTACTTGATAATAATGGCCATGTGGTGCTGACAGATTTTGGTCTAAGTAAGGAGTTCCTTGCGGATGAAGTGAGTATTGTATATATTTTAAAGTTATCAATATGTTTATAAATAGAAAATAAATTTTTATAGTATTTTTTAAATTTATATTTTTTATGGTATTGAAGAAGTTCATTTGAGAATTTTCTGTGGCTTGCTTTTAGTACCAGGTTACTATAGTATGTATATATAATTTTCAGTAAGTACATACACACATTAGAGATAGGTGCTCACTTTTTGTTTTTTTACTTATAAGGGTACATAATAAAAAAATTTTAGAGTCAACCCTAGGTTAAATAATATTTTTGCATTGTAGCTAAGTATTGTTATAGCAGTTTCTTTGAGTTTGCTTTGCAGAAGTTCTTGCACCTTATTCTCCTATGTGAACTCAGCACTGTACTAACACTGACCTCCTTGCTGTTCCTCACATATAGCATGCCATCTTCTTTCTTTATGCATTTTCACTAGCTTCCTTCAAGTCTCAGCTAAAATCCCAACTTCTACAAGAAAGCTATTTTCAGTTTATCCTAGATATGTTTTATTGGTCCGTAGTTATTTGCATGTTTTCCCCTCATCAGACTGTAAGTTCCTTAAGAGCAGAGACTTTTTTGTTTATTTTGGTTTGGTCTTTGTCTTCCTTTGTATTTGTATTAGTATAATACCTGACACATAGTACACACTTAATAAATACTTATTGCCTTGACTTACTGTCACAGAAATAGTACTAAAATACTACCTGGTGGAGCAAAGATGGTGGAGTAAAGGCAGGGATTTACATACCCTCCAAATACCTTTAAAAAATTATTCTGAACAAATTTTAGAGCAGCAGATATCACAAAAAGACAAGGTGAAACAATTTTCCAGCCCAAGACAGCTTGGAAGATCAGTAGGAAAGGTCTGCTGCGCCAGTGTAAGAGAATAATAGCTCAGGCTATGCCAGCACAGACCAGGTTCCAGCAAATCCAGAGCAGGTCTTAGGGAGATTGAATCACTTGCAGCAGTAGCGGTTTTCAGACTTCTTAGTCCACAGGAGCCAAAGACAATTTAAAATGTCAGCAGGAAAGGTCTGTCACTCCTGGGTGAGAGTGGAGGGCAGTCCAGTCCAGGCCGTGCCAGCCTTGAAGCTGAGACAGGCCTTGAGAGAGACTGAATAAGCAGTGGCAGCAACTGTTTCAGGAGCTCTCAGCCCACAGATGGTAAGGGGGTCAAACAACTAGTCAGAAGGAGATTACAGGGTTCTTTATGCCAGCACTGAGGCAGGACTCTGCTGCTTTGCCCATATTTGGATCCAGTTCCTAGGTGAGGAGGAGCACTACAGCAGAGCTTGCAACCTCAAAGGAGAGGAGACTCACTCCCACACCTGAGCATAGGCCAGGATAGAAGCAAACACATTTTAAATCATATCACCTGGGAAGAACTGAAAACTTACAGGTCCCTAGAAGTATCTCTGAAAACAACTTCACAAACCCCTGAATCTTGGGACAATGTGTCCTCTATCCTGGAAGCAGAGCCCTACTTTAACAATGACTTAAAAGTCATCTAATAGACTGGGAAAATGAGCAAACAATGGAAAAGAAACTCTTTTGAAAGTTACTGTGGTGACAAGAAAAATCAAAACACACACTCAGAAGAAGACAACAAAGTCAAAGCTTCTACATCCAAAGCCTCACAAGAAAAATATGAATTAGTCTTAGGCCATGGAAAAGCTCAAAAATGATTTTGAAAATCTGTTAAGAAAGGTAGAGGAAAAATTGGGAAGAGAAATGAGATGGAAGAAAATTATGAAAAATGAGTCAACAACTTGGTGAAAGAGAAAAAAAATACTGAAGAAAATAACACCTTAAAAAACAGACTAGGCCAAATGATAAAAGAGGTCAGTGAGGAGAAGAATGCTTTAAAAAGCAGAATTGACCAAATGGAAAAGGAGATCCAAAAGCTCACTGATGAAAATGATTCGCTAAAAATTGGAATGGAGCAAATAGAAGCTAATGACTATGAGAAATCAAGAAATCATAAAACAAAACCAAAAGAATGAAAAAATAAAAGAGAGTGTGAAATATTTCATTGAAAAAACAACTGACCTAGAAAAGAGATCCAGGAGAGATCATTTAAAAACTATTGGACAGCCTGAAAGCCATGATCAGAAAAAGAGCCTAGATATCATCTTTCAAGAAATTTTTAAGGAAAACTGCACTGATTTTCTAGAACCAGAGGGTAAAATAGAAATTGAAAGAATCCATCAGTTACCTCTGGAAAGAGATCCCAAAATGAAAACTTTCAGGAATGTTATAGCCAAATTCTGGAGTTCCCAAGTGAAGGAGAAACTATTACAGTAGCCAGAAAGAAACAGTTCAAGTATGGTAGAGCCACAGTCAGGATAACAGATTTAACAGCTTCTGCATTAAAGGATCAGAGGACTTGGAATGTGATATTCTGCAGGGCAAAGGAGCTAGAATTACAACCAAGAATCACCTGCCCAGCAAAAGTGAGTATAATCCTTCAGGGGGTAAAATGGAAATTCAGTGAGATAGAGGACTTTCAAGTATTCTTTTTTTTGGTTTTTTGGAGGGGGAAGGCAGGGCAGTTGGGGTTAAGTGACTTGCCTAAGGTCACATAGCTAGTTTTGTGTTAAGTGTCTGAGGCCGAATTTGAACTCAGGTCCTCCTGACTCCAGGGCTGGGTGCTCTATTCACTGTACCACCTAGCTGCCCCCACTTTCAAGCTTGATGAAAAGACCAGAGAGCTGAATAGAAAATTTGACTTTAAAATACAAGACTCAAGAAAAGCATAAAAAGTTAAAATAGGAAAGCTAAATAATAAGGGACTTAATAAGGTTAAACTGTTTACAATCCTACATGGGAAGATGATATTTGTAACTCATAAGACTTTTCTCATTATTAAGGTAGTTAGTAGAAGCATATAGAGACAGAGGGCACATGTGTGAGTTGAATAAGAAGGGATAATATGTAACAAAATTAAGGGATGAGAGAGGACTATACCGGGAGAAAGAGAAAGGAAGAGGTTGAATGGAGTAAATTATCTCACATAAAAGAGGCAACAAAAAGCTTTTTCAGAGAAGGGGAAGGGGGGGAGGTGAGTGAATCTGCTCTCATGAGAATTGGCTCAAAGAGGGAATAATATATATATACTCAGTTGGGTATAGAAATTTATCTTATCCTACAAGAAAGTAGGAAGGGAAGGGAATAAGAGAGGTGGGTTGTCATTGAAGGGAGGGCAGATTGGAGGAGGGCAGTCAGAAGCAATATACTTTTGGGGAGGGACAGGGTGAAAGGAATGAGAGATTAGAATAATGGGGAGGGGCACTGGGGAGGATATAAGATGGTGGGAAATACAGTTTAGCAATGGTAACTGTGAAAAAAAAATTTGTAGCAGTTTTCTCTAATAAAGGCCTCATTTCTCAAACATATAGATAACTGTGTCAAATTTATAAAAAGAAGAGCCATTCCCCAATTGATAAATGACCACAAGATGTGATCAGTTTTCGGATGAAGTAATCAAAGCTATTTATAGCCATATGAAAAGATACTCTTAATTCACTATTGATTGGAGAAATGCAAATTAAAACATTTCTGAGGTACTACCTCATACCTATTAGATTGGCTAATATGACAGAAAAGGTAAATGATAAATGTTGAAGGGAATGCAGGAAAAATGACTTTAATGCATTGTTGGTGGAGTTGTGAACTGAGGCAACCATTCTGTAGAGCAATTTAAACTATGCCCAAAGGGATATAAAAACCATGCATACCCTTTGACCTGGCAATACCACTAATAGGTTTGTATCCCAAAAGAGATTTAAAAAGCGTAAAAGAACCTGTATGTATAAAAATATTTATAGCACCTCTTTTCTTGTGGCAAAGAATTAGAAATTAAAGCGATGCCTGTCAATTGAGGTATATAACTGAACAAATTGTGGTGTGTGATTATGATGGAATCCTATTGTACTTTAAGAAATGATGAGCAGAATGCTCTTAGAAAAACCTAGAAAGACTTTCATGGACTGATGCAAAGTGAAAGGTACTGTATACAAAGTAACAGCAATATTGTAAGATGATCAGTTGTGAATAACTTGAGATTCTCAGCAATACAGTGATCCAAGACAACTCTGAAAGACTTATAATGAAAGACATCCCCAGAGAAAGAACTGGTGGTGCCTGAATACAGATTGAAACATTAAACTTTCTTTATTTTTTTTGTTTTTTCTTGTCTGTATTTTCTTTCCCAGCATGACTAATATGAATAAAAAAAAATCTTCCCTGAAAGTAGAAAATTACTTTTATCTAAATAACTTGATTTTCAGTTGATTTCCATTAAGCAATTAGTTACTATAAGATAATGTAGAATATAAATTACAATAAATTTCTAGCTTAGAAGGATTCTGTTATCATGAAATATTTGACTCATATGTTTCAAATTCTACATAACTTACTTCCACTTTTGATTTTGTTGATGTTCCCAAAAAAAGTAGGTTGTACCATTGGTTGTTTCCTAACAAGTGTATATATTTACTAAAAGTAGGCTCATAAGGCAAATGCTAAAGTGACAAAATAATAATAAAAGTTGGAGGAGCAGCATAGTGTAATAATAAGAGCCTTGAACAGATGGTCTGGGTTCAGATTCTGGTTCTGTCTCTTAATAGATGTGGGACATTATGAGGGAAAGCGATTATATAGTGAAAAGGTGATGTGGGGCAGTTACTTAGCTTCTCTGGCCCTTAGTTTCCTCATCTATAAAATGTGAAAGTTGGATTAGAGAGCCTCTAAGATCCCTTTACTTCTGTACCTGTCATTTCATTGCCCATAAAATAAATAATTAAATACAATGCCCCTTGAAGGTTAAAGGAAAGTAAGTGGGGTATATAGTGCATTAGATTAATTTTGAAAAATTTATTAATTTTTATATGTGATTTCTAATACTTTATCCCTTTCTAGAATTATAAATTTCATAAGATGATTCTTTTTTTAATTTTTGTCTCTTTCCTTGACTCCTAGTTCTACATATAGTAAATGTGAGAATATTGATATAGAAAGTACTATAATGATGAACCCCATCTTTTTACAGTGGGGAGATTAAGGCTTACAAAAGTTAGTCAAGTTGATTCCTACAGAACATGGGAATAGAAAGATATTTGTATAAAATGATAAAAAGAATCTATCAAAACCCAGCAAGAAAACATTAAAAAATGCTTTTCCAGTAAACACAGGAGTAAGTCAAGCAACACCTTTCCCCCACACAGTTTGAGAAATGTTAACAGTAGCAATAAAGAAAAAAATAAAGGTATAAAGATAACCAATGAGGAGACAAAGCTCTTCATATTTGCAGATGTCATGGTTTACTTCCTAGAGAATCAGCAAAGAAAGTAATTAAAACAGTAGCTTCAGTAATACAGCAAGATTCTAAATAAATCTCTCAGAACCAACACTATTTCTATATAGTATTGAAAAATCCAGGAAAGAATAATAGAAAAGGGAGTCCTTTTCCATAAAACTTCAAAATGCAGAAAATATCTAGAGACAATCTACCAATACAGTACTGAAGACCTGAACTTTCCATTTCCTGTTGCGCTTAGCATGTCCCCTGAGGAAAGATTGCAAATCTTTGGACCTGGACCAGACCAGAAGTCTTCTATATGTTTCACAGCAACTATTTCTATCTCTACTAGCACAAAGCATCTTCTGCTTCCTTCTGGAAGCTCAAGGTCCCAGCTGGGATGTGGAAAACCCCCAGGGCAAAGAAGAGCAATCCTCTCTTAAACTACAGACCTCTCATCTCTTACTGAGCCTGTCTGTCCTTTAAGTCTAGAAGAATAGTGCCCTCTAGGGGCGGCCAGGTGGCTCAGTGAGTAAGAGCACTGGCTCCAGAGTCTGGATGACCTGGGGATCAAATCTGGACTTAGATACTTAGTACCACACCCAAAAATAACTGGCCATGTAATCTTGAGCAAGTTACTTAACCCCGATTGCTTTTAAAAAAAAAAAAAAAGAATAGTGCCCTTCATTCAATGTTGAAAATTTTTACCCCTGGTCATACCCTTCATATTCCAGTGACTCTGAACTATAGATCATTATCTAAACTCCACTCCACACTCCCTACCTCACTCCCATCCCCCTCAACTCTCCCACTCCAAAGTTTCATTCTAACTCCACCCAGCTCTTCCAGTGTGCCCTCTAAAATGACGGTTCCATAGGCAACAAACTTCTCTTCATCATACATCTGTTCCTCTCCCACTGCTTCCATCTAATAGATATTACTGAAACCTGGCTTCCCCCTATGATAGTCTCCCTTGGCCACCCTTTCCAATACTACTGCACCTTTACTCATTCTCCTTAGCTTACTGGTTGAAGTGGGGGATGTTGGAATACTCCATTGCCATTTCCCTATCTCCATACATTAACTCTTCCTTTGAGGTTAGTGCCATTAATATCTATCACCCAATTAAAATCCTGGTAGCTGTTTACAGACTTCCTGGGCACTCCCCTTCCTCAGTGAATTTGATACCTGAATTACAGTTGGTCATATATGGTCATAATTTTAATCTTGCCCTCACCCACAAATATACTATCCCCATTTTCAAGAATTTGGAAATCCTCTTATCTAGTCATAGTCTATTGATTTTTTACCTCTCCCCTTACATAGCCCCATTCTTCATCCCCACTGTGATCTCCAATCATTTGACCATTCAGTTCTTTCCCAAGCCTTCGCCTTTGCACCAACTACTCTTTCCTTTTTTCCCATCTTGACTTCTTAGTGAGCCAATTTAACTCTATACTGGCTTCATCTTTTGAATCCCTAGTCCCCTTATCATATTGTGAATTATGCCCAGCCAAGCCTCAGTCTTGGATCTCTCCCACCATTCTTCATCTTCACTGTTACACACATGGTGCTGAACAAAGGTAGAGAAAAGCATGCAATTTTTCTGACTGGGTCCACTACAAATTTATCTTACACAGCCTCAACTGGGCCCTCACTGCTTCTAGGCAATGCTACTATATCTCCCTTATCAACTCACTATCCCAGTCTTCACAGTAACTCTTCCAAACCTTTCAATCCCTCCTCAGATTCCCCATTGGTCTCCCTCTCTCCACTCTCTAGACTGAGAACCGTACCTCATATTTTACAGAAAAAAATTGATTCCACCATGAATTCCTTTTCCTCATCTCCTACTCATGGGTTCCACCTGCCACTTTTTCCTTCACCTTTGTTTCACATGATGAAGTGGTCTTACCCCTGACCAAAACTAGCCCCTTTACTTGTCCAAGTGATCTCACCTATCTTATCTCCTCCAACAAATTGTTCTCTCTGTCATACCCACTCCATTATTTATATTATCTTTCCTTCTACTTGTTCATTCCCTATTGTCTATAGGCATTCCCTCACTTGGTCCCTCCAAGATTTAATCCTTGACGCTATTATATTGTATCTCTTCTGACCTTTGTAGCTAACTTCCTCAAAAACCCCTCTACAGTAGGTACCTCTACTTTCTATCCTATTACTCTCTTTGTAACCCCTTACAATCTGACTTCCACCCCTAGTATTCCACTGAAATGACTCTCTCCAAAGTTACTCATTGTTTTAGTTGCTAAATCCAATATTCTTTTCTCATTCCTCATTCTCCTTGACTTCTCTGCTGCCTTTGACACTGTTGATCACTCCTCCTTGATACACTCTTCTCTCCACATTTTTGGGATATCACTTTCTCCTGGTTCTCTTACCCAGTCTGACTGCTCCTTCTCTGTATTCTTTGTTGGATCCCCCTCTAGAAATCACACCCTCTAATTGTAGATGTCCTTCAGAAATAATTTAACTCAATTACCCTGTCTTCAATAAACCTGGAAACATAAATTACCTAGGAGAGAACTCTCTTGTTTGACAAGAATTGCTGGGACAACTGGATAGCAGTTTGGCATAAATTAGGCTTAGACAGACATATACCATAGTAAACTCAAAATGTGTATGTAACCTAAACAGTAAAAAAAAAATTAGAAGTGTACCAGATGAAGTACCTGCTATAGCTTTAATTAGGATTCTTTATTTTAAAAAAAATGATTGATCACAAAGGATAAAATAGATAATTTCAATTACATGAAACTGAAAATAAGAATACTGGTTGATGAAGAAAAGAAAAATCTTTATATCAAAGATCTTTGAGAGAAGAGTCTGATATCTAAGATGTTAAGGTAACTAAGAGTAAGAAATAAGACCAAAAGCTGTTCTTCAATAAATAGAAGATCAAATTGCATGGACAGTGGATTGCAGAAGAATTGCAAGCCATAAAAACTATGAGAAAAATACCACAAATCACCAAAAATAAAAGAAATGCAAATCAAAACAACCTAGTTTTTGACTCACAGATATCAAATTGGAAAAGGTAAAAAAATATAGTAAACACACTAATATACTATTGATGCAACTATGAATTGGTAGAGCAATTCTAGAAAGCAGTTTAAAAATATGTTTTAAAAAAGTGACTGGGGCGGCCAGGTGGCACAGTGAGTAAGAGCACTGGCCCCAGAGTTGGGAGACCTGGGATCGAATCTGGGCTCAGATACTTAGCACCCATCCAGAAACACCTGGCCGTGTAACCTTGAGCAAGTTACTTAACCCCAATTGCTTAGGGGCTGCTAGGTGGTGCAGTGAGTAAGAGCACTGGCCCCAGAGTCAAGACACCTGGGATCGAATCCGGGCTCAGATACTTAGCACCACACCCAGAAATAACTGTCTGTGTAACCTTGAGCAAGTTACTTAAATCCAATTGCTTTAAAAAAAAAAGTGACTGAGATAGTCCATTGACCCAGATAATCTATTGCTAGTCATATACTTCCAAAAGGTCAATAATAAAAAAGGATGTCTCCTTAGGACAAGTTTGTAGAATAGAAGAATATATGTATAGCCAATGTCTCCACAAAAACTACTCTACAAAAGTCTAGAAAATATATCTAACCAAATTTTGATTGATAAATACAAGTCAAAAACTACATTGAGTTATTTTTCCTAATCCAGATAGTCATAGGGAGATAGAGAGGTCTACAGACACTGGGCATGAGTCTAACCAAGAAAAGATGTACAGATTACAGGGGCTGAGTGAGGGCCTGCCTGCAACAGTTCATCAAGGTATGAATAAATCTTAGATCTAGAAGATCTAAGCTGATCAAGCCTGACCTTAGGATCAGAAACAGGTACCACCTGGCAGCTCTGTTGCTTATTGCTAGATAATAGTGCAGAATGAGGAGAGACCTTGCATTTGGTGCTATTACCTGTCAAGGAACAATCATAAGCCCTTGGCTGTATACCAAGGAAGACAAAAGTGCAGAAACAAGCAAAAACAGTGTATCTTGCCCTAGAAGTAGAGTATGGTAGAGTCTCAGATTCCACCAGGTCTGAAACCTGTAGCATAATTACTAGGGCAAGAAACCCAAACTGAAAGGGAGCCTGCAGTTCTAACATTCTGAACCTGTGGAGCTTTTTAGTTGACTGATGGTGACTGAGTACAGCAAAAATCCACGGGAGCTCCAGCAAGGGTAAGCCCATACTTGTGTTGCTTAGATCCAAACCCAGGTTTTGATTAAGAACCTTGTCTCAAATTTTGCAGAAAAAATTGAGTCCATGTGATGAGAGCTTCCTATTCTCCTGTCCTTCTCATCTCCCGTTTTCCAGATGCCTTCTGCCACTTTCTCCCCCTTATCCTTTTCTCACTTGAAGAGATGACCCTTCTCCTTATAAAAGCAAACTAACCCTTCTACTTTCACAAGTGATCTCATTCCATGATGACTTCTCTAGAGGATTGGTCACTCTATCATCTTCACTCTCTCACTTCAGTCTCTCCTTGTCTCCTTGCTACAAACATTCTCCCATGTCTCCCACATTCTCAAAAATATTGACTTCTCATTGTGTTAGGAACAGGCTGTTTTAGATAGGAAATGACATTTCTGTGTTTGTTTTATGCTTTCTTGAGTCCTAAGACTTTTTTTTTGCCTTTTGGAGGACAGTTGGGGTTAAGAAACTTGCCCAAGGTTACATGGCTATTTTTGTGTGTGTATGTGGGTGTTAAGTGTCTGAGACTGGAACCGAACTCAGGTCCTCCTGATTCCGGGGCCAGCACTTTACTCACTGCGCCCCCTGGCCACCCCTGAAACTTCTTTTTTTTTTAAATGCTTTATTAACTTCTGATTTACATCATTCGTTTCCGCCAGATTTTGAGTTACAAATTTTCTCCCCGCTTTCCCCCACCCATCCCCCCAAAACAGCAGTCCCACAGGATATCCCCACCTCCAATCTGCTCTCTCCCATATATTCTCACATACCTGTTTCGACTTTTCCATTAAATCTCTATGCCTCAGGGCCTGTATATCTTATTTCTTAATTACATGTAAGATGGTATTAATAATAGTATATATATATATACATATACACACACATATATATATATTTGAATATTTGATTTTAAAACTTTCAATTCCAGATTCATTCCCTTCCCCCCTGCCACCCACCCCCACTGGGAAGACAAGCAGTTCAGTATAGGTTGTACATGTGCGGCTAATGCAAAACAATAACATAGTAGATATATTGTAAAAGACTGACTATATTTCCATCCCTCCTATCCCACCTCCCATTTGTTCTATTCTCTACTTTGATCCTGTCCCTTTTCAAAAGTAGTTGCTTCCAACTTCCCTCCCCCCCAGCCTGCCCTCCCTTCCATCATCCCCCCTCTCATCCCCTTCCCCTCCTACTCTCCTGGAGGGTGAGATATCCTATTTAGTGTGTATTTCATTCCCTCCTCAAGCCAAATTCAATGGGAATAAGGTTGACCCATTCCCTTTTCCCTTCCTATTCTTCCCCTCCATTGTAACCATTTTCCCTTGCCTCTTCTGTATGAGATAGTTTGCCCCAATCTGTCTCTCCCCATCTCCTCTCATTATATTCCTCTCACCTCTTAATTTCACCTTTTAAGTATCATCCCTTCCTGTTAAATTGGTCCTGTGCCCTCTATCTATGTATACCTGTAAACATATATACACACATTCACATATGTATTCCTATGCCCATATACCCTCATATATAGACATATATATATGTATATATATATATATATACATTGAATCCCTTCAACTACTGAGAAAAGTTTCATAAAATACAATTATTTTTTTCCATGTAGGAATGTTAATAGTTCAACTTTGATAAGTTCCTTATGATTTCTTTTCCCTGTTTACCTTCTCATGCTTCTCTTGCTTCTTGTATCTGAATGTCAAATTTTCTATTCAACTCTGGTTTTTTCAGCAAGAATGCTTGAAAGTCCTCTATTCCACTGAATGACCATATTTTCCCCTGAAATATGATACTCAGTTTTGCTGGGTAGGTGACTCTTGGTTTTAGTCCCAGCTCCCTTGACCTCCGGAATATCACATTCCAAGCCCTTCGATCCCTCAGTGTAGAAGGTGCCAGATCCTGGGTTATTCTGATTGTGTTTCCACAATATTCAAATTGTTTCTTCCTGTCTGCTTGTAATATTCTCTCCTTAATCTGGGAATTCTGGAACCTGGCTATAATATTCCTAGGAGTTTTCTTTTTGGGATCTTTTTCAGGAGGTGATCGGTGGATTCTTTCAACCTCTATTTTGCCCTCTTGTACTAAAACATCAGGGCAGTTTTCTTTGAGAACTTCCTGGAGGATGCTTTCTAGGTTGTTACTTTGGTCATGGCTTTCAGGTAGTCCAATAATTTTTAAGTTATCTCTCCTGGATCTGTTTTCCAGGTCAGTGGTTTTTCCCATGAGATATTTCACATTGCCTTCTATTCTTTCATTTGTTTGGATCTGTTTGACAGCATCTTGATTTCTCATAAAGTCATTAGCTTCCATTTGCTCCAATCTAATTCTGAAGCAATGATTCTCCTCATTGAGCTTTTAAGATTCTTTTTCCATCTGGCAAATTCTACTTTTTAAGGCATTCTTCTCCTCATTGCCTTTTTGAGCCTCCTTTGCCATTTGAGTCAGTCTGTTTTTTAAGGTATTATTTTCTTCAGTCAGGCTGTTGACTCTCATTTCATAATTTTCTTGCATTGTTCTCATTTCTCTTCCCAATTTTTCCTCCACTTCTCTTATCTGCTTCTTAAGGTCCTCTATGGCCTGTAACCAGCTTGTATTTTCCTTTGAAGCTTTTGGTGCAGGAGTTCTGACTTCACTGTTTTCCTCCTGTTCCATGCCTTGCTCCTTCTTGTCCCCAAAATAGGAGTGTAACATTGGAATCTTCTGTCTGCTTTGCTTCCTTTGCCTGCTCATTTTGCCACTCAATTATTTGACTTTTGGGCTTTTTGCCACAGTAGGACTCTGCCACCAGACAGGCAAGTTTTCGTCCCAAATGCTGGGGTTTTCTCAGTTGCCGGAGGTATTAGATGGGTGCCCTCTCTGAGGTCTCCACATGCTCTGGCAAGCTGCACACACACCCCAGGACCTCCACCCTAGCCTGCAATCCAGATCCAAGCAGGTTAAAGCAAGAGCAATGACCCCTCAGACCGGTGCTTGGTCCCCCTACACTCTGCAGGCCAGGAGCTGAAGCCGCCAAGTGGTGCTGGCTGGCTGTGCCAGCGTCTCAGGGGTTTCTCACCCCGGGGGTAGAAGCCACGCACTCCCACTTACTGGGTCCCAAAGTCCAGACTGCACTGGCCTCTCACCTTGTCCTTTGCATCTATGTATTGATAAATCTTGAAACGGCCACAGCTGCTGCTGATCTGGAGTCCCTCTGGCAGGGGGCTGGTCAGGCCTGCCCTGGGGCTAAAGCCTCAGAGTGGGGCTGGGCTCGGCTCCCAGAGCACTGTGCTGGCCGATTCCTGCCAGCCTGCCAGGCTGTCGTCAGCTGGAGGCTAGCTTCTCTGTGTCATTTTGTGGGTTCTGCAGCTCCAAAGTTTGTTTAGAGTCCCCTTTTTACATGGATTGGGGAGGGTGGAAGCTGGAGCCGTAGCAGCGGGAAGGTCATGCTTCTACTCCGCCATCTTGGCTCCGCCCCCCCCCCAACTTCTTTCTTGCTGTAATTGTTGAGTTTTGGAGTTTAAGTGTGCTCAAGACCCCAAAATATAGACATGCCGGGTCCTGCCTAATGAAATTACTTTCAAGCCTTCTCTTAGCCAAAGTAAAACAAAGTTTATTAAAGATTTGTCATATTGGGTAGACTCTTAAGGAGCCTGAGCATTTGTGAT
Source organism: Petaurus breviceps papuanus (assembly GCF_028583685.1). Classification (NCBI taxonomy): domain Eukaryota; kingdom Metazoa; phylum Chordata; class Mammalia; order Diprotodontia; family Petauridae; genus Petaurus; species Petaurus breviceps. The sequence goes on along the minus strand of NW_027185776.1, from coordinate 2,533,520 downwards.
GCTTGTGACAAGCAGACCAGAACAATCCCAGTTAGATTGAATCTGAGTGCCTTCATGGAGGCAAGATGGATCTTATATACAAAAAGATTGTAGGAGGGATCTAGTGGTGGTCTAGTAGTTTGGTAGGAGGGGTCTGTTGGGATCTCGCTCCCAACTCCTGCCATGTCTAACCTTATACCTGGTCTTCGGACATCTCCGGCTTCTTGTCTCCAAGAAGAACAGACCCCCCCACAGAACACCCAGGACACGGAAAGTATGAAGCGAAGCTGTTTATTTAGTTATATCTTAATTGCACGACAAGCAAGGAGGAACTAACTCACTTCCTCTATCTCCCCTATTTATAAGCCTTGAGGGGGCCAATCATGTTCTTTCCCGAGTATGTTGTATGAGACAAAGGAGCAAAGTCCTTCACGGAAGTCCTTTAGGCACTGCCACATAGAGTATCACTCTTGTGTCTTCGTGCCCAAAACTTCCTTGTTCCTGGTTCGTTAACTCCCAGGCAAAGCTGTCCCAACAATGTCCCTCAGAAAGCCATGTGCACCCCCTCCAGCCGCCACAAGCCTTATGGGGGGGCCAATCATGCACACTCCCGAGTGCAGGGCAAAGGAATATGTGTTAAGAGGAGTCCGTGTTTATGGGGCATGCTCAATGACACGTCGGCCTTTCCCAACCTAGCAGAGTCGGCCTCCACGGCTCTGCGCTCAATGCCATGTCGGCCCGTTGGGCCCAGCAGAGTCGGCCTCCACATCTCCAAGCTCCTGCCCCCAGAGGTCACGTGCACCCCCTCCGACATCTTGTGACTGCCGCAGTTTCTCTCACACTCCCGGCTCTATCAGGGGTCTAGGAAGGATCTTGAAGAAGAGTCTAGGGAGGATCTTGATGGGACTGAAGTCAAACTCCATGAACCAAGATAATGGGATTTTGATGGGATCAGGGATGGGAAGTTGCTGAAGACTACCTGGAGATAACAGACAAAGCAGGGCTTTTGGCCTCTGGGGTACCCCAGTTCCAATGGGAAGATTCAGAGAGATTCCCAGAGCCTATACCCCATCATAATGAGTATAATATTATTCTAAGATTTGGGACAGCTCAGACTGGGAAACTATAAATTTTAAGAGATCCCATAGTACTGTGTTTCCCCAATAATAAGACCTATCCCAAAAATAAGCCCTCCCCTTACTGTGTAAGATTCTTCTCAAATAAGCCCTCCCCCTAAAATAAGCCCTATTGAGATTGCTACTGTAGGTACCCTCTGTATGCACCGTCCCCCCCCCCCCCCGGGTTAATGCACGCCGCGCTCCGAGCTGCATCCAATCAGAGCTGCAGCAGTGAGCGCGTCATCCTGTTCTTCCCCAGTGATTTGCTTATTGAATAAAGGTACATTTTTTTGTTCACATTTACCTGTTTATTAAAATTGCTGTCAATGTTCATTAAAATAAGCCCTCCCCTGAAAATAAGCCCTCTGGTGTTTTTCTGTCCCCAAAAAATTAATAAGACAGTGTCTTATTATCGGGGAAACACGGTAGTCTGATCCAGGGTCAATCAAATGAAAAAATATTTATTGAATGTGTTCTGTGTGTCCATCTCTGTGCTAAGTGCTGGAGGTACAATTAAAAAGAAAGGCATTCCCTGCCCTTATGGAGTTTATAATCTCACAATCTCTTGAAGACAACATCCAAAAGAAGGAAAGTGGAGGGGAGCAGAGAGAAGGGTAACATTGTGGGGTACATCTGTATGCTTCTCTTTAATCAGAAGGGAGGGGAGGCTGCGGGAGTTGGAAAGATGCTGAATATCTAAGGCTGAGTAAGCAGCATGATGAAGAGATTTCAAGTGATCAGCTTATCTTGGGAGATACATCTTATTCCATGAAGTTGAGTCCAAACAGAGCAGCATATGGAAAGTGGAGTGAACCAGAAAGACCAAATCCTGCTCTCTATAAAGACAAGCTTTGGGAGGAATTTATTCCTCTACCTTCCAGCCCTCCAATCAGAGGGGAGAGAAGGCTAAGGGAACTGGGAAGGTATTAAGCATCCAAGACTGCCCTGGCAGCATGGTATTGAGATTAGTTTATCCTGGGAGGAGCATCATTCAGTTCAAAACCAACACTATTGGTCACTTCCAGAAAAATCCCTGAAATAACCTCCTCCCCAGGAACTTTACAGCTAAAATCCAGAACTTCCAGGTCAAAAAAAAAAAAAAAAGGTATCACAAGCAGCTAGAAGGAATTCAGATAGTGAAGAACCATAGTCAGGACTGCACAAGATTTAGTAGCTGCTACTTTGAAGAAGTGGAGAGCTTAGAATATAATATTCTAGAAAGTAAAATATGCAAGCTAAAACCAAGAATATTTTATCCAGCAAAATTGAATATAATATTACAGGGGGAAGAATTTATCTTTAATGGAATATAGGACTTCTAAGCATTCTGGTGAAAAGACCAGAACTGAGTAGAAACTTGCATAAAAAGCTAAGTATGAGCAATCATAAAGCACTGAATAAGGACAAACTTTTTACCTTCTAATATGGGGAAATTACATAAATAATTTTCTCAGAACCTTTTCATTCTCAGGTTCATAGAGAGGATCTAATAACACACAGATCAAGGAAACTTTTTTTTTAATTTTATGTTTTGATGATCTTAAGAATGGAAAGGAAAAGGATAAAAAATATGCTGGGGGTGAATGGAGAGAAAGAGTGGGGGAAATTATCTCACGTAATTGCTATGAACAAGTAGAAGACTTGCACTAGACAAAAAGCAAGGGATAGAGGGAATGGGAAACACTTGAACCTCATTCTTATTTGAACTAGCATTCATTTAAGCACTTACAGCATGCAAAGCACTGTACTAAGGGCTAAGAATACAAAGAAATACAAAAACATGGTCCTTGTTCCCAAGGAGTTCTCATTCTAATAGAGATAATATGTACATATGTACATACAAGAAATACAGAATGTAGATAGAAGGTAGTCTTAGATGTAAAGGCGCATCTAAAGAGACCAGGAAAGACCTCTTGCTAAGGGTAGAATTTGAGATTTCACAATGGAGAGCAAGATTCAAGATGGTAAATGACAGCTTATCAGCTTTGCTACTCCCAAACATCTTCCACAGTGACCTAAAAAAGTGCCAAAATAAATTCTGAGTGGGAAAACCAAGAAAAGTTCATGTTATTTTTCCAGCTCAGAGCAGCTTAAGAAGATAGAGAAGTCTGTAGACAATAGGATGGGTGCCAGCTAGCAGCACAGCAGAAGTGGCACCAGGATGTGGTGGGAGCAGCAGTGGTAGGGATCAGCCTAGCACCTAGATACACTGAGGTGACTAAACACTTGAACAAATGAATAACCTAGGAGACCCCTGTACTAGTAGTAGGAGCAGGAACAAGTGCCATCTGGAATCTCTGTCACTTATTCTCTTGTTCTGAGTCACAGTTGGAGAGCAGAGAGGAGCAGTCATGTTCACAAGGATGCAAGAGCCTGTGTGAGGAGGAGACCATAGAACAGGAAGGTAGTGAACTGACATCTGCCTAGGTAGATCACACCACATTGGAAGCACTAAAAACTTACAGGCTCCTAGAGTGAGCTATGAATGAAGAAAGACATAAAAGACAGAAGCTTAAGCTATTCACTCCCCCATTCCAAGCCCCAGAGGAGAGCAGAGCCAAACTCTATCAGAGTCCATAATAAAGAAATAGGCAGGAAAAATTAACAAACAACAACAAAGAACTTGATCATAACAAGTAGCTAAGTTGTACAATGAGTAGAGTGCTGGACCTGAAGTCAAGAAGACTCATCATCCCAAGTTCAAATCTGGCCTCAGAGACTTTAGCTGTGCTAAAGCTAGGCAAGTCACTTTACCCTGTTTGCCTTAGTTCCTCATCTGTAAAATGAACTGGAGAAGGAAGTGGCAAACGATTCCAGTATCTTTGCCAAGAAAATCCTAAATAGGGTTAACAAAGACTGGGCACTATTGAAAGAGCTAAACAACAAAATAAAAAGCTTTTGCAGTGACAGGGAAACTTAAGACAGAAACTAAGAAGAAAGTAATGACTTGAAGTCATCTACAAGCAGAGCCACAAAGAAAAATTCAGATTGAACACAAGCCTAAAAAAATTCCTAGAAGAGCTAAAGAAAGAGATTTTTAAAAGAGTAACAACAACCAAAAAAAATTAAATAAGATCAGTAGAAAAAATTAGGAAGAGAAATGAGAGGTATGCAAGAAAATCACAAAAGGAGAATTGGCAGCTTAGTAAGACACAAAAAATATTGAAGAAAATAACTTCTTAAAAATCTGAAAAAATGAAGAAAATGTGAAATATCTCAGAGGAAAAATGACTGATCTGGAAAATAAATTGAGGAGAGATAATTTAAGAATCAATAGACTACGTGATGACAGCCATGAACAACAACAAAAAAGAACTTAGACATTGTATTTCAAGAAATCATAAAAGAAAACTGCTACAATAACTTAGAAACAGAGGACAAAAGGGAAAGACCTCACCAGACACCTCCTGAAAGAAATCTATAAATGAAAACTCCCAGGAATATTAGAGCTAAAATCCAGAGCTATCACATCAAGGAAAAAATAGTGCAAACAGCCAGGGAGAAAGAAATCAAATACTGGTGAATGATAGGACCGCACAATATTTAGTAGCTACCATTGTAAAAGAATGTGATATTCTGGAAGACAGAGGAGCTAGGATTACAACAAAGAATAATAATCTACACAGTAAAACTGAGTACAGTCCTATAAGGGGAATCAATATTTAATGAAATGGAGGACTCTAAAACTTTCCTGACAAAAAGATCAGAGCTGAATAGAAAATTTAACATTCAAACACAGGACTCAAGAGAAGCATAAAAACATAAATATGGGTGAGAAGTCATAAGGGACTAAATAAGGTTAAATTATTTACATTCTTATATGGGAAGCTGAAACATGTAACCCATAAGAACTTTTATCATCACTGGGGCATTTAGAGGTTGTCTACTTAGAAGGTATCAGAGTCTGTTTAGTGGGGATGATCCCCAAAGAAGAATGGAAGGGTGAGAAAGAAGAATACACTGGAAGAAAAGGGAAGGGAGATGGAGAATAGAGAAAACTATCTCATTTAAATGAGATAGGAAGAGTTTATACAGTGAAGGGAAAAAGGGACAGAGGGAGCAGAGAGTGCTTAAACATCACTCTCATTTGAACTGGTTCAGGGAGGAAAGAATATATACAGGTACAGAAATTCATCTTATCTACTTCCTTCCAACTTCCTCAGGCTTGTGGCGGCTGGATCTTTGGCTTTAAAGTCATGGATGTGAAGAACTCTGGACTGGTTACTCCCAAAAGAACTATTTTATCTGTCAGTGCAAGAAAAATTAAGGACAGTGCTGCAGATTGGCACAATTTATTATCAAAATGGGAGACTCAACAATATGGGGTTTTCTGTTGCGAATAAAATAGGAAACATCAAAATCAGTGGACTTAATTTAAGATATTGTGCAACATCTCAAGTTCCTCATTAAATTTTGGATGTACCTTTTGAGAATGAAAGTCAGAAGGAATGCTGTTGCATTCTAGTTGTCTTCAGTAAGTACACTGTTAAAAACCATGACCCTCTTTATTTCACAAAAACTACTAGGAAAACTGATCATGTTTGGCAGAAAAATGTTTAGATCAGCATTTATTTCCACAATAAGTTACAAATGGATTATTTTTTTTTAAAACAGTAGGCCAATCATACCCACATATGGGGTGAGATCAGGAGAATGAAAGGAAATCCCTTTCACAATTATAAGCAGGCGAATTCTAAACCAAAGGATAGAGGCATAAAATTAAAATGCATGTGTACAAACAAAACCAAGAGAAACTAGATTGGGAAAAATAGTTTAATCAAATAACAGAATAAAATCTTCTATAGGAAACTTACACAAAAATATGAGACTAAGAACCATTTCCTACCTGAGTGTTCAAAATATATGAACAAATGACCTTCACAGTTAAGAAATACAATTAACAAAAAGAAATTACAGGAAATCACTAAGAGAAATGGACATTTAACAATACCATTGATGTGGGGGGAAGAAACCAAACCAGCAATGCTGTTTTAGGACAGGAGCTAATACATACTGGTGGCTTTGCACTGGTCCAACCATTACAACAGTTTGGAACTTTACAAGAAAAGTCACTATTTGAACTCTTTGACCCAAATGTCTGTTTACTACAAGGCACGTAACAAAATGAGGTCAATAAGGGATTGAGGTGATGGCACTTTTTGTGGAAGAAACAAGAAATTTTAGTTACTCAGAAAAACTAGGGAAGATGTGTGTGAACTTATGTAGAGTGAAGAAAGCAAAATTAAGAGACATTTCATGGAAAGAAAAATACTAAAAACAATTCAGGTGAAGGTAAATAATATTAATCAGAAGACTGACATGTTTTTTCTCTCAGCAGGTTGATGGGGGTTTTTGGGTGTAGATAGTGTGTCAGCAGTGCGTTATTTTCATTTGCTTAACTTCTTTTGTCACAAAGAGGGGTGGGGGGCAGAGATAAATATATAAAATCTATTTCTAAAGAAAGCAATAAATTTTTTTAAAAAGCCCTTTTTCAGGTATTTGTAATTGCTCATCCAGCTCTATTTTCAAGCCCTCAAAAAGTAGCATAGCAGTCAGTAGTTTACTGTATTTCAGGGACAGAGAGACCTGGGTTCAGATGCTGCTTTTTATATTTACTATGTGACCACAGGCATGGTACTTAATACATCATCAGAGGGAAAATAACACCACCTATGACACCTAACTCATGGAATTATTTTAACACCCATACAAGTTAATGTGTATCAAAGCACTACAAATTTTTAAGTTTTATGCTGGCAATTATTATCCTTAAAAATGCATTTGTTCCTACTTTGTACTTCCACCAGATTTTTATTTTATTTAATGCCCTGAAAACCTTTAGGTTGGCCTCAAAGTGCCAAAGCTTCTTCCTTCCTTTTAAACTCTCACCTTTTCTTTTTGACAATCCTTTGCTGGATTGGCTTTTCTTCTTAGGTCTCTTTTTCCTTTCTTTTTTTTTGCCCACAGTTAATCAACATACAGCAAAACACAGGATAATATAAAGGGAAAAGCACTGAATTTTGATAGTCATAAGGCCTAACTTTGAATTATGGATCCATTAAATATTTCTAGGTCCACTGATAAACTCGTGGCTCATGACTCATGAAATATGGCATTCATCCATAATGCCGCTTTTCTCAAATTTTATTTTTAAACATTAATGTGCCACTGCTTCTATACTGTACCAAATTACCAAGGATATAACTTTATTTTTCTATGATAAAAACTATCATGGTCCAGTGCCTGCATTTATTTTATGAGCTACATATATAGACACACACACACACACACACACACAATTTTTACCATTTCCAAGGCTGAGGTAGTTCATTTAATAATTAATAGATTTATCCAAAACTGGAAAGGAGGGGAGAAGATAACGAGAAAACAAATGAAAATAAATATTAAAAATTTGTAAATAATTTTTTTAAGTTTTTAAATACCAAATAAAGAATGTTTTAATTCCGGCTAAAAAAAAAAAAAAAAAAAAAAAATTCATCTTACCCAACAGAAAAGTATGATGAAAAGAGTCTTGGTTGAAGGTGGGATTTAAGTTGATTATTGAAGGGAAAATAAAAGAAGGAAAAGGCTACATAATCTTAGACATTGGACTTGTTTTATGTTTCCATGGGGATAAACTAAAATCAATTAATGGAAATGGAAGGAAAGCAGATTTTGTCTTATATAAGCCAATCTGATGTCTTCAGGCTGAGTTTGGAACAAAATGAGACACTCTGATATACTTATAGCAATACTTTTCAGTGACAAAGAACTGGTAATAAGTAGATATTCACTGTTTGGGAAATGGTTTAAAAAATTATGGAACACGAATATAATGGAATTATGGAAATGAAGAATGCAGAAAAACAGGAAAACATTGAGTAGTGCAAAGTGAAGTAATCAGAACTAAGAAAATAATATACAATGGTTAAAGCCATGTAAGTGGAAAAAACAAAAAAAAGAAACTAAACATTATGCAACTATGCAAGCTTTACCCCCAAAATTCAAAGAGAAAATAGAAATTCCTTCTTTGAAGAGATAGGAGAATCTGGATATGGAATATTGCTAATACAATCAAACTCAGTTGATGTGTTGGTTAGTTTTGCTGAGCATTTTTTCCTTTGTTTGAAGCAGTGGTTTTCTGGGATATATTTGGAAATTATATAAAAGCAAGATATTGATGAAATTTTTGAAAATAAGTTGTATTGTTGACATTTTATTTTTTTTAAATGAGTCATTGAAAAGATAATAGCTTGGTGATAGATACAGTTTTTTTCCTCAAGTATTCCCAGTGAAGAAAGAAAAATTAATACAACTTAGATTAAAATAAATTTTACCTGAATTTGTCTTTTTGATAGCAACAAAGTCAGCACAAGTATTTAATACTAGAATCATGAAAAATAACAGTAATGTTAGACAATATATGAATTATCTTAACTATTCAAACAGATATCTTGTCAGCTAAAAATGTGAACCAAAAAATAACCCTTAGCTCAAAAATAATATAAGAGATTTTATGTAGTCTTCCCTGAGAACTCTAATCTTCAAAGTACATGTGGTATCTGAAAAGAAAATTAATCATATGCCAAATTAATTTTAGATCTAGTAAGGTTTTCTTGTAACTAAATTTTACTAAATTACTAGCATTATTGTCTGATTTCATTGTTTACTATTAAGTAAGTGGAAGCAGAATGCTTCCAGTAATTCTTTAGTTTGGCATAAGTTACAGCATTATATTTCATTAAAAGACAGCAAAGAAAACTTCTTTTTCTCTAAAGCTTTCTGGTTTTATTTAGGCTGTTAAAGACAAAGTATAAATTAAAAAATTAAGTTCCAAATATTTATCTTATGAAGTATTTGGATTTTAATGGAACCAAAGTACTTTTCAAAGTCTCAGATCTTAAAAGCATATTGTTGTAACTGTTTTGTATATTTTTCATAGAAAAGAAAAAACTTTATAGAGGGGAGAAGGAATGTACTGGTCTTCAGTTGTTCAGTCCAATAAATATTTATTAAGTACCTATGACATGTCAGACTAAGCATTAAGAATACATATAATAGAGGTGGCCTGGTGGCTCAGCGAGTAAGAGCACTGACTCCAGTGTCGGGATGACCTGGGGATCAAATCCGGGCTCAGATACTTAGCACCATACCCAGAAACAACTGGACATGTAACCTTGAGCAAGTTACTTAACCCTAATTACTTAAGAAAAAAAAGAATACACTTAATAAAAAGAAATATGGTCCCTACTTTCAATAAGCTTACAGTCTAAAAGAAGAGAGAACACACAAAAGGAGACCAGAAATGGGGAGAGGAAAAAAGGGGGAACAAGACACCAGTGGGGGTGCCTTGTTTCTTGGAGTTGAAACCAGGCAGGGCAACAGATGCAAAGACAAATTACCTAACAATCCAGTTTCTGCCCTTTATAAAGAAAGGCATTGAGAGAAGAGGGGAAGAGAGATTGAGGGGAGGTGGATTCAATCAAGGCTTGAATTAATTGCATGGTGGTGAGTTTAGAAGTGATGAGGTTATCCTGCATGGGACATATTTTTCTATGGAGTAGAAACTGGATAGCAGAATCAAAGTGGAGTTCAGTCAAAAAGTATTTATTAAATACCTACTGTGTATCAGGCATATGCTAAGCTAAGCATTGTGGATACAAAAGAAGACAATACAAATTCTCTGCCCTCAAAACTCACAAATGGGAGAGACAACAGGTAAACAGATGACATACAAACAAGCTATATACAGGATAAATGGGAAATAATTAACAGAAGGAAGGCATTGGAATTTCAAGAGAGGTTGGAAGAGGCTTCCTATAGAAGGTGAAATTTTAGTTGGAACTTAAAGGAAGCCAGGAGGCAGAGATAGGAGAGAGTATTTTCAGTGTGATCATTTACATCTCAGAAATCAGCAAACACAAGGGCGTGATTTATTATTTTGTTGATTGTCTAAACTTAATATGATGATGCGATAGCTAGCATTTCTATGACATTTTTATCATCACCCTCATTACCTATCTTATAGAGTATTACAATGGCCTCATCTATTAAATCACATATTTCACATATGTTCCCTCTACCACCTTATTGCATGCCTTCATCATTTCTTCCATGGACTAATAATGCAAATAACTTCCTAACATTTCTCCCTGTCTAAAGTCTCTCCACTCTACTTCAGTCCATCATCAACATAGCTGCTAAAGTGATTTTTAATTAAATTTTATTTTTTACTTATCAAACATTTTTCTCCCACCTCACACTAAAAACAAAAACCCTTATAACAAATGTACATAGTTAAACAAAACAAATTCCAATATTTTTCATGTCTAAAATGTGTCTTATTCTGCATTTTAACCTATTCTGTCTCAGGAGATGAGTAGCATTCTTCATCCAATGTATCTACCTATTTTTAACCAATTTCATTTCCTTTTGATGATTACTGCTTTGTAATATAGTTTTATATCTGGTCCTACTAGGCCCCGTTTCTTCCCAATTTTTTTGCATTATGTCCTTTGAGATTCTTGACCTTTTATCCATATCAGAGAAAAAAACTGATGGAGTCTGAACGCTGATGAAAGTACACTATTTTCACTTTCTTTGGAGTTTTTTGTGATTTTTTCTCTTTGTTCTGCTTCTTCTTTCACAACATAACTGATATGGAAATATGTTTAACATGATTGCACATGTATAATCTATATTAGATTGCTTGCTATCTTCGGGGAGGGGGGAGGGAATAGGGAAGAAGAAGTAGAGAGGAAAATTTGGAACTCAAAATGTTATAAAAAAGGAATGTTGAAAACTTTCTTTACATATAATTGGAAAAAAATACTATTTATATTTTGAAAAAGAGATTCTTGACTTTTTGTTCTTCCATATAACAAAGTAATTTTCCTGAAGTACAAGTCTGACTTCGTCATTCTTCTACTCAGACTCTAGCAGCTCCCTATTTCATCAAGGATCAATTTTATATCTAACATTATAAACTTCACAACAGAGCCCCATTTTCCCTTGTCTTCTTTCATGTTACTCCCTTCCATATACTCTGTGGTCCTACCATCCTGGCCTACTTGCTGTTCCTCACACATGATACTCTCTTATCTCTGTGCCTTTGCACTGGCTGCCTTCCATGCCCAGGATGTACTTCCTCCTTACTTCTAATTCTTGGAATCCCTTTCCTTCAAGATTCTGTTCAAATGTCACCTTCTGGAGCGGCTAGGTGGTGCAGTGAATAGAGCACCGGCCCTGGAGTTAAGAGGACCTGAGTTCAAATCAGGCTTCAGACACTTAACACAAAACTATCGGTGTGACCTTGGGCAAGTCACTAAACCCCAATTGCCCTACCTTCCCCTCTCCAAAAAATAAAAAAACTCCAAAAAAACAAATATCACCTTCCATGTCAAAGCTTTCCTACTCCTCCCAGGTACTAGTTTCTTCCTTTCCTAAGGTACTTTATATGTAATATGTACATATTACATATGAAATATATGTATATATAGAGGGGGAGAGGGAAAAGGAGGAGAGAGAGAGAGAAGAGAGAGAGAGCAAGCACTATAAATGTACAAATTGTCTTCCCTGTTAGAATATAGTTCTTTGATGTCAGGGACCGTTTGTCTCCTGTATTTATATCTTTGTTACCTAGTACAAATACCTCATATATAGTAGACACATAATAAAAGCTTAATTGCTTAATACCATAAGTCATATGGTTGCTCTCTTAAAACTATGTCTAGACAGCATGGTACAGCTGAGAAGTTTATCTTCTTGTTAGAAATACTTTCCCTCCTGCCCCTCAACCTTCAACCCACACTTTCCATTTTTCTCCTCTGAGCAAAAAGAGATGTAATAAATTAATCTACATTAAAGTCATAAAACTGAATTTAGAGCTGGAAGAAACCTAAGAGGTTACCTGACCCAACCCCTTCATTTGATAGATGAAGGAACTAAGGGCCAGAGTGACCATCCCACACATTCTGCAAAGCAAAGATTTGGAATTATGTTGTCTGATCAGATGTCTAATACTCTTCACAGCAGCACCCTTCTTCACTCCTAGACAGTGTATAGATTCCTGGAATATATATTATCTTTTTATTTATTTTGTATATATTTATATGTACATATTATACATATATATACATATATAGATATATCCATATATTATAGCTATAGACACATAGATACAATGTATATATACAAATTTTACACCTATATTTTTTAATATTTATGTTCGCACATTAAATTGTTTACCACATTATACTGCAAATTCTTTTAAAATAGGCATTGATTCATTTATTATATTCAGAGCCTACATAGCACCTTACACATAGTAGGTGCTTAATAAATACTTTTTGACTAATTGATTGTTCAGAAGATGTCTGAAAGGATCCAGTTACAAACAAATGACTAGGTTTTGGATTTCAGAGATTAGGAGTGATTTTTTTTTTTGAGAGCTAGAGAAAAGGAACTTTCTTTATGCCCTTCCTTCTAACGTGTATTAGAAGTGTCCAACCAGTGGTCCCCAATGCTGTTTACCAAACTAGATTAAAATATCATTGGGAAATATTTAATAAATAAAAATACAATAGAACATAGATAATGTTGATAGGTGGTTTTCTAAGTCAATATCAGCTGAATGGAATCTTTAGGTAAGTTTAGTGGCCTCATTTCTATTTGAATTTGGCACCACTGATGTAGGTGATTGCCTATTTCACCTAAGTATAAGGCTAATGATAACCATTTCATGTTGTATCTTTTGTTGTATTTTGCTAGTATATAATGAGATGACATTTTTTTTCCAGACTGAAAGAGCGTATTCCTTTTGTGGAACTATAGAATACATGGCACCTGATATTGTCAGAGGAGGAGATGCAGGACATGATAAGGTATTCTTTAATTTGACTTTGCTTCTATTGTTCTTTGTATAAAGGTTTAATAATAAAACTTTTAACTGAAAGTCATTTCATTCAGTTCATTTGCCTGTATTGACATTCTTATCTTTGATACCCTTCTTTACTTAGTATGCCAGAAGACTTGGTAGTGCAGTAGATAGTGCACCAGGCCTAAAGTCAGAAAAACCTGAGTTCTAATGCAGCCTCAGATATTTACTAGCTATGTGATTGTGGGCAAGTCACTGAACCTCTTTGCCTCAGTTTCCTCATCTGTAAAATGGGTATAATAATAGCAAGTACTTCCCAGGGTTGTTGTTAAGATCAAATGAGTTAATAATTATAAAGTACTTAGCACAGTGCCTGGCAGTTATCTATTGTCATTATTATTATTATTATTATTATCATTAAAGTTATCTAATGCTTTGTTGGATAAATGTGCCATGTATCTCTTGTTCATCTCTTATTGCTCATGGTTTTATAATTCAATGATATTAGGCATTCATTGTTATAGATTTACCTCTGAGAACCACTGTATTGTCAGGGGTGTGTTCATACTGATTTGAGAGAGCTGATTGTTAAATTTTCAGTGTGAAGATTTATACCTTGGAAATAAGCAAATGCTACAAATCAGGGGTTGAATTATTGTTTTGTTTATTGTCTATCCTTAAAAAATTATGAAGAAAATTTTAATGATGGATATTAAACTTAAACGCATATAATGCATACTTTTTTTAGAGAGCTAATTATTAAATTATCTGTATTACCTGCCTGTATTCTCCAGATGTTATGTTAGTCTATTTTTTAAGGTGTTATTTTCTTCAGTCAGATTATTGACTCTCATTTCATAATTTTCTTGCATCATTCTCATTTCTCTTCTCAATTTTTCCTCCACTTCTCTTATTTGGTTTTCAAAATCCTTCTTAAGCTCCTCTATGGCCTGTAACCAACTCATATTTTTCTTGGAAGCTTTTGGTGCAGGAGTTCTGACTTCACTGTCTTCCTCCTGTTCCATGCTTTGATCCTTTTTGTCCCCAAAACAGGAGTGTAAAGTTGGATTGCTGTGCTTGCTTTACTTCCTTTGCTTGCTCATGTTGCCACTCAATTACTTGACTTTTGAGCTTTTTGCCACAGTAGAACTCCACTAACAGAGAGGGGAGCTTTGTCCCAAATTGCTGGGGTTTTCTCAGTGGGTGCCCTCTCTGAAGGCTTCACTGGCTCTGGCAAATTGGTCACACACCCCAGGACCTTCCCCCTAGACAGTGATCCAGATCCAAGCATGTTAAAGCAAGACTGATTACCTCTCAGACTGGTTGCTTATTCCCCCTACAATCTGTAGGCCAGGAGCTCTGAGGCAGCAACGCGGTGGTGGCAGCACAGCCAACATGCCGCAGCTGCTTCTCCCTCCAGGGGGCAAAGGCCTGACTGCATTCCCAGACTCCCGGTTCCCAAAGTCCACACTGCACTGACCTCTCACTTTGTCCTTAGCATCTATGGGTTGATAATTCTGGAAACCACTACAGCTGCTGGTGATCTGAAGACCCTCCAGCTTATGGCGACTACCTCCAGCTTATGGCGATTACCTTACTATGGTAACTACCCTGAGGCTAAAACCTTGGGCTCAGGTGGGGCTGGGCTCCACTCCCAGAGTGTTGCGCTGGCCCCTTCCTACCAGCCTGCCAGTCAATCTTCAGCAGGAGGTTAGCTTCTCTCTGTCATTTTGTGGATTCTGTAGCTCCAAAGTTTGTTTAGAGTCATTTTTACATGAATTAGAGGAGGTGGAAGTGGGAGCCCTGCAGAAGGCCTGTTTCTACTCTGCCATCTTGGCTCCGCCCCCTCCAGATGTTAATGTCATTATAATTTTGTTGTCTTTCAAATCGTGTTATTGATTATAGTCTGAAAAGTAGTACATAGAAATTATTATTTTTTATTAACAAGAGCTTCTTTGTGCCTGTATTGTAAATTTTTGTGATATCGTGTATTTGAAAAAGGTGTTCTTTATATGATCTCTCTCCAAATATCTTGTAATTTCAGGTTGTTAATGTTGTTAATGTGCAGTCTTGTTAATTTTTTTTTGTTTTAAAGATTCTTTTTAATTGGATGTAAAAACAATTTTAATATTCATTTTTTTAAATTTTGAGTTCAAAATTCTTTCCCTCTGTCCCTCACCTTTACCTTCCCTGAAATGGCAAGAAGTTTGATATAGGTTGTGTATGTGCAGTTATGCAAAGTATATTTTTATATTAGTTTTGTTGTGAAAAAAAAACAGACCAAAAAAAACCCAACACAAGAAAAATTAAGGAAGGAAAAAAAAGGTTTGCTTCAATATGCATTCAGACTCTATCAGTTCTTTCTCTGGAGGTGGACAGCATTTCTCATCAGAAGTCCTTTGGAATTATCTCGGACCATCATATTGCTGAAAATAGCTAAGTCATTTGCAGTTGATCATTGCACAATATTACTATTACTGTGTACACTGTTCTCCTGGTTCTGCTCACTTCACTTTGCATTAACTCATGTAAGTCTTTCCAGGTTTTTCTGAAAGCATACTGCTTATCATCTCTTACAGCACAATAGAATTTCCTCACAATTATATACCATAATTTGTTCAGCCATTCCCCAATTGATGAGCATCCCTTCAATTTCCAATTCTTTGCTACCACAAAAAGAATTGCTATAAATAGTTTAGATAGATAGATAGATAGATAGATAGATAGATAGATAGATAGATAGATAG